>NC_055662.1:3154605-3469743 GCF_017976325.1 Chelmon rostratus
TCAGAATGAGAAATGAAAGTTGAATGAACTGTAAGAATTGACCAGACATGCAAGAAACAAGAAACTACAAAAAACTTTTGCATTTATAGTAAAAAATACTGTAACTTACTCATTGAGCTGTTTGGTGAGTTTAACAACTTGTGATGCCAAAGACATGCAGGTTTCCACGACGACCAGGTATCGAGCACAGGTGGTGTGTCCCTGCCGCTCTGCGCTCTGGGAAGGCCGCTCCCCCTGTTGGTTCTGGACCGTGACATTAGAGCCGTACTCCACCAGAGTCTGGAAACAGACACAGAGACTGAAACCATTACTGCTCTGAGGTCTGCCTCTTGGCAAGATTCCAGACATGTTGATGCTGGTTTCTAAGTCAAGATTCAAATCATTTATCTTTTATTTCCAGCAATAGCTCTTTTTTCTGGACTTCTGCCTCTTTGTAGTAAAATGCTCTCCCAACAGTACATCTCTACTTGGATCTGCTCAGAAAAAGCAGATATTTGATCTAAAATAGATCACTAATGGCAGAATGTGTAGGATATGTTGGTTTGTAAACACAGCATTCAAAGTTTGCACCTTCTCCCGGGCTTGTAGCTTCCTCTGAGATACGTACTTACAGACTGGCACCTGGTCACTACCTCTTTGTATAATCTTTATTGGCTGGAGGCTACACACTGGCTGCCCAAAAATTGACACCTAGAAACACAACAGCGGGGTCTCTACAGATACAGACACCACCACACACTTTTAGTGAGCCGTTAGTGATGATTGACCGGGATTAATTTTGTATGAGTCCATATGTTTTTCTTAGGAAAACCTTACTCATTTTGCCTTTAGCTTCATCAGTATTTTGATTGTCGGACTGGCTAGCCAACAGGAAGCAGACGACTGATAACATCCCCTCTCCTTTGGCAGGGTGTGCCACCAGGAATAAAAAAACACTCAGCCTCCACTGCAGGGAAATGAGCTTCAGATTGTAAAACACATTTTATTACAAATCATTGTTTTGTCATGATTAGCAGGAGCAGAATAAGGTAAACAAGATGGTCTGAGCTGTCACACCAGCTTGGAAAAATTTAAGTTTATCGCACTAAAATTTGGGCCTTAATGTTGACTCTGATATGATTGAATCATTGAAGTAATATTAAGTGTGGCTCTAAATCATCATTTTCTTTTGCACCATGTGTGACGGAAGGTCAAATGATACACAATTCAGCAAACATCAATAATTAGAAGTTGAGAACAGATTTATTATCTTAACTTTTATTCTTCGCTTTTTGAAGTACTTCCAATCACTCACTACTCAAAATGATAAGACTGCTCAAGAGATAAAGACATACGGTGCAATCAGAGAGTGCTGAGGGGGAAGTGATCTGATGAAACCAACCACAACATGCTGAGAGAAACCAGTTGTTACTTTCCAGCAGCACACACCTGTATACAGGTCAGGTGTCCGTACTGAGCTGCTACGTGGACAGCCGTGTTTCCGTTCTGGTCGACTTCGTCCAGAGAGATTGCCTGCTCTTGCATGAACTGAAGCAACCACAGCAAGACCTTCTCCTGGAGAGACAGAGAGAGAGAGAGAGAGAGGGAGACTTTTTACCCTCCTTTATTAAAACAAGGGAGCAAACCACACTCCAGTCTTCCCCAACACACACACAGGCCCACCGTGCACATTAGACACTACGAAAGCACAACACGATAGCACGTCATTTAATAAACATCTTTATCACTGACAGATAACCCTCAAATGGTTATCTCCCTTAAACTGCACACAGCCCGTCTCAACCTAAAGTGAAGGTTGTGCTGAGAATGGTGCCTTGTTGTCACTAAACCTAAAAGGGTTCGTGTTCATACAGATTTTTCCAACAAACCCAGAGCAATAATGATGAAGCCATAAGACAGGCAAGTTATGTTGCTTTGCACTGAAACTGACGGGTTTATTCACCTTCTCCGGTGTCAACAAGAAATCATCAAGAAATCACTGTTTATGAGCATTACTAATTCAAGACTGCAACTGAAGGACCTCGCATATCATAACTAGTGATGAACAGAAAGAAATGGGACAAAAAAAACCCAAAACAGTGTTCTATACTCTAACGTAATGTGGGTGTTGTATGTTACCTGTCCATAGCGGGCAGCATAGTGGATCAGACTGGGATGCTCTCTGGTGCAGCTCAGCTCTGCGATGGCCTCTGTCTCACTCACCATCCACCTCACACACTCCAGATGACCATTCTGCAACAAGCACACACAGTTAACATGTTTCAGTAAGGACCAGGTGGCTTGAAATCCGTCATCCCATTAATCTGAGTAAGTAAACAAGAGGCTTGATAAGAGCCAATCAGGACCCAGATGCCCAGCTTGTCTCTAGATAACACACTTCCTTTCTGGCAGCCAATCAAGAGCCTGGTTTCCACTGCATGGCAGACAAAACAGGAGCTACACAGTATCTACACTGTTCACTTTCCTCAGTTTCATTCTTGGAACTCATTTTGAACATCCTGCTGCTGCCAGAGCTGATGTAAAAGTTTACATCATTTTATCAAAAAACCCCAATCTTAATTACTTATAACCTCACTGAGCAGCTGCCAACAGCCAATCAAATGTCTGCATGTCCTTGTTTACAGATGTTCCTCTTTTCTCTCTAGTTTTGAGTTCTAATGGACTCCAGTACAACAACACCACCCACTACACCACTCAGGACAGAGCTGTTGTAATGGACAGTGAGTGTATTTTAAAGGTGACAACGTCATATTAAAAAACGCTGCATCTGTTTGGGTCACAGGTTGATCTTGCTTGATTTTGAGGGAAGTTGTTTACTTTTCTGTAAGGTTCATGACTTTCTTTGTCATACAGTGTTAGCTACTTTGGAAGTTTTCCCCCATAGTTTAATTGACAAAAATAGTCTACACTGAGGCCTATTTTAGGCAGAACCGACACAATTGTATACATGCACCCTTTTTTGATATCACCAAGATGAATGCTGAAACACTTGCTTGAGTAAATTGAATAATGTCATGTTTATTTTTACTCGATTAAATGACCTGCCTGACAGTGATGTTTCACCAGTGGAACTGTTACACAAGAAAAGTGCACAGAAGATCACTGTCACATGAGCTGAAGATGTTTATTAACCACACAAGTTAAAAGTAGAGCAAGTATTTTTGATAAGGACTCCTCTTTTTAAAGGACACCTGGTCTGCTGACTCCTCATATTTGCAATAAATCAAAAGATACCACATATTCTTATTCAATTACTCCATTAATGAGCACAGGAATCTGTAGAATATCAACCCTAGACAGACAGACAGACAGACAGACAGACACACACACAGACACACAGACACACAGACACACAGACACACACACACACACACACACACACACACACCTTGACTCCCAGACCAGCAGGAGTGAGCTGCTGGTTGTTCCGTTCGTTGAGGCCGTCCTCTCCCATTAGAGAGGTGAGATGCTGCAGACAGTCGGCGTGACCCTGAGAGGCCGAGATGTGCAGCAGGTTGTTACCATCGTCATCTCTGATCAGCTCCAGGTTATCTGCTGCCAGGTGAGGCTGCAGGAGGAGGAGGAGGAGGAGGAGAGAAAAAAAGAGAAAAAATGACGAGGAGAAGAAGAGACGGAGGAGGATGAGTAGGAGAGGCAAGAAGTAGGAAAAGCAGGAAGAGAAGCAGGAACAAGTGTAATAGAGAGGTGAGGAGGAGAAAGAAAAAGGAGTAGAGAGGAGAGGTGGAGGAGGAGGAAAAGGAAAAGAAAGAAGAGGTTGATAAAACATCAGTTGTAATTTACAAATACTACATTGCCCACCTCCTCCCACTCTCAGGGTCTCCCACTCACCAGCAAAGAGATCTGTCCCTCTCTGACGATGTTGATGATGTTCTGGTTCTTCTTAGTCTCCTCATCCAACTCCACTCCTGCTCCTCCACCCCCTCCAAAACCCCTCGGCACACTGCTGCCTGCACCTCCTCCTCCTGGTCCAGGAGCCCAGGGCTTAGAGGCGTCCTGCCTGCCTGCACTGCAGCCCGGCAGGGAGAACATCAGCCCCGGGCCCCCTGCAGGCTCCACGCCTGCCCTCTGGGTCTGGGAGTCTGGGTAGACCCGCGCAGACAGCAGCTTGTCTGGAAGTTATTGTTTCAATGAGCTCAAAACACACCACACACAATGTCATGACTGTCTTTCTATCTATCAAGAAAGGGTAAAACAGACAAAAGGAACAGTTTAGCAGTCTCATACGGTCTTACCTGCATCAGAGAAAGAAGAGAGGGACGAGGAGCAGCTGAGGAGTCCGGAGGAGAGCAACTCCGACTGGTAGCCTCCTCCAGCTGGGGAGCGGTGGAGGTGGTGGAGGTCTGGATCCATGGACTTGGACTTCCGCAGATCTGACCACTTCACTGGAGACAGGACACAATACTGCAGGAAACACATGAATTACAACAGGGTGACTTTTCAATCAACTCGACAACATTACAGTTGATGAAGTATTTCATCAATATAGCTCACATCAAGTATTGTGCATGCTTGAGATAAACAAAACGAACCCATACTAGACGTCTAAAACGCCACAGGAAACCTTTAAATAAAATGGAAAATCTGAAGCCTAAAGAGCAAAATTTACAATGAAAAGAAACAAAATTACTGCAAATATGAATTAATATTTCAAATAAACTTTTTAATTAATGTATTGTAGACAAAGGTATTTGACAAAAATGTGTAATTGGAATGTTTCAAACAGATATTGCAATATTTCTTAAAACTATATTTATCTTCTATAAACTAAATGCCAGCTGTTAAGTTGGTGACGAGAATAAACACAAACTTTTCTTTTTTCTACATGGCACAAAAGGTTTCACCATCGAAACAGGTTTTTGACAACTAAAACCACTCCTTGTGGATGATGATTTTCCCAGAAAGCATCATAATCAAAGCAGTCATTGCGTCAAACATCAGTGTTAGTATCTTGTCAATACTGGTTGACTAATAAACTACTATTTTGCAGTGTCCTGTGTTTTTGAAGGCAAGATATTGTAAGTCCTACTAAAAACATGAGCTTTATAGCTTCAACTGTGTGCTTAGTTTAACATTCCATACATAATGATTTCCACATCATTTCTTCTCTCTAGCCCCCCCTCAGGGGCTCTGTGGACTGTGGAGGGTTTCACAAATAAACAACCTAAAGTATTTGTTTTGAACTTGATCAGTGTGTACCGGAGTCTGTGAGCTGCTGCTGCCCAGGCTCAGAGGCTCATTGTGAGGCAAAGCGGAGCTCTTCAGCCCTCCTCCAGGGTGCCTCCTCTCCAGGGTGCCTCCACCCAGGTTGCTTCCTGTCACCGAGCGCTTGTCATGGGGGACACGAGGCAGCGTGGACATCTGCTGACTGGACTTGATATAAGGCACGTCCAGGATTTCGTCCATGTCCAGATCGTAGTGCTCAAGCTCCCCAAATAGAGCCTGAGGGTTGTTCCCTCCAATGACACCAACGCTGCCGCCCAGGTCCTTCGCCTTCCCTCCCGGCCCATCAGAGGAGGTGGAGGCCTGAGTTGGTTTGTCAGAGCTGGGGTCATCCTTACTGCCCTCCCCCGGCTCCCCCAGCCCCTGGACCTGGGCTTTACCATCAGGGTCAGAGTCGTTGGTCTCTGGTTGGTGCTTGAGAGGGGAGACCCTCTTCACCGGCCGGAACTTACTGTGGACCTCAGCGAGCCCCGTGGGTTTGATTCCCCCACTGCTGTGGGAAGAAACGCCACGACTCCAGTTGATGGCTGGAGCTGCAGGTGGAGTAGACATAATCAGAAATCAGTTCAGTCATGTGGTAAATATACTTTTTTGAAGCTTAGATGTATAAGAAAGCAGAGGAGGACATCAAATTATTGAGGTCTGGTATTACTTTTCAAGCATTACTATATATATAAACATATAAACTATAACACGTGGTCACCTGGTCTCTCCTCGGCCTGGCCATCACTCCTCCTGGACAACTCTGGGATGCTCTTCAGAGACGTCACAGAATACTGCAGGATGAGAAAGACAGACGAAAACAAAGAGTGAGACATGTCAGAAAACTGCACACAGCAGTGCAGCAGCTGTGCAAAGCAGTTCTATTGAGATATTAGTTAATTGCAGCAGCAGCAGCTACGCTGCTCTCAGTACAGACACACTGTAGCTTCCAGCTGTGTGATGAAACACTCACACTGTGGCAGATTTACACACTGAGCTCAAACTGATCCAGTCTCTGAGAATTCTTCATGAAGGTTAGAATGGATGCATACTATTCTAAATGTTCGACATAATGCCTAGGTTTAGCTTGTCAAAGGTGGTTGTGAGATCAACGTAGGCAGCTACTAAGTTGTTGTTCGTGAAGTTTATGCACATTACTGAAAGGTGGTGGCTGTAGGGAGGAGAGAGGCTGTTACAAATTCATACTCCGGGATCCTAGAGGCTACAAATTAAGGATAAACAATAGGATGAAACTTGGGGCAGACAGAGACACCTTTTTAAATCTTTCATCATTGTATTGTTAGGTAGTTGCAGTCAGCAGTTGCGTAGCAGTAAGCAGCCGTTAGCTTGTTTATATCATACTGACCACTGAATCATCGGAGAAGTCAATCTCATCCAGGTCCAGGTATTCAGGAGCCTCCATCTTCACACCACATCATCAGCCTACCAACCAGCTGCACACAGAAGCACACACACATTGTACAATAACATTATTATGTAGCCAAAGCTATGGGAACAATTTACATTTTAAAAAATCCATGAACATAAGAATAACTCTCTAATTTTTATTCTGTTACTTCTGTTTTGCAAGTTATTTGAAGCTTTTGACCTTGAAGAAAATCCATCATCACAGATCCTTTGGTAAGTACTGACAATAGCCTTTGTTGTACCTTCTATGTAGCAGCATCATATCCATAAATATGATAAAGAAAACACTTCTGTTGCAGTGATATGATCAGCAGGAATAAAACACAGGAAGTAGCTTCAGGAAACTGAGAACAGTCCTGTTGAAAACTTGTGTAAAAGTGTTTTCTTTCTGTTTCTAACTAAGATGATGAACTACTGCTCAGTGAATAAAGAGGAAACTGTGGAAATAACAAGTCTGTCTCCTATTTAAAGGAGGATTTTCACTCTTAGCAACTAACAAAGGCTGTGTGTAAAACGTGTCGTTTGAAGAAAATCAAATCCTTTTCTGCTCGGTTTGTAACACTGAGGTTTAAAACGGTTTAAAGCCCAAACTGTCAGCTGCACAATCTGCCTGAGCTGTTGTGATCAAAGGCAACAAACAGCAGGATAATCAGGACTAATCAGAGAGCAGTGCGACTCGCAGCGAGCACAAAGACGCAGCATGCAACCTGAACCAACACAAGAGCAAGAGGAGAGCCTGCTGACGGACAACGAACTCAGAAACAAATACTTGTGAGCCTTTGTTGGAATGGAACTGCAAAGAATAGTCACAATTCTTTAATAATCAAATGAGGCCTTGCCAACTATGACTGTTCATGTTGTGTGTTCGTGTTAAAGATCAAATATTTTTTTTAAATCTCAATGATCGTCAACAGCCTCAATAATCCTGAATCAGTCGGGCTGCTATCACTACTACACGGACACCAAGTGTTTAATCAACAGATTTAATTTAATCTGCAACAATTTTGATAATGGAGCAATTGTTTCAGCTGCGTAATCGAGCAAAAATGCCAAACATCTCCAATGTGAGGATTTGCTGCTTTTCTCTCCAGTTCTCTGATATAATTAGAAACTGAATATCTTTGGGTTCTGGACTATTGGTCTAAAAAAACAAGACATTTGATCACGTCATGTTGGGTTCTGGGAAATTGTGCCGGATTGTTTTCACTATTTTCTGACAAATAATCCACTGATTAAATGGATGATGAAAATCATTGTTAGTGGCAGCCCTAAGAGGATCACAAGGACCTGCTATAACTGCGACCAATGCTGCCTACAGTCAGACCACTCACGTCATCAGGTGGCGTACCTACAATAAGATCCAGATGTGCTGAGGGTGCTTTTAGTTACTGTGGTCCTGTTCTCTGGAGCAACTGTGACAACCCTGTCCACATTCAAAAGCAAGACATTTTCTGCCCTCTCAGGCTTGCCATGAACAGCTACTGTATGTGTTTATCTGTGCACATTCAGTCATAAAGTGTTCTTGTGAATAAAATAGCTTTGCCTTAAAATTTCAGCTACAACCGACAGTACTACGAGCCATTTTCTTCTAATCCTCTATTACTCCCTAGAGCAAAACTGTCCTTTCTGTTCCACCTCTTTCACAGAGACCTTAGAGGTGAGCTACAGAGCAACACCACTATGTTACTCAAGGTCCGGCCAAGCATGAATTTTCCTACAGTGATCAATTAAGGATCATGGTGTTTCAACAAAATAACAGCCATACTGCTACAATTGCTTGGTTTTGGTCAGAGGTGTTAATGGTCTGTACTGCGAGGTGTTTGTTTTCTACTCCACTTCCTGTATATTAAATACATTCTTTATGTTTTGAAATAAACAACCTTCCATTCACCGTCATGGGATGTTCAGAAAGCACCAAACTGTGGAGCTTTCATGTAAGAGTCGAGTTGTTTTCAGACTGTGTGGGAGTGACCGCAGAACTAAACTGGTCAAAATAAAACCTCTGATTGCAGCTTTGAGAAACAGTCGAGCCTAACATCCTTGATAACAACAGTTTAGGCCTGAAACCCGACATCAAAAATAAGACGGACTCAGAAAAGAAGGAGAACGTCTGCTTTCTCTGTTTATGTGAACAGCTGACGAGCCCAAATACTTCCAGGCAGCAAGACACAAAAACAATCAAGAGAGATGAAATGTTGTTTTGGAGAAAAGTCAAGAAACGAGGACGGCAGTTTTTCAGGAGGAATCTGAAAGGGATTCACATACTCTTGCTTCACAGTGAAAGTGGATATATGCTTCCTCACGTTTCCCTCAGAGGTCAGGTGAAACTGCAGGTCGAGCCACATCAAAAAAGAAAAGAAATCCACCCATCAAGAACTCACATGTTGTATCAGCAGAGCAAATAGAAATGTAATAAGGATTTCTGTGGCTTCAGCAGCAGTTAGCGTTGGAGCTTTTTGTTGACCTACAACAGCTGGGTTGTAGTGACTGCGCACAGCATGTCAAAAGTCCAGAACTCACAGCGGGGTTGTGAGGTCTGAGCTCTGTCTGAACTCAAAACCCAGCTGACAGGATGGGCTGTTGAATAACTTGTTAGCTAACAAGATAAAACATATCAGACATGACCCAGACTGACAGCGGTCATCCAAACGAATAAAAACACATTTCTTCACTTCTTAACACGTCACAATTTAGTTTATAGTGCTCACAACAAAAAAAGACGACACTCAAAAAAATTCAATGTCAACATCTCCCTCTGGAAACAGAGTCCTTCTTTATGCTGATACTCCACAAACCTCTCACACATTGTAAGTTGGAGGTATTTTTTTCAGTGAAATCTTTGGATTATCCAGAGCAACAGGGGGCATGTCTGGAAAGAGATGTCGCTGTTGATTGTTTTTGTAATTTTTCAAAGCTGTGAGCAGCAAACTTTCCATTCACCTCCATCACAGTGTGGGGAAGACAAGAAATCTCAGAGACAAATATCTCAAAACCTAGAAACTAAAACCAAAGTGATCAACATAAATAGATACAACGCGACAGTTCAGAAAATGTGGTTTGATTTCATGATTTTTAAACAAAGTCCACTTTGATGTTTAGTTTACACAATCTTCAAAGTTAAAGAGTCTGCATTTCAGACACTGTCATCAGAGAATTAAACCAAGAGGCCAGATGTGAAGCAAACAAGTCAGGTACCAAAACAGCCCTGTTTTTAGACATCATGTGTGCACTGTGCACACAGCTAGAGGAAAATAAGCACTAGACTCGTGCATTGCAAAAAGAGTGATGAGTACTGGTATCAGACAAAATAAACAAACAAAAAACATCCTTGAATTTAACTTGAAAACATTTACTTTGTTTAAGTCATACTCTGAGCTTTCTCCACCATCAGCCATCTATAGTTTCACTGTCACCATCAGCCAGTTCGAGGCTGTGATTCAGACTGCATGGAAACCTGATTACATGCATTAAGATCTGCAGACAGGACGGCAGCCACTTTAAATCTCATTAGTGTTGGTCACAGAGTGCTGTGGGTTTACTCACTTATTTCACTGTCAGTTGACTTAATCTTTATCCAAGTTTCCAAATAAAACTGTGAGGGATGCACTGACACAGACACCAGTATTAGTATCAGGTCCAATACAGTGCTCATATTCTTGTAATTGTAATAATAAAACCACTCCAATCCAGCGGCACCCGATGCCACTTTACGGCAACGTGACAAAAGTTGAGCAGGTAGGCAGAGGAGGAGCAACGTCAGCAGTTTGGAGATATTTTAGGATAAGCAATGATAACAAAAGAAAATTCAGCGCTCACCAGCGGACACTTATGGAAAAGACTCATTGCAACTGTACTCCATCCCACGTAAAGCATGTGTGGGTGTGCAGCTGTAAGGGTATTCATATCAGTACTTGGTATCAGCAAGTACTCAAATGTAAGTATGTGAACTTGTACTTGGTCTGAAAAAAGGATCAGTGCATCCCTAAAAGCTGACTGACACTAATCTAAGACTCAAAATGTCATATTTCTTTTGCGCCAGCATGAAGTGACCTTGTGTTTGGTTAATGGCTACAAAGTCCTTTTTTCAAGTTGGTATATGGGATGTGTCATGCTATTTGAAAAACCTTCGTACCCAACTTTACAGCTGGCCAATAACTCTAAATAATCGTTTACTGACGAAGAGGCACGGTAATATGACAGCTTCCCATAGGGCAGCATCACCTCAGACTTCATTAAACTTCCGGGCAAAGAGAGCAGAGGTGTTATTTAGGATTACCTATTTAGGAGCGTAGCTGTTGATTAGGCTGTCATTTTCATCATTAGTGAGGATCTGGGTGAGTTTCTACCTTAGCCAAATTTTGTGTGACTCTGGATATGATCATAGAGTTTCATCATTTTACTATTTGTGTCGCTGAAATTAATATTTAAAAACGACCAAATACTTTGATACTTACTTTCACTACATCCAAATGAGAAGCTCAGCAGTGAAACTAACAAAGTTCAAAGTATTCAGGATGCTTCATTAACGACGGCAGCCGCTCCCAGCTGATCAGTTTCAATTCAAAAAGGTTCATTTAATTCTACAATCACCGTTATGACAGCCTAGTGCCTCTAACTCAGTACCTCAGACTGTTACTTTGCTGAATATCGACTTAGAATTTCTGTTCTATTAATAAAAATGTGGAGAACATAAAATCTTGAAGAGGCACTGATAGAAAATTACCCAAACCAAAATAAAATCAGAGACCAACATGCGCGTGATTCTTGCTCCATTTATCTGTAATACTTGGTACTTTACTAGTTAATGGATAAGAATTAGTAGCAAACAAACTGACAGAGGCTAATAAAGCTACGTAATTTATATTTAACGAATAAAACAATGAATGTGGAGCGACTTCAGGTGGTTTGTCGTCTCCTTTTGCTTGACAGCTAATTTAATCCTCTGATACCTGCTCGGCAAGCAGCAGGAGGCTAATTAGCTAACGCTAAGATAGCACGCTAATCAGCATCCAGAGATGCTAATGTGGAAGCTAGCTGACTAGCCAGGCAGTTGGAAAATTGGGTCAAAACGGAAAGCTCAGGTGAAAAAGACCCCGGCCCGGGATAAAGAGCTGTTTCCTCTGGTTAACGGACTGTTTGGCGATACAGTACCTTATCGAAGTCAGGCAGCCGAGGAGAAATGGCAGGCGTCGGGAGAGGATACAGCTAGCTGAGCCGCTAGCTGGAACGATCCTTGGATCCAGCTGTTTTTTTCCTTCTGTCGCCTCGCTGTCTTGAAAAGCACAAAGACTTTGACATATGGGCTGCACAGAGAGAAGCAAATGAGACGATGGTGCACTCTGAGCACATTTCACAGTACCACATTCGTTAGGATAAAGGAGGGAACTACACTTTTACTTTTAACTTTCAGCGAAAATGAGCTTTTTGTCTATGACTGTGCTACCAAAGCATTGTGGTTTCTTGTATGTGATGTACAGTGTGGCATATTATTAAATGACAAAGGTAGTGGTGGGATGTATGTATATTTACTCAAGCACTGTACTTAAGTACAATTTTGATGTACTTTATTTGAGTATTCTACATTATATTTCTTTTGAGTTTGTAAGATATATTTTATTTTTGCCGTTGTCAGAAGTGAAAAACATCTTGCAACCTGATTAATTGTGGTTTTATGATGACAGGTAACATGACAGGCTATGGACAATCAAGACTCAATGATGGATGATTGCTGAACCTGATGTGATGATCTCTGCAACAGATTACTGGCCAATAATTGGCCATGCATGATAAATAATGTTCAGTGCTTGTATAATTCCAGGTCTGTGGACGGTGAAGCTGCAGTTTCTGACTATGTCACGCCCACTGTCTCTTAGCCTGAAAGAGTTTTCCTTCCCCCCCCCCCCCCCCCCCCCTTCTTCTTTTTTCCCTCCTTTGGATTCATCGCTTCAATAGACGATCTCTGAAGAGGGCAGCCGCTCAGACGGAGGAAGTGGAGCCGTTAGATCGCTCCGTTATCCTTAGAATAAAAACTACAATAGAACTTCTGTTCGGAAGACAGTTTCTCATTATAACATGCACGTATTCTGAAATGAATGCACAGAAGCAACTATAACATTTTATTTACTGTTAAATTATTATTTGTGTCTTTTCAATTCTATCTTTTAGGGTGTTAACATCTTTTCAGGACAATGAAAATGATGGAAAATGAAATAAAAATAAACCACCACTGATTACAATTGTATTTTTTACTTTTTAAAATGTTTTCATACATTAAAGTCAAGCTTACTTTCTTTTATAACTCCTTGTAGGGCACTTAAGAAGAGTGAGTTGCTTTTTCAGCATTATCACCAATAACAATATGTGCATTAAAATGGGTGGTGGAGGTAGCAGTAGGAGTAATAGCAGCATAGCCTCTCACGCCCTGTATATGGCTTCAAATGTAATTCTACTGAAGAAAAATGGTCTTGTTATCCTTATTGTAGTATTGTAGGCCTATGTAACATATTATATTCTGTTTTTTTAATTGTATCGATATTTAAACATTAGATTCATTGTCAGGGAGCTCAATTCACTCTCTAAAATCAGATATTTGACATCATGCATTCAGTTACATAACTTTTAGTCTGTCAGGGAGAAAAACACAGAAGTTGCACCACAGACGAGTCTATAAATGTACTCTGTATTTCCATAATAACAGCCTCTGTACCTCTGCTTTGGTCCAGTGTGGTTTAACGTTCATCAGCTCATTGTGATCTCAACAGTGGCATCTAGTGGCAAATCTCGCATTCAGCCACTGCTGTAACCCGTTTTTTAAAACAGCTAAAGCTGGTTTTTATTTTTAAAAATTACCCTGGAGCAGGAGGGGCCGACTTTAAATGTTGTGTTTACAAACAACTGACTAATCCTACTTATTCTGCTTTTAATAAGAAAGAGTAAAGAAGAAAAAACACAGGCACACTCCTCTTTCCCCCCCAACTTCTTTTATTTTCTGTGGATATCACTGATGTTATTTTACATCTGTTTTTATGGGCAGTTTTTGATGAAACTTCACATCCTCTTCTCCTGGTCAGATAATCTGCTACATATACAGCACAGCAATATTCAATAGAGTATGTGATTAATACATTAATATCATACTCCATCAAGTATAACAAGTAGTAAAGACATTCAGTTTTTTGTTTGTTTGTTTGTTATCATCTACATCGTATTATGATGGTGAATAAATCAGCAAGTCTGACATGCACTGAGTCCTTCCAATATTTCCGCTTTTAACCATGAATGTCAAATAAATAATCAGTCATTGCGGGTTAAAGAAGGAGCCTTAAAAAACAGCTGTAGGCAAACATTTCTCAGTGGAAATGATTATATATTTAACATGGACAGTTCAGAATGTGCAGTGTGCAGGTACCTAAATGATCATTTTATGTTTAAGCATCAACATCAATAATGTTGTGCTCTAAAATGTTGTATTTTGCTCCTCGTGCAGAGGAGATGTTTCAGTCACAATGTAACAAGTCTTGACAGACCAGTCTCACGTCAAAGCATCTAACAGACCTGCCGAAGCACTGGATGACAGCATGCCAGTGCCACATTTTTGCCTCATCTACGCATGTGAAGTACATGTGTGCATTATTATTACCCCCTGCTGGTGCAGTACCAGCAGGGGGTAATAATAATAACAGCAGCAAAGGATGAACAGAGTATGAAGTTGCTCTTCATGGTTGCAGGAGGTTGGGGTTCATTGATGGGTCAGACACAGGACTTTCACCCAGGAGGCCGCGGTTCATTTCCTGTGTGAAACCACAGGTCTGCACTGACTTGTTTTAACTTAGGTACTCAAGTTAACGTACATCATGCACTGATGTACGTATCTTAACTTATGTAGTTAATGAACTTACTTTAACCCAGACCGTGATCTTTTCTTAAACCTAACCAATTAGTTTTGGTTCATAAACATAACCAAACTGCCACAGTCACCGGAAATAATTCACAGCAAGCTTTATTTTGAAAGTCTAACCACACATTGCACAGTTATTGTTGCTAACTTGACCTCAGAATGGGAACATGTTCTTTTCATGACAGGTAACACAAGCTTTGGCCTGTACTGGTCTACTTTCCTCTGTGCAACATGTCTGAAACCAAAATGACCACTGGATCACCACAATGTGACTGTGTGAACAGATTATGTCCCCACAGCATGGTACACATACAGACACACAAGCGCGCGCACACACACACACACATGTCTATACATTGAAACTGGGAGCTCAGTGTATGTTTCAGCAGTGGTTACCAGTCCAGGCAGCAAACAGTCTTACTGTTCATCTTCCAGGCAGAGGAGCACACAAGAGGAACAAAAAAAGTTGACCAGTGTAAAAAGTTCATAAACAGTAAAAAATGTATCTTTTATTACTGAATCCAATATTTACTCTTTCTATATTTGTTGCTGACGTTAGAAGGTAACAATTATAACACTCATTTCAGCTATAATCATTTTTGGGGTCTGAAATCAGGAAACAGGACCACTGAAACCAACAGATTCATCCGCCTCGAGAGGGGACCGGGCCACTTGCCAGGGTTGGTACCAGTCTGGGTTTTATTTTGAGAAAACAGGACACGTTCACTGGACACAGTTTGTCAGAAAATCTGCATTATGGGGAGGATCAGGCAATATAAGGACTGTCGATTAACCACGTATGAGTACAAGTTCACTGAGAAAAGTCTGCATGTCTCTTTACTCTGCAGCTTTGCAGGTCTCCTCAGGGATGGTGGACAACAGCTGAGAAAGAGGAGTGAAAAGAAAAATGCATTACGGCACTGAGAGCTCTAGCTTTTGTACAGCTTTGCAGCCTGCTTCTGCTTTGATGCTGTGTTGCTCTTTGGATGAAAAGTGTGACCTGAGATTCAGTTCCTGTCCCTCCACTGCTGGTCTGAGTCGACTCAAATGGCACAAAAAACATCCAAAACACTAATAAAATCAACATAAAACTGTTTCAAACAATCAGCTCTTTAAATGTCACACCAATCCACACATTTACATATCAGCCAGGCTTGTAATGCACCACATCACATCAGTGCGTGTCTGTGTGTTGTTTCAGGACATGAAACACAGATTTCTTTTTCACTGCATTGATGGCAGCTGGGAGCTAACAGGCAGTTTAATGTGAAGTAGGTAGACTCTGACTGTGAAAACACAAGTCAGAGTGACATTTGCTGCTAGCTCACATTAGCTTGGCTTTAGTCCATGAGGCAAAAAACTGAGCCACACAGGTGAGATGATCTGACGGGAAAATGGTGCAGCATACATTCAGTGAAGCCTCACAACAGCAGAACTGTGTGTGCTCCATGACGTAGACAGGTTCAGTGTGATGGCCGTCTGCACTGTAACGGGCATTTTCATAAACTCTGGACAATAAATGAAAAAATGGTGGGGAAAAAAGTCCAGTGACTATTAGTTAAAGTCAGATCAGTAGTTTGTTGGTTTGTACACTTCTGAAAGTACTCAGGTATTTATGTTTTATGGTTGGACTGACAAATTTATGTTGAATATTAGCCTCATAAGACCTCGTTGACCAGAGGTGAACTAGCTGCACAGTGTTCAGTCATTCACTGGTTGTGAATAACTGCAGATTGTAAATGTTGTCAATGGCGTCCTCGTCCTTCTTCTTCTTTGAGTTTCTGAATGTCAGTAGTTTCCTAAAGCTCCATCATCTCTTCCTGTAGCTCTTGCTGGGAGTTCATATCCTGTCCATGAGATTCATCTGTCAACTCCATCTCAGACTCACTCTGATTCTCATTTTGTTCTTCTCTTTGCCTTTTGTGAATCTTTTCTTTTTGCTCTTCTTTTTCATCCTGACGCTTCCTCTTCCTTATTGACGCTTCCTGATCCACATTGAGATCTTCCTTTAGTTTACGTCGTTGTGTTTGTCCTCTCTTGACACTTATTATTCTTCTGCTTTGTCTTTGAGATTGACCAGGATCAGGTCTTGGGTCAGTCTCCATTGGCTCCTGCGATTCTTCCTGACACTCAGCTCCTCTCACTGTGAGAGACTTAAGGGGTTCCACTGTGAGAGACTTGAAGGGTTCCACTGTGAGAGACTTGAAGGGTTCCTCTGGCGGCTCTCTCATTTCTTCTTTTACGTCTAGTTGTTGCGCTGCCTGCTGCTGTCCTCCTCCTCCTCCTCCTCCTCCTCCTCGTCCTCCTCGTCCTCCTCTGAGCTGTTGCTGTGTCTCCTCTGACTTCTCTTGAGTTTGATCAGAGTCAGCTCCTCTGTGAGTGTCCAGCCTCTCTTCCTGTCTCTCTTCACTCTCTCTCTCTGTTACCAGCTTGTTGAATCGCTCTGGCTGCTCTTTGGTTTCTTCCTGATTTCTCTGACAGTTTTTTCCTTTTTGTGTCTCTGACTGGAGCTCTTGGTTTGTTCTCTCTGCTGTGTCTGTCCTCTCTGTAGCTTCAGTCCTGACTGATGGAGGCTGATTTTCCCTCTCCTCCCTCTTTACCTGTATTTCATTAATTGTCCTCTTTTGGCTCTCTGCTGTCCTTTCTGTCATTCTTGTAACGTCACTCTGCTTTTCCTCCCCATCTTTTCCCTTCCTGTCTTCAAGTTTGTCTTCCTTTTTGTTGTCTTCTGACAGATGTTGGTTGCTGTCTTCTTTCTGTGTTTTTTCTTGCTTCTCTGACTGATGCTTATTCTCCATCCTCTCTTCCTTTGCCTCCTTCAGTGTCTCATCTTTCCTTTTGAAGATTTCCTCTGGCGACTCTCTCATTTCTTCTTTTGCGTGCAGTTGTTGCGCTGCATGCTGCTGTCCTCCTCCTCCTCCTCCTCCTCCTCCTTCTCCTCCTCCTGTGAGGTCTACCTTTATTTTTTCTTGCTTCTCTGACTGATGCTTATTCTCCATCCTCTCTTCCTCTGCCTCCTTCAGTGTCTCATCTTTCCTTTCTGTTGTGTTACTCTGATTTCTCTCCCCAGCTTTTTTACCCTCATGTTCTGTCCTACTCCCGTCCTGTGTTTTGTATTCTGTAACATGTTGGCTGCCGTTTCCTATCTGTGATTTGAGATCTCGCTCTTCTTCCCCGCTCTCTTTACTTTTCTGCATCTCTGACTGAAGCGACCTCTGGTTCTCCACCCTCTCTCTTTCTGCCTCTGTCTGCTTTGGTTCTGTCTGATTCTCCAGTTTCTTCTTCTGTCCCGTCAATCCAGAACCATCGTTCTCTGGCTCTTGCGGAGTCTCTTCTTCTTCCTGTACCTCCTGGTCAGTGTGGAGATTTTGTTGCTGCTGGTCTTTTCCTTCTGGATCCAGGACCACTGGAAGTCCTGAATCTTCTTTCACAGGGTTCGTTGTTTGCTCCTCTTCACCTTCGTCACAGCTGTTATTTGCTTGTCTTTCCACCACGTCCTGCATTTGGTCTGTTTCTCCTTCTGTTGGAGTCAGAGGTACTTTGTCATTATTGATAGATTTTATTCCTCTCTCTCCTCCTGCACTGTCCATGTCGTTTGTTTGCTCTGGTTTGGTCACAAGCTGAACTTGTTCAGTTTTACTTTCACCCACAAACTGGAGATCTTCATGTTCACTTTGAGAGTCGATCTTCTGCTCTGCTTTATTTTCCACATTACTCTCTTCTCCTCTTTCTGCCAGAAGTGCTACATCTTCTCCTCCTCCTTCCATCTCAAAATGGAGTCTTGTGTTATCACTTTTACATATGACCGTCTCGTCTTCCTGGGTGTGTTCACTTCCATCCTTCTTCTTTTCTGTGTGTATAGAGAAGCAGGAGAAACTGGTGAAGTTGGTGATGAAATTTTACTTCTTAGTATTTATGGCACGAAACTGAAGATACTTCAAATGACTAAAATTACTACTTCGACTAAAGAACTGCGAGGCTGCAACAGCACATGCAACATTTTGAAAGAAGTGAATTCATTTGTGACTCACTGAATGTCTTTTGTCTCCATTTCCACACAAAGACAGCTGTAAGAATAGCAAGCAAAGCAGCAGAGACAATGACTGAGCCAATAACAGCCAGCCAACTGCGAGAAGTATCAGGAGCACCAGGAGTACTGGGGACCACGAAGAAATGATCTGAAAAGGTGAAACACAGAACATGTTGTTCATATAAAATTTGAACAGAGACTTCTCAGTGACCACATCATCAACATGGAAATATTTACCTGGAACATGGATGTGTGTCTCTCTGGTCTCGTTGATGTCCTTCTGTTGGACTCGACAGGTGAACTTGTTGCTGTGTCTCTTCTCCACAGTCACTGAGCTGCGGACAGTAAAGAGGCCATCAGGACCTCTGACTGTCTCTGCAGGTCCAGCAGAGAGGAAGTGTCCCTCATCATCCAGCCAAAACACCTCAGGCTCTGGATACCAGCCTTTAGACTCACACTCTAACACTCCACTGCTGTTTTGGGTCATCTGGATGACAGGCGAGGACACAGCACCTGAAGATGAGACAGAAGTTTCTAAAGACCAAAGGTAGCCTCATATTACAGAACTCATTTATTCACTTATTTCAGACAGACACTCTGTGGGTTGTGGCTTGTGGAGGTGGAGTTGAAGTGTTAGCAACCGTTAAAGGTGAATCTTGTCATATAACTGCTCTGTCGATGCAGTGGAAAGGTGCAAATATATTTTAAATTAGCGCTACATGACCAGAGAAAACACAGCCAAAGGGCGGTGGTATTCCCTTTCACTCAGACGGAGAAAACCTACAACAAGCCGAGTGCACTGCGAGCCTTCAAGGCCACTCCCAGGCTGCTTCTATTGGACAGGCTTGAGCAGAGCTTCCAGACCGCACCAGCAATCATCACTTGCCCTGCTCATGCAGCTTCACGGCCAGCTAACATTGCACTGATGCCCAGACATTCAAAGGCAGCTGCAGTCACCCAGTTACAAAGCTGACAGACCTCTGGGTGTGAGGGTGGACTGTGCAAAAAATGTGCAATCATTTTTATTGATTTTGCAGAGTCAGGTACAGTGGTATTAATAAAAATGTTCATCTTGGTATTTTCAAGTAACACCAGGCTGTCACAATACTCTTGACAAGCATCAGTGAGGGAAATGAGAGATTTTTTGCCCTGGGTTTTGCTTCTCAGGCAACAGGCTGCTGCTGTACCCTCTCATTGGAGGAGGTCATATCTGCAACCTCATGACATTTTCATGTTTTTAAGAGCATTGCTCAAAAAGCCTACTTCTTCCTCATAATTTCTTTCATTATATTTTGTAGAGCATATAAAATCATGCAATAGGTTTCCAAATTATCATTGTCAGGAAATGTTTATGATAAATTTTGTAACAAATTCAACCTCCAACTTGCGTCTGAATGAACAGAAATACCTGTTGAATATTGACAGGTCCAGCACCCACTCGTATATTACTACTACCTAAATCCTGTCTTGTTCTGAGCAAAACAATTTCTTAATAAAATCAAATTTCAACAAAATAGCCTTACCCACAACAAGCTGAACAGTAGAGGCTCTATTCAATGCTGGCATGAAGCATCGATATCTTCCCTCATCATGTATTTTCACTTTGGAGAGTTTCAGAGAAATGTTTCCATGCTTCAGTTCATCAGTGAACAGCGATGATCTTCCCTGGTAGGATGGATGTTTTTTGCTCTGTAGTTCCACACCGTCACGCCACACGAGGACAAATCTGCGGTCCGAGTCATGTCTCGCCCACTCCAGAGTCATGTCAAAAGCATTCATGGCAGGCTTCAGGTAACATGGCAAAATGATGTCCTCACCAACTGTTGCCACTATCGGCTGAGATGGGCCGATCAGCTCAGACTGACCTGAAAACAATGAAATTAGAATTTTTTGATTTCTACAGAGCAGGCAAAATGCAATTGTTACTCGCATTTGTAGGACAACTGTATGTCCAGTTCAACATCTACACACTAACTTCACTAGACTGTTGGCGATGTTTGCAATTCACCTCTACATGAGTGTATCAGGGCGAGGAAGACAACAGTGTGGGAAACCAGGACAGTGAAGGCACCACACTGAAACATAAGGGACTGTCTGTCCTTTGCATGAAGTGTGCTGGAGTTCTGGAAACAGAAACAAAGCAGAATGAAAAGTTTAGGAGGACGATCAAAGAGAAAAATCCTGACTGCACTGAACTCCAGTGCTCTTTGTCTTGATTCAACAAACTGTCACGAAGCTGTACTTCTATAACACGTGGTCACCTGGTCTCTCCTCGGCCCGGCCATCACTCCTCCTGGACAACTCTGGGATGCTCTTCAGAGACGTCACAGAATACTGCAGGATGAGAGAGACAGAGGAAAAAAAAGAGTGAGACATGTCAGTAAACTGCACACAGCAGTGCAGCAGCTGTGCAAAGCAGTTCTATTGAGATATTAGTTAACTGCAGCAGCAGCTTCGCTGCTCTCACCGCAGACACACTGTAACATGGAGCAGTTAGACAGCTGTAGCTTCCAGCTGTGTGATGAAACACTCACACAGTGACCAGGTTTATACACTGAGCTCAAACTAATGCTGTCTCTGTAAATAATGTTCAAACTGTTCAGGGAGGTGTTGATTCAACATCATGGTTATTTTGGAGGCTGCAGTTTGTGCTGCTGCTGCTCAATCATTTTGTGTGATCCTGACAAGGTTTTTGATCGAGAGACGTTTTTCACTTTTCAAACTTTAGATTTATATGAACATTCATAGTCAACCACACCATGTGACAGCGGAGTCGCTCAGTGGCGCCCTCTGCTGGTCAATTCACGTTCATGACACAGTTCATGTTCATGTGCGGTGAAACAGTAATCACGGTTTGAGTGTGAATCCAAGCGTGAGTTTGAGCGACTGTTCAACCTGATATTATAACACTCAAACAATTACATATGTTCAGTTAAATGTGCACTCTGTGTCCTTCACTGCACACTTCGACCTCACTGGACTGTTCAGTTTCACTTTCATTTGTAACAGAAAGACAGATAATATGAATAAAATACGCAGTAGATCCACAGTGAAACTGTATTTGAAGCTTTAAGCCTGCAGGAAGTAAAAAAGACTGTTTAAAGTATCGGAGCCTCGGTCCATTTTCCATAAATGACGACCACATTAACAGCTTGTGATTTGCATAACGGACTCATTTGACCCACTGAATTGAAAAATAACCTCAGAATAACCTGCAGGCTCTAAAAGTCGTTATCCGGTTGAAATGTGAACTGATGAAATCCTTTATAAAACATATTCTCAATCATTTCCTTCATGCTTTAACTTTGAATGAAGGTGTGTCAGACGCTCCCCAGAGGGAAACATCTGCCGCACACAGGTGACCACACGGCGGTTTACCTGTAAAAACTGGCAAATCAAAGAAAAGCATTCGCCTCTTTTAAACATGATAAAAAGACCAAGCCAAGAACGTGATCCAAACCATTTACTGAAACATCTGCAAACCTGTTGTCTGTTTCTGAGAGTCTCCGGTCCGCAGCTCCACTGTCAAAGTCCAAAAAGGGGCTCCTTCCGGTCACCTGGATTAAAAGGTGTGTTCATGTTTCAGCGGCCTCACGCGCTTCAGTGGAAGACTTTCCGGTGTTTATCATGAATGAAGGATTATGCTGCACAGTGTTCATGCTGTCTGTCTTTAATATAAGATATTTTGGCGTTTGAATTTTAAAAATGGCTCAGGATATAAAAGGGGCCATCACATTAACGTTGATCTGTGAGCTTTGCCTTTTAGTAAAATGACTTGATGGCTTATTAACAGCAGAGGGCAGAGTTTGACTTCTCATAAATCTACAATCTACAGAATGTGAATGAGAAAAGTTCAGATTCTTTACTTCAGTGAAAGTAGGCTGCTGATAGCACACTGACAACACTCCACTACAAGTCCACCTTTCTCATGTAAGTATGATCAGATCAATGGATTTAAAGTATTAGAAGAAAAAGTCAAGTTTTGGATTAATATTACTGCTGCATGAATGTGTGTGTTGCATTTTACTGCTGTAGATCTTTATGGCTGTGGTAATTTGAAAACTATTGGGTAGTTGAATCTACAACAATGCTTCATATTCTGTAAAACCATCATGTGTTTGTAGCATCTCTGTCCTGTGAGTCTGCTTTTCATGAGCTCAGAGAAACTGTTTTCAGCTTTTTGATGATGTATTTTCAAGCTGATCCAGGAGATTTTAATTTCTTAAGAAGTCGGAGAGCCTTCTCAACCCCTGTAGCCTTCTCAAGCCTGTAGTTAACACTGAAAAGATAGACAGCTGAGGCAAAGCTGGACCTCCAGGCCTGCTTGGACAGCACATACTGAAGGGTTTTTGAGACAACAGATCTGGATGAACTCACTGACACTGTGACATCTTACGCTAGTGTTTGTGAGGATGTGTGCTGCCTCTTCAAGAGGCAGAAGATCAGGAAAGCGTCAGGCATCTTAAAGGAGACCCGTTAAACTCTTGAAGTTTGGAGACGACACCACAGTCACTGGCCGCACCTGAGACGGTCTTGAGTCTGCATACAGACGGGAGGGTGAACAGCTGGTCCTCTGGTGCAGCCAGAACAACCTGGAGCTGAACACTTCTGAAACTGTGGAGGCGACAGTGGACAACACTGGACAACACTGCCCCCCATCACCATCCTCAACAACACTGTTTCCTCTGTGGTAACCTTAAAATCACTGGTGCCAACCTGCCCTCCATTCAGGACTTACACACCTCCAGACTGAGAAAACAGGCAGGAGGTGGAACTGCAGACTCGTCACATCCTGGACACAACTTCTTCCAGCTGCTGCCCTCTGGTAGGTGCAACAGATCAGTGAACACTAAAATAAAAAACAACAACAGGTAATACTTTACGCTCTGCCATGAAGTACTACAACAAAAGGAAAAGGCTGTGAGGGACTTCAAGTCTTTTTATGAGTGAGATCCATTTTGGAGGATCCAGTCATTTCATTGATGATGAGCCTCCCAGATGGGGTCTGACATCAAGAAACAGGACCACTGAACCAACAGATTCACCTGCCTCATGGTGGGACTGGGCGTTTTGCCCTGCTTGGTGCCAGTCTGGGTTTTATTGTGAGATGACAGGCCACTTTCACTGGACCCAGTTTGTCTTCAGATCTCCATTATGCGAAGCATCGAGCAATATAAGGACTGTAGATTAGCTTTTTGTACAACTTTGAGCCTGTTTCTGCTTTGATACTCTGTTGCTCTTTGGATAAAAAGTATGATGCTTCGACAGAGGACCTGAGATTCAGTTCCTGTCCCTCCACTGCTGGTCTGAATCGACTCAAATGGCACAGCTGGGTAGAGAACAGCAGCAGCACTGAATCACTGAGTGAGCAGGTAAGTGCTTACTATCGGCCGATATGAGCCAACATCACAGAGTTTTCATAGCCAGGAAAACAGATCTAGAATCTTGGCTTTTACACAGCAGGACTTTAAATCTGTTTGCAAAACAGATTCTGTTTGCAAAACAGATTTAAATCAGTTTGATTTCAGTACCGACTTTATTTATTCACATACTGCAACACTAATTCATGACCTGATCTCAAACTGCACATTGAATAAAAATGTCCTGTATAAATTCTCTTGAAGGAGTGAGACAAACATATCAAAGTATGAAAAAAGCTGCACAGTGTTCAGTCATTCACTGGTTGTGAATAACTGCAGATTGTAAATGTTGTCAATGGCGTCCTCGTCCTTCTTCTTCTTTGAGTTTCTGAATGTCAGTAGTTTCCTAAAGCTCCATCATCTCTTCCTGTAGCTCTTGTTGGGAGTTCATATCCCATCCACGAGCTTCATCTGTCAACTCCATCTCAGACTCACTCTGATTCTCATTTTGTTCTTCTCTTTGCCTTTTGTGAATCTTTTCTTTTTGCTCTTCTTTTTCATCCTGATGCTTCTTCTTCCTGACTGACTGTTGCTGATCCACATTAAGATCTTCCTTTAGTTTACGTCGTCGTTTTTGTTCACTCTTGACACTTATTATTCTTCTGCTTTGTCTTTGAGATTGACCAGGATCAGGTCTTGTGTCAGTCTCCATTGGCTCCAGCGATTCTTCCTGACACTCAGCTCCTCTCACTGTGAGAGACTTGAAGGGTTCCACTGTGAGAGACTTGAAGGGTTCCTCTGGCGGCTCTCTCATTTCTTCTTTTACGTCTAGTTGTTGCGCTGCCTGCGGCTGTCCTCCTCGTCCTCCTCCTCCTCCTTGTCCTCTTCCTCGTCGTCGTCGTCCTCCTCGTCCTTGTCGTCCTCCTCTGAGCTGTTGCTGTGTCTCCTCTGACTTCTCTTGAGTTTGATCAGAGTCAGCTCCTCTGTGAGTGTCCAGCCTCTCTTCCTGTCTCTCTTCACTCTCTCTCTCTGTTACCAGCTTGTTGAATCGCTCTGGCTGCTCTTTGGTTTCTTCCTGATTTCTCTGACAGTTTTTTCCTTTTTGTGTCTCTGACTGGAGCTCTTGGTTTGTTCTCTCTGCTGTGTCTGTCCTCTCTGTAGCTTCAGTCCTGACTGATGGAGGCTGATTTTCCCTCTCCTCCCTCTTTACCTGTATTTCATTAATTGTCCTCTTTTGGCTCTCTGCTGTCCTTTCTGTCATTCTTGTAACGTCACTCTGCTTTTCCTCCCCATCTTTTCCCTTCCTGTCTTCAAGTTTGTCTTCCTTTTTGTTGTCTTCTGACAGATGTTGGTTGCTGTCTTCTTTCTGTGTTTTTTCTTGCTTCTCTGACTGATGCTTATTCTCCATCCTCTCTTCCTCTGCCTCCTTCAATGTCTCATCTTTCCTTTTGAAGATTTCCTCTGGCGACTCTCTCATTTCTTCTTTTGCGTGCAGTTGTTGCGCTGCATGCTGCTGTCCTCCTCGTCCTCGTCCTCCTCCTCCTCCTTCTCCTCCTCCTGTGAGGTCTACCTTTATTTTTTCTTGCTTCTCTGACTGATGCTTATTCTCCATCCTCTCTTCCTCTGCCTCCTTCAGTGTCTCATCTTTCCTTTCTGTTGTGTTACTCTGATTTCTCTCCCCAGCGTTTTTACCCTCATGTTCTGTTCTGCTCCCGTCCTGTGTTTTGTCTTCTGAAAGATGTTGGCTGCCGTTTCCTGTCTGTGATTTGAGCTCTCGCTCTTCTTCCTCACTCTCTTTACTTTTCTGCAGCTCTGACTGAAGAGACCTCTGGTTCTCCACCCTCTCTCTTTCTGCCTCTGGCTGCTTTGGTTCTGTCTGATTCTCCTGTTTCTTCTTCTGTCCCGTCAATCCAGAACCATCGTTCTCTGGCTCTTGCGGAGTCTCTTCTTCTTCCTGTACCTCCTGGTCAGTGTGGAGATTTTGTTGCTGCTGGTCTTTTCCTTCTGGATCCAGGACCACTGGAAGTCCTGAATCTTCTTTCACAGGGTTCGTTGTTTGCTCCTCTTCACCTTCGTCACAGTTGTTATTTACTTGTCTTTCCACCACGTCCTGCATTTGGTCTGTTTCTCCTTCTGTTGGAGTCAGAGGTACTTTGTCATTATTGATAGATTTTATTCCTCTCTCTCCTCCTGCACTGTCCATGTCGTTTGTTTGCTCTGGTTTGGTCACAAGATGAACTCGTTCAGTTTCACTTTCAGCCACAAACTGGAGATCTTCATGTTCACTTTGAGAGTCGATCTTCTGCTCTGCTTTATTTTCCACATTACTCTCTTCTCCTCTTTCTGCCAGAAGTGCTACATCTTCTCCTTCCATCACATCCTGTGTTATCACTTCTAATGGGACTGTCTTTTCTTCCTGGGTGTGTTCACTTCCATCCTTCTTCTTTCCTGTGTGCATAGAGAAGCAGGAGAAACTGGTGAAGTCGGTGATGAAATGTTCTGTCATAGTGTTAATGGCATGAAGCTGAAGATACTTCAAATCACTAAAATTACTACTTCGACTAAAGAACTGCAAGAAGTGAATTCATTTGTGACTCACTGAATTTCTTTTGTCTCCATTTCCACATAGCAAAGACAGCTGTAAGAATAGCGAGCAAAGCAGCACAGCCAATGACTGAGCCAATAACAGCCAGCCGACCAGTATCAGAATGATCTGAAAAGGTGAAACACAGAACATGTTGTTCATATAAAATTTGAACAGAGACTTCTCAGTGACCACATCATCAACATGGAAATATTTACCTGGAACATGGATGTGTGTCTCTCTGGTCTTGTTGATGTCCTTCTGTTGGACTCGACAGGTGAACTTGTTGCTGTGTCTCTTCTCCACAGTCACTGAGCTGCGGACAGTAAAGAGGCCATCAGGACCTCTGACTGTCTCTGCAGGTCCAGCAGAGAGGAAGTGTCCCTCATCGTCCAGCCAAAACACCTCAGGCTCTGGATACCAGCCTTTAGACTCACACTCTAACACTCCACTGCTGTTTATGGTCATCTGGACAACAGGCGAGGACACAGCACCTGAAGATGAGACAGAAGTTTCTAAAGACCAAAGGTAGCCTCATATTACAGAACTCATTTATTCACTTATTTCAGACAGACACTCTGTGGGTTGTGGCTTGTGGAGGTGGAGTTGAAGAGTTAGCGACCGTTAAAGGGGAATCTTGTCATATACAGTTGAGGACAAAATTATTCGCCCCCCTATGAAATCTTAAGTTTATTCAAGATTTTCCCAAGTACATTTTTTTAACAGAGAAAGGAATTTTTAACAGAACATTTCTGAACATACTGTTTTTCATTAGAAGGCACAATTATTTATATTTGCACACCAAAACATAATTATTTAAGAAAAAGCTAAAATGACCAGGGACACAATTATTAGCCCACTTTAAGAAATGACCATTTATTAAGTCATCGCACAAGCCACTTTTGTGCAGTGATGTGCTTCATCTCCACAGGTGATGTGCTTCAAGGTGATCAGGTGAAATAGGTGATTTTACTTAACAATTAGGTTAAAACATGGTATAAAAGCCTCAGTATGGGTCGGCGAACAGGTGTTGTTGCTGTCCCCTGACAGTGTGAGGGGGACACTCAGCAGGATCAACGCTCGCAAAGCTTCTGGTCCTGACAACATTCCTGGTCGCGTGCTGAGGAACTGTGCTGGAGAGCTCACGGATGTCTTCACAGACATCTTCAACATCTCGCTGAGCCAAGCTGTTGTCCCCACATGCTTCAAAACCACCACCATTATCCCTGTCCCGAACAAGTCGTCGCCCTCCTGTTTCAACGACTACCGTCCGGTAGCACTCACCCCCATCCTCATGAAGTGCTTCGAACGGCTAGTGATGAAACACATCAAGACTGTCCTCCCACCTTCCCTGGACCCCTTCCAGTTTGCTTATCGGCCCAACCGCTCGACCGATGAGTGGACAAAAAAGACTCTTACGTCAGAATGCTGTTCATAGACTTCAGCTCAGCATTCAACACAATCATCCCACGACAGCTCATCGCAAAACTGGACCAGCTGGGATTAAACACCTCTATGTGCAACTGGCTGCTGGACTTCCTGACTGGGAGACCTCAGGCAGTTCAGGTCGGCAGGAACACATCCAGCACCACCACACTGAACACAGGGGCCCCCCAAGGATGTGTGCTGAGCCCCTTCTTCTTCACTCTGCTGACCCACGACTGCGCACCGTCGCAGAGCTCCAACCTCCTCGTCAAGTTCGCCGATGACACAACTGTGGTGGGTCTCATCAGCAACGACGACCATCAATGGTGCTACGGTGGAGAGGGTAAGCAGCACCAAATTCCTGGGTGTGCACGTCACTGAGGACCAACACCACATCGCTGGCCAAGAAAGCGAACCAACGCCTCTACTTCCTCCGCAAACTGAGGAAAGCTAGAGCCCCGGCCCCCATCATGCACACCTTCTACAGAGGCACCATCGAGAGCATCCTGACCAGCAGCATCACCGTGTGGTATGGCGCCTGCTCCACGTCCTGCAGGAAGAACCTCCAGCGCATCGTGAGAGCAGCTGAGAAGATCGTCGGTGCTTCTCTCCCCTCCCTCCATGACCTCTACACCTCCCGCCTCACTCGCAAAAGCCCTCTGCATTGCGAGAGACCCCACCCACCCGTCACACAGCCTCTTCAGCCTGCTGCCATTGCAGAGTCTGTGGGCCAAGACCAGCAGACTGCGGGACAGCTTCGTCCACCAGGCTGTCAGGATGCTGAACTCTCTCCCTGCTCTCCCCCTCCTTCACACAAACACACAACCTGGACTATAACTCTGTGCTGCCCCCCCCCAAACACACACACACACACACACACACACACACACACACACACACACACACACACACCCTGGACTCTGAAATGCCCCCACCACACACACACACACACACACACACACACACACACACACACACACACACACCCTGGACTCTGAAATGCCCCCACCACACACACACACACACACACACACACACCCTGGACTCTGAAATGCCCCCACCACACACACACACACACACACACACACACACACACACACACACACACACACACACACGTATACACCCTGGACTCTACAAACTCTCTCTCACTGATGTGAACCCCTCCCCTCAGGCACACAGTCCATTTATTCACCACCAGTCGTTTAGCTAATTCTTTTTGCACTACTGTTTACATTTGCACTATTACATTCTCTTCATGTTTCATTGTTTAGATTGCACAGTTTTTCTTACTTAGATTATATAGTTTTTATTTAGATTGTACAGTTTTTATTTATCTCTTTTTAATATATGTCCTGTCACAAAAGGTTGAAGAGTAACGCAATTTCGATTCTCTGTTTGTCCTGTACATACTGCAGAATTGACAATAAAGCTGACTTTGACTTTGACTTTTGACTTTGATTGAGCTGTCAGTTGAGAAAGCACCATGCCGAAACCGAAGGAAATCAGTTTGGACCTGAGAAAAAGAATTATTGATGCACACAAAACAGGAGAAGGATATACAAAGCTATCCAAGCGTTTCCAAGTGTCAAGAACTGGAGTGAGAGGTATAATCCAGAAATTCAAAGATAGCCACAAGCGTGTCTTATGGTCTGATGAGACTAAACTAGAGCTCTTTGGCCATAGAGACACTGCGTACGTTTGGAGAAAAAAGGGATAGGCATTTAACCCAAAGAACACCATCCCCACAGTGAAACACGGTGGTGGGAGTACTATGCTCTGGGGATGGTTTAGTGCGGAACTGGAAATCTTGTCAAGGTGGAAGGACTCATGAATAAAGAAAAATATGTGGAGATTTTGAAAGAAAACCTTAAGCAGTCAGCAGTAAAACTGGGTATGAGTCGTTGCTTCATCTTCCAACATGACAACGATCCTAAACACACATGGCTCTTGGTGAAGAACTATCTCCAGAAGACCAAGATGAATGTAATTGAATGGCCTGCACAAAGCCCTGATTGAAAGTATGTGGGGTGACCTTAAGAAAAATGTTCATGCTAGAAGACCATCAAATCTGGAGGAACTTGAGAGATTTGCCAAAGAAGAATGGGCTGGGATTCCTCAAAAGAAGTGTCAGAGACTTGTTGAAAACTACACCAAAGGACTGCAGGCAGTTATCCAGCCAAAAGGACACACAACTGACTATTAGAATGTGGGGGGATAATAATTTTGACCCTGGTAGTTTTTGTGTTTTGTGGAATATTTTAATTTCTGTGTGCAAAATAAAATAATGTAAGCATTATTTAAAAGCACTTGGGAAAATCTTGAAGAAACTTAAGATTTCATAGGGGGGCTAATAATTTTGTCCTCAACTGTAACTGCTCTGTCTATGTCTAGAAAGGTGCAAATATATTTTAAATTAGCGCTACATGACCAGAGAAAACACAGCCAAAGGGAGGTGGTATTCCCTTTCACTCAGACGGAGAAAACCTACAACAAGCAGAGTGCACTGCGAGCCTTCAAGGCCACTCCCAGGCTGCTTCTATTGGACAGGCTTGAGCAGAGCTTCCAGACCGCACCAGCAATCATCACTTGCCCTGCTCATGCAGCTTCACGGCCAGCTAACATTGCACTGATGCCCAGACATTCAAAGGCAGCTGCAGTCACCCAGTTACAAAGCTGCTGCTGAAGCAGACAGACCTCTGGGTGTGAGGGTGGACTGTGCAATGACTATTTTTCTGAGTCAAATAAAAATGTCCTCATTGACACTACAGTCTTCTTCTGAACCTGTCAGTCTTCTTCAGTGTTGCTGTAATAAACTGACAGTGGTCATTGTTCTTGGCTGTTTTTTCCAGCACATTTTTGATTTACTGAAATCTGCCTCTGACTCTCCTCCGTCCATATGTGGCCCCAACAGCGACTCTGTTTTTATCAGTACACATTTACCACAGCGTCACCCCCAGTTGTCTCCAGCACAGGGACAGCTCTGCAGGCAGGAGGCATCACTGCAGACCCATCACATCCTGGACACAACCTGATCCAACTTGTCCCCTCTCGTAGGTGCTACAGGATCAGGTTTCTTCCCTGACTAACAGTTAGCAGTCACACAGTGCCACTAACCCTCTGACACCAAAACATCAACTGGTTGGCCATTTAATATCCACTAATGCACAGTTTCTAACATGTACATTCCTCACTCACTGTCAACACACACTGTAAATGTAACTGTATATGTTGTTTATTGAGTCATCATTCTTTGTGTATATTGTTTTTGTTTATTCTACACTTTTGCACAATTTAGCTTATTATTCAGTCTTTTGTATGTGTCCTTTTTCAAATTCCTTGTATGTGCACGCATACGTTACCAATGAGGCCAATTCTGATTCTGATTCCAATTGTTTTGGGGACTCTCTCTTCCAACATTATAAAAATAACAATATCAAACAAGATTAGCAATCCTTAAATTTGAAAACCAGCAGAAATCTGTCCACAAAACATGCACACACATGGCTCAGTTATCTTTGTATCATGTCTTTCATTTGTAGCACCAGCAGATAGCAATGTGCATTGTTAAAATTAAGCCTCAAGCAACAAATTTACTTCAGACATGACAGTAGACCCCAAGTTAATATGTCATGTGATTGTTCTGGCTAGGACAAGGGTCTAATTTCAATGGGAAATCCTGTTTTGTCACGCTCACTTTTAAGCTTTCAGTTTGATTTACTCAGGAAGATCTCTCTGGACGTAATCTTCAGACTTTAAATTAACTGTCATGTTGCCAAAATCCAGAGAAGAACGATGTTGATAAAAATGTTCATCTTGGTCCTTTCAAGTAACACCAGGCCTTCACAGTAGGCTTGACAAGCAGCAGTGAGTGATTTCAAGGCAAATCAAGGTTATAATAAAATAGTCAGGCTGCTTACCCACAACAAGCTGAACAGTAGGGGCTCTCCTCGTCGCTGGCATGAAGCATCGATATCTTCCCTCATCATGTATTTTCACTTTGGAGAGTTTCAGAGAAATGTTTCCATGCTTCAGTTCATCAGTGAACAGCGATGATCTTCCCTGGTAGGATGGAAGTTTTTCATTCTCTAGTTCCACACCGCCACGCCACATGAGGACAACTCTGTGGTCCAGGTCAGGTCTCACCCACCCCAGAGTCATGTCAAAAGCATTCATGGCAGGCTTCAGGTAACATGGCAAAATGATGTCCTCACCAACTGTTGCCACTATCGGCTGAGATGGGCCGATCAGCTCAGACTGACCTGAAAACAATGAAATTAGAAACGTATGATTTTTACAGAAAAGGCAGGATGCACTCGCTACTCGCATTTGTGGGACTACTGTATTTTCCAGTTCAACATCTACACACTAACTTCACTAGACTGTTGGCGATGTTTGCAATTCACCTCTACATGAGTGTATCAGGGCGAGGAAGACAACAGTGTGGGAAACCAGGACAGTGAAGGCACCACACTGAAACATAAGGGACTGTCTGTCCTTTGCATGAAGTGTGCTGGAGTTCTGGAAATAGAAACAAAGCAGAATGAAAAGTTTAGGAGGACGATAAAAGAGAAAAATCCTGACTGCACTGAACTCCAGCACTCTTTGTCTTGATTCAACAAACTGTCACTAAGCTGTACTTCTATAACACGTGGTCACCTGGTCTCTCCTCGGCCCGGCCATCACTCCTCCTAGACAACTCTGGGATGCTCTTCAGAGACGTCACAGAATACTGCAGGATGAGAGAGACAGAGGAAAAAAAAGAGTGAGACATGTCAGAAAACTGCACACAGCAGTGCAGCAGCTGTGCAAAGCAGTTCTATTGAGATATTAGTTAACTGCAGCAGCAGCTTCGCTGCTCTCAGTGCAGACACACTGTAACATGGAGCAGTTAGACAGCTGTAGCTTCCAGCTGTGTGATGAAACACTCACACAGTGACCAGGTTTATACACTGAGCTAAAACTAGTGCCGTCTCTGTAAATCCCTCATGAAGGTTAGAATGTGAAGTTACTGTTCAAACTGTTCAGGGAGGTGTTGATTCAACATCATGGTTATTTTGGAGGCTGCAGTTTGTGCTGCTGCTGCTGCTCAATCATTTTGTGTGATCCTGACAAGGTTTTTGATCGAGAGACGTTTTTCACTTTTAAAACTTTAGATTTATATGAACATTCATAGTCAACCACACCATGTGACAGCGGAGCCAGTGGCGCCCTCTGCTGGTCAATTCACGTTCATTACACAGTTCACGTTCATGTGCGATGATGAATGAAACAGTAATCACGGTTTGAGTGAAAATCCAAGCGTTTGAGCGACTGTTCAATCTGATATTATACCACTCAAACAATTATATATGTTCAGCTAAATGTGCACTCTGTGTCCACTCTTGTGCACACTTCGACCTCACTGGACTGTTCAGTTTCACTTTCATTTGTAACAGAAAGACAGATAATATGAATAAAATACGCAGTAGATCCACAGTGAAACTGTATTTGAAGCTTTAAGCCTGCAGGAAGTAAAAACGACTGTTTTAAGTATCGGAGCCTCGGTCCATTTTCCATGAATGACGACCAAATTAACAGCTTGTGATTTGTATAACGGACTCATTTGACCCACTGAATTGAAAAATAACCTCAGAATAACCTGCAGGCTCTTAAAGTCGTTATCCGGTTGAAATGTGAACTGATGAAATCCATTATAGAACATATTCTCAATCATTTCCTTCATGCTTTAACTTTGAATGAAGGTGTGTCAGACGCTCCCCAGAGGGAAACATCTGCCGCACACAGGTGACCACACGGCGGTTTACCTGTAAAAACTGGCAAATCAAAGAAAAGCATTCGCCTCTTTTAAACATGATAAAAAGACCAAGCCAAGAACGTGATCCAAACCATTTACTGAAACATCTGCAAACCTGTTGTCTGTTTCTGACCGCAGCTCCACTGTCAAAGTCCAAAAAGGGGCTCCTTCCGGTCACCTGGATTAAAAGGTGTGTTCATGTTTCAGCGGCCTCACGCGCTTTAGTGGAAGACGTTAACGTGTTTATCGTGAATGAATGATTATGCTATGCTGTCTGTCGTTAATATAAGATATTTTGGGGTTTGAATTTTAAAAATGGCTCAGAATAAAAAAGGGGCCATCACATTAATGTTGAACATCTGTGAGCTTTGCCTTTTACTAAAATGACTACATTTCTGTGGGAAAAGGAAGCTTTCGTCATGATGATAACAGCAGAGGGCAGAGTTTGACTTCTCATAAATCTACCATCACAGAATGAGAATGTGAAAGTTTAGATGCTTTACTTCAGTGAAAGTAGGCTGCTGATAGCACACTGACAACACTTCACTACAAGTCCACCTTTCTCATGTAAGTATGATCAGATCACTGGATTTTGTCACACCGCGGTGAGGTTTGTCTCGTCTTGGGTTTTTGTCTTGTCATCCCCTGTTCTATTTTTTTAATCTAATTCTCCTCTCGTTTCAGAGCACTTGCCCTCCCTCATGTGTCACCGGTGCGTCAGCCTGATTACCCATTGTCTCCACCTGTTACCTATTACCCTCCATGTGTTTAAATGGTCTGCGTCTCCCTTGTCTCGTGCCAGTGTGTGTTTGTCCTTAGGTCGTATCACCCGTGCCTACTCTTGAACCACAGCCACAGATCATCCCTTCGTGTAAGCCATTGTTCCTCCTCGTGAGCGTTTTATGTTGATAAAGTTTCATAGTCTAGTCAGAGCTTTCTGTTCCAAAGTTCTCCTTAAGAGTGTATTCGTTGTTCTCGTTTCATAGTCCTTTTGTTTGTTTACTAGAAATTTCCTTATCCTCAGTGTGAGCGTTTTTTGTTGTCTTATCATAGCCTGTATATTCGTCTTTGCCTTTTCCTTCCCTTCCCTCCTAGCGAGCGCTTTATGTTCTAACCTCCCAGAGATATTGTGATAATCCTCCGTCTTTTTAGCGAAGCGTATTTTGGTTTGTAGTGGTCTATTCCCTGCGTTGAATAATTTTGATAGCCTTGTTTTGTTTCCTCCCTTTGGAGCGGTTATTGTTTCTTAAGTTTCATAGCCTATATTCCTCCTCTTTGAGCGATTTATGTTATTCTAGTTATTTGTTTTGTTTCCCTAGACCACAGTCAGGTCCTCATAGTATTTGCCAAGAGTAATTTCACAGCTATTGTTTTCACGCCTGTCGAGGAGTCTTTGGCGAGTTGTGATTTAATAAACTCTGTTGCTGTGTACTCTGCGCCTGAGTCCTCTTTTCCAGTATCGGCCTGACAGATTTAAAGTATTGGAAGAAAAAGTCAAGTTTTGGATTAATATTACTGCTGCATGAATGTGTGTGCTGCATTTTACTGCTGTAGATGTTTATGGCTGAGCTTCATTTAAATACTGTTGGGTAGGTTAATCTACAGCAATGCATCATATCATGTGTTTGTAGCATCTCTATCCTGTTAGTGAGCTTTTTATGAGCTCAGAAACAGCCTGTTTTCAGCTTTTGTGATGTATTTTCAAGCTGATCCAGGAGATTTTAATTTACTTAAGAAGTCGGAGAGCCTTCTCAACCCATGAAGGAGCACTTCATCTTTCAGCTGATCAGAAAAATTCAAAATCACCAAGTCTCAAGATACATTGTTTTCACTGGACAGGAAGGGAATGAAAAACTGTAATCTGTAAAGTAACTAACTAAATCTAGCAGAGTGAAAAGTTAAATATTTGCCTCTGAAATGTGGGGAGTAGAAGTGTAAAATTGCATAAAATACCTTGTATTTGTATTTAAGTTATATGTCGTGATGAAACAGCAGATGTTTTGGACCTATCAGCATCCTATGAGGACCTGCTGCCAGCTATAGGCGTGCTTTAGATGTAACGACATCCAGAGAAGCAACTGTTTGTTTGAAAACCACATTGGTGGCTCCAAAAGAGGTTAGGGTTAGCTAAAAGAAAGCACTGAAGCATTTCTCAGCATTTAGAGAACTCTAACAGCCCTTATCATGGATGTCACTGGCAGACTTCCAGCTCATTTCGCTCAGTTAGGAGCCTTCCTCAGCAAAAAGGACGACTGAGCCACAACCCCAGATGGGTCGTTGTAACAGACTCTCAGGTGCATCAGGTTATGGTAATTCCAGAGTTGTTGGAGAATCACTAAACTTGTCTATTTGGTGCAAGAGGTGTCACTTAGGTTTATGTTCATTGGCCAACAGCTGTATTGAGTCTTAAACTTTTCTTGTTTGCTTGTGGGATACTGAAAATATTTTTTTTTGTTGAGATAAGGACTCATCTGATGTGGGTTCGGCAGAATATTCATGACAAACCCACATCAGGATCACCACAGAGAATGAAGAGGTCCTGTAAAGCAGCAATAAACACTGCGATCTGCCAAAGGGCGACATCATCAACATTTCAGTTCCAAGACTGCACACCATGAATCTGCCTTCATCAATTAACAAGAATTTACTCTGTAAAACCAGCCAAGGAAAAAAAAACAAACAGCCTCACTGTTAAAATCTGACTACAGCATGAATAAAATCAGCAGTATTGCACCACTGTTGGCCAGTAGAGGACAATTAAAAGGGGAACAGCACAGAAAGTCTTGATTCATGTATCCAAGATGAAACTGATTGTTGTCTCTTTCAGGAATTCTTTTGGTTAAACGACTGCTCCTAAATCGAACAAACACAGACACTGCATTACACCTTCTGGGTTTCCATCTCCTCCACTCAGACGGCTTTTCAGAGCTTTCAGGGAGAACCAGGGGAGGTGGAACCTGCCTCTACATTAACGAGGGTTTGGTGTACTGATGTCACAGTGTTGAAGAAATCATGCAGCTCTCACCTAGAGACCATATTCATAAATCATAAACCCTTTATTCAATGCAGTAGTTCTCATTTATTCTGGTCTGTGTTTACACTCCACCTCTGGCCTGCGTTAGTGAGCTTTTACAACACCTGGCTGACCAGATTAGGAACATGGAGCAGGAACATCTCTTGGCTCATTGTTCTTGATGACTTCAGCACATTAAGTGCTAGACCACTGCTACTCAACATTAAAGGATGCATATTGCTCTGTCTTCCGTGCAGCCTTGGGGCTCTCCTATCACTGTTTGGTGCATCTTCTTCCAGCTGACAGGCAGAAATTGAAATCTGCTGAGCAAGTAGTTAAGACTGAAAAGATAGACAGCTGAGGCAAAGCTGGAACTCCAGGCCTGCTTGGACAGCACTTACTGAAGGGTTTTTAAAATAACAGATCTGGATGAACTCACTGACACTGTGACATCTTACGCTAGTGTTTGTGAGGATGTGTGCTGCCTCTCTAAGAGACAGAAGATCAGGAAAGCGTCAGGCATCTTAACCACAGTCACTGGCCTCACCTGAGACGGTCTTGAGTCTGCATACAGACGGGAGGGTGAACAGCTGGTCCTCTGGTGCAGCCAGAACGACCTGGAGCTGAACATTTCTGAAACTGTGGAGGTGACAGTGGACAACACTGGACAACACTGCCCCCCATCACCATCTTCAACAACACTGTTTCCTCTGTGGTAACCTTAAAATCACTGGTGCCAACCTGCCCTCCACTCAGGACTTACACACCTCCAGACTGAGGAAACAGGCAGGAGGTGGAACTGCAGACTCGTCACATCCTGGACACAACTTCTTCCAGCTGCTGCCCTCTGGTAGGTGCAACAGATCAGTGAACACTAAAATAAAAAACAACAACAGGTAATACTTTACGCTCTGCCATGAAGTACTACAACAAAAGGAAAAGGCAGTGAGGGACTTCAAGTCTTTTTATGAGTGAGATCCATTTTGGAGGATCCAGTCATTTCATTGATGATGAGCCTCCCAGATGGGGTCTGACATCAGGAAACAGGACCACTGAAACCAACAGATTCACCTGCCTCATGGTGGGACTGGGCGTTTTGCCCTGCTTGGTGCCAGTCTGGGTTTTATTGTGAGATGACAGGCCACTTTCACTGGACCCAGTTTGTCTTCAGATCTCCATTATGCGAAGCATCAAGCAATACCAGGACTGTAGATTAGCTTTTTGTACAACTTTGAGCCTGTTTCTGCTTTGATACTCTGTTGCTCATTGGATAAAAAGTACAATGCTTCGACACAGGACCTCAGATTCAGTTCCTGTCCCTCCACTGCAGGTCTGAGTCGACTCAAATGGCACAGCTGGGTAGAGAACAGCAGCAGCACTGAATCACTGAGTGAGCAGGTAAGTGCTTACTATCGGCCGATATGAGCCAGCATCACAGAGTTTTCATAGCCAGTAAAACAGCTCTAGAATCTTGGCTTTTAAACAGCCTTTCAATCTGTTTGCAAAACAGATTTAAATTTGATTTCAGAACCAACTTTATTATAACACTAATTCATGACCTGATCTCAAACTGCACATGCAGTAAAAATGTCCTGTATAAATTCTCTTGGAGTGAGACAAACACATCAAAGTATGAAAAAACATCCAAGACAAACACTACAAATAACAAAAAAATGTTTTAAGCAATCTGCTCTTATAATTTCACACCAATCCACACATTTACACATCAGCCAGGCTTTAATGCACCCACATCACATCAGTGTGTGTCTGTGTGCTGTTTCAAGATGCACTGATCTGATCAGCTGGCTTGGGTATGAGCCAGATGTTACCGATGCACATTAGATGCACACAGGTATTCAGCTTCATGTTTTATGGTTGGACTGACAAATTTATGTTGAATATTAGCCTCATAAGACCTCGTTGACCAGAGATGAACTAGCTGCACAGTGTTCAGTCATTCACTGGTTGTGAATAGCTATAGATTGTAAATGTTGTCAATGGCGTCCTCGTCCTTCTTCCTCTTTGGTTTTCTGAATGTCAGTAGTTTCCTAAAGCTCCATCATCTCCTCCTGTAGCTCTTACTGGGAGTTCATATCCTGTCCATGAGCTTCATCTGTAAACTCCACGTCAGACTCAATCTGATTCTCATTTTGTTCTTCTCTTTGTCTTTTGTGAATCTTTTCTTTTTGCTCTTCTTTTTCATCCTGATGTTTCCTCCTTCTGACTGACTGTTGCTGGTCCACATTGAGATCTTCCTTTAGTTTACATAGAATTATTGTTATTATTATTATTCTGCTTTGTCTTTGAGATTGACCAGGATCAGGTCTTGTGTCAGTCTCCATTGGCTCCAGCGATTCTTCCTGACACTCTGCTCCTCTCACTGAGAGAAACTTGAAGGGTTCCTCTGGCGACTCTCTCATTTCTTCTTTTGTGTCCAGTTGTTGCGCTGCCTGCTGCTGTCCTCCTCCTCCTCCTCCTCCTCCTCCTGTGAGGTCTACCTTTATTTTTTCTTGCTTCTCTGACTGATGCTTATTCTCCATCCTCTCTTCCTCTGCCTCCTTCAGTGTCTCATCTTTCCTTTCTGTTGTGTTACTCTGATTTCTCTCCCCAGCTTTTTTACCCTCATGTTCTGTTCTGCTCCCGTCCTGTGTTTTGTCTTCTGAAAGATGTTGGCTGCCGTTTCCTGTCTGTGATTTGAGCTCTCGCTCTTCTTCCTCGCTCTCTTTACTTTTCTGCAGCTCTGACTGAAGAGACCTCTGGTTCTCCACCCTCTCTCTTTCTGCCTCTGGCTGCTTTGGTTCTGTCTGATTCTCCTGTTTCTTCTTCTGTCCCGTCAATCCAGAACCATCGTTCTCTGGCTCTTGCGGAGTCTCTTCTTCTTCCTGTACCTCCTGGTCAGTGGGGAGATTTTGTTGCTGCTGGTCTTTTCCTTCTGGATCCAGGACCACTGGAAGTCCTGAATCTTCTTTCACAGGGTTCGTTTGCTCCTCTTCACCTTCGTCACAGTTGTTATTTACTTGTCTTTCCACCACGTCCTGCATTTGGTCTGTTTCTCCTTCTGTTGGAGTCAGAGGTACTTTGTCCTTATTGATAGATTATATTCCTCTCTCTCCTCCTGCGCTGTCCATGTCGTTTGCTTGCTCTGGTTTGGTCACAAGCTTAACTCGTTCAGTTTCACTTTCAGCCACAAACTGGAGATCTTCATGTTCACTTTGAGAGTCGATCTTCTGCTCTGCTTTATTTTCCACATTACTCTCTTCTCCTCTTTCTGCCAGAAGTGCTACATCTTCTCCTTCCATCACATCCTGTGTTATCACTTCTGATGGGACTGTCTCGTCGTCCTTGGTGTGTTCACCTCCATCCTCCTTCTTTTCTGTGTGTATAGAGAAGCAGGAGAAACTGGTGAAGTTGGTGATGAAATTTTACTCCTTAGTGTTAATGGCACGAAACTGAAGATACTTCAAATGACTAAAATTACTACTTCAACTAAAGAACTGCGAGGCTGCAACAGCACATGTAACAATTTGAAAGAAGTGAATTCATTTGTGACTCACTGAATGTCTTTTGTGTCCACACAACAGTAGCTAGAAAAGCAGCACAGCCAATGACTGAGCCAATAACAGCCAGCCGACCAGTAGCAGAATGATCTGAAAAGGTGAAACACAGAACATGTTGTTCATATAAAATTTGAACAGAGACTTCTCAGTGACCACATCATTAACACGGAAATATTTACCTGGAACATGGATGTGTGCCTCTCTGGTCTTGTTAATGTCCTTCTGTTGGATTCGACAGGTGAACTTGTTGCCGTGTCTCTTCTCCACAGTCACTGTGCTGCGGACAGTAAAGAGGCCATCAGGACCTCTGACTGTCTCTGTAGGTCCAGCAGAGAGGAAGTGTCCCTCATCATCCAGCCAAAACACCTCAGGCTCTGGATACCAGCCTTTAGACTCACACTCTAACACTCCACTGCTGTTTATGGTCATCTGGACAACAGGCGAGGACACAGCACCTGAAGATGAGACAGAAGTTTCTAAAGACCAAAGGTAGCCTCATATTACAGAACTCATTATTTCACTTATTTCAGATGGACAATCTGTGGGTTGTGGCTTGTGGAGGTGGAGTTGAAGAGTTAGCAACCATTAAAGGTGAATCTTGTCATATAACTGCTCTGTCGATGCAGTGGAAAGGTGCAAATATATTTTAAATTAGAGCTACATGACCAGAGAAAACACAGCCAAAGGGAGGTGGTATTCCCTTTCATCCAGACGGAGAGAACCTACAACCAGCAGAGTGCACTGCGAGCCTTCAAGGCCACTCCCAGGCTGCTTCTATCGGATAGGCTTGAGCAGAGCTTCCAGACCACATCAGCAATCATCACTTGCCCTGCTCAATGAGATTCACGGCCAGCCAACATTGCACTGATGCCCAGACATTCAAAGGCAGCTGCAGTCACCCAGTTACAAAGCTGCTGCTGAAGCAGACAGACCTCTGGGTGTGAGGGTGGACTGTGCAATGACTATTTTGCTGAGTCAAATTAAAATGTCCACATTGACACTACAGTCTTCTTCTGAAACTGTCAGTCTTCTTCAGTGTTGCTGTAATAAACTGACAGTGGTCATTGTTCTTGGCTGTTTTTTCCAGCACATTTTAGGTTTACTGAAATCTGCCTCTGACTCTCCTCCGTCCATATGTGGCCCCAACAGCGACTCTGTTTTTATCAGTACACATTTACCACAGCGGCACCCCCACTTGTCCCCAGCACAGGGACAGCTCTGCAGGCAGGAGGCATCACTGCAGACCCATCACATCCTGGACACAACCTGATCCAACTTGTCCCCTCTCGTAAGTGCTACAGATTACGGTTTCTTCCCTGACTGACAGTTAGCAGTCACACAGTGCCACTAACCCTCTGACACCAAAACACCAACTGGTTTGCCATTTATTATCCTTTAATGCACAGTTTCTAACATGTACATTCCTCACTCACTGTCAACACACACTGTAAATGTAACTGTATATGTTGTTGATTGATTGATGCATCATTCTTTGTGTATATTGTTTCTTGTTAGTGGCACGAGGCAACGCAAGAGCCGAGCTATAGAAGGCGAATGGCTCGAGCGTTCTTCCAATTTTTCATCTTCCGCCAGAATTTCGGCGCGTAACTAGTCCTGCAGCTTTGAGAAAACCCTCGCAAACTATATATCAAAACGTGTGGCTCGATCGGGAATGGTGTGCTACGACTTTTAAAGCTCTTTCGTCAATAATTCGCAAAGTTATACGCAAAAAACTCATAGAATTTCCCATAAGAAATGAATTGGAAATTTCCTCAAATTTCAGCCGTTTTCAATTGTCCGCTGCTTCGCCATACTTTCTCCTAGAGACTTCATTCAAACTTTAAAACGTAGATAATTTTGTCTGCTCAAAATGAACTTCCGCACATTTTTTCGAGCTATGACCATCTGAAAACCATAAAGTTTCTCAAAAAATGCTCAGAATTTCTCCACCTGATGTGGATGACATCATCACTTAGAGTGAAAGAGCCAGTGAGAAATCACTGGATTTAAAAAAAAAAATGCCGTAAAATCCAAACGGTGAATAGGAGACACATATCTTTTGGATCTTTGTGTAGACAAACCTTTCTTCTCTTGTCAAAGTTCAATTTGAAAGGGTTAGCTGGCACCAAATTTAACTAAAGAGGGATCTTGCACCAGCTGCCCTGCTCTGCTGCTCCATTTAAACCCATACAATCTCCTGTTTTCTGAGTCGCAGCCTGCCGGAGTGTGTCTTTTTAAATCGACCATTTAGTCATTTTTCTAAAGAATATCTGGCCCAGACTTGTCTGCATCTCACAGTGTAATCGTTTTTTTGGTAGCAGCTACTGTTTTGTCACAATCACAAGTTGTTCGGAAGAAACCGACAGCGAAAAAGTAGCTGTTCAGGAACAGGTAAAAAGTGGGAGAGATAGAGAGGTAATTATCAGCAGGTGGGGCAGAAGTTACACACGCACACACATACACATTCAGACACACATATACCAGACACATCTCTATGTGGGAACTGGTTAGGCTGCTTGTTCAAAATACTTGGGACAATTTGATAAATGTGTAGTTCAAGCAGACACACACGCACAAACAGACGAAGACACACACATACGCAGTCACACACAACGACAGATACATACACACAGACACAGTCACACACAAATACAGTTAAATACACACAGACAGCCTCATATACATGGACAGGCACAATGCCGTTAGCTCTATTAGCGCCGTTAGCTCTGCTAGCTCTATTAAAAATGTTAGCAACATTAGCTCTGTTAGCACCGTTAGCTCTGTTAGCATTAGCGCCGTTAGCTCTATTAGCGCCATTAGCTCCGTTAGTGTTCGCTCTGTTAGCTCCGTTAGCATTAGCTCCATTAGCTCTGTTAGCACCGTTAGTGTTAGTGCCGTTAGCTCTGTTAGTAAAAGGAAACTTTGGATGATAATAGAGATGGTTCATTTCCATTAAATTCATTCATGTTTATTGATTCAGTTAAAAAGACCAGCAGCCCCCTCGTGCCACTGTCAAAATTTCGGCGGTGCCGGAATTGTCTAGTTTATTTTATACTTTTGCACAATTTAGCTTATTCTTCAGTCTTTTGTATGTCCTTTTTCAAATTCCTTGTATGTGCACGCATACGTTACCAATGAGGCCAATTCTGATTCTGATTCTGATTTTTTTGGCGACTCTCACTTCCAACATAAAAAAAACAATATTAAACAAGATTAGCAATCCTTAAATTTGAAAACCAGCAGAAATCTGCCAACAAAACATGGCTCACAGTTATCTTTGTATCAACCTCTTCATGTCTTTCATTTGTAGCACCAGTAGATAGCAATGTGCATTGTTAAAATTAAGCCTCAAGCAACAAACTTACTTCAGACATGATGGTAGACCCCAGGTTAATATGTCATGTGATTGTTCTGGCTAGGACAAGGGTCTACTTTCAACTGGGAAATCCTGTTTTGTCACGCTCACTTTTAAGCTTTCAGTTTACTCAGGAAAATCTCTCTGAACGTAATCTTCAGACTGTCATGTTGCCAAAATCCAGAGAAGAACGATGTTGATAAAAATGTTCATCTAGATCCTTCCTTCACAGTAGGCTTGACAAGCAGCAGTGAGTGATTTCAAGGCAAATCAAGGTTATAATAAAATAGTCGGGCTGCTTACCCACAACAAGCTGAACAGTAGAGTCTCTATTCAATGCCGGCATGAAGCATTGATATTGTCCCTCATCATATATTTGTACTTTGGAGAGTTTCAGAGAAATGTTTCCATGCTTCAGTTCATCAGTGAACAGCGATGATCTTCCCTGGTAGGATGGATGTTTTATGCTCTGTAGTTCCACACCTTTACGCCACATGAGGACAAATATGCGGTCCGAGTCATGTCTCGCCCACTCCAGAGTCATGTCAAAAGCATTCATGGCAGGCTCCAGGTAACATGGCAAAATGATGTCCTTACCAACCGTTGCCACTATCGGCTGAGATGGGCCGATCACCTCAGACTGACCTGAAAACAATCAAATTAGAATTTTTTGATTTCTACAGAAAAGGCTAAATGCACTTGTTAATAAAAGCCATACAGTTGCATTTGTAGGATATAGTTTATTTCCAGGACAACATCTACACACTAACTTCACTAGACTGTAAGCAATGTGTGCAATTCACCTCCCCATGAGTGTACCAAGGTGGGGAAGACAACAGTGTGGGAAACCAGGACAGTGAAGGCACCACACTGAAACATAAGGGACTGTCTGTCCTTTGCATGAAGTGTGCTGGAGTTCTGGAAATAGAAACAAAGAAGAATGAAAAGTTTAGGAGGACGATAAAAGAGAAAAATCCTGACTGCACTGAACTCCAGTGCTCTTTGTCTTGATTCAACAAACTGTCACTAAGCTGTACTTCTATAACACGTGGTCACCTGGTCTCTCCTCGGCCCGGCCATCACTCCTCCTAGACAACTCTGGGATGCTCTTCAGAGACGTCACAGAATACTGCAGGATGAGAGAGCCAGAGGAAAAAAAAGAGTGAGACATGTCAGTAAACTGCACACAGCAGTGCAGCAGCTGTGCAAAGCAGTTCTATTGAGATATTAGTTAACTGCAGCAGCAGCTTCGCTGCTCTCAGCGCAGACACACTGTAACATGGAGCAGTTAGACAGCTGTAGCTTCCAGCTGTGTGATGAAACACTCACACAGTGACCAGGTTTATACACTGAGCTCAAACTAATGCCGTCTCTGTAAATCCCTCATGAATGTTAGAATGTGAAGTTAATGTTCAACTGAGGTGTTGATTCAACATAATGGTTATTGTGGAGGCTTATAGTTTTTATAGTCGACCACACCATGTGACGGTAGAGCCCTAAGGGACATAAGGGACTGTCTGTCCTTTGCATGAAGCGTGCTGGAGTTCTGGAAATAGAAACAAAGCAGAATATATATAAAGCTGGTTATTATGATGATACAAATCCATTATTTTTAAATTCTCATGTTTTGAAGTTTAGAGCAGTGTTTCCCAATCCTGGTCCTGGAGTACCACTGCCCTGCATGTTTTAGATGTTTCCGTGCTCCAACACACCTGATTTAAATGCTCAGCTCGTTACTGGGCTCTGCCGAGGCCTGATAACGAGCCATTCATTTGAATCAGGTGTGCTCAAACTTAATCAATGTACTTCCTTTGTTATGTTCAAAAAATCATCATGTGGATTTATATTAAGGAGTTATGGCTGTAATTGAAAAAGGGGAAAAGAGATATGTACGTGCATTTATATATATATATATATATACACACACTACCGTTCAAAAGTTTTGGGGTCAGAAATTTCCTTATTTTTGAAAGAAAAGCGCTGTTTTTGTCAATGAAGATAACTTTAAACTTATCAAAAATACACTATATACATTGCTAATGTGGTAAATGACTATTCTAGCTGCAAATGTCTGGTTTTTGGTGCAATATCTACATAGGTGTGTAGAGGCCCATTTCCAGCAACTATCACTCCAGTGTTCTAATGGTACAATGTGTTTGCTCATTGCATCTCTTCCAGTTTGGGGGTTACTGTCCCGAGTGCCCCCACTACCACAGGGACCATGCTAGCCTTGACCTTCCACATTCGTTCCAGCTGCTCTTTCAACCCTTGGTTCTCGCGTTCGTTCTTCCTGATGTTGGCGTCAGCTGGGATCACCACATCTATTACCACCCTCTTCTGCTCTTTGTCCACCACCACCCACAGAATCTTGGCCCTGTTGTTCTCAGCTACTTTCTGTGGTATGGCCCATTGGGATTAGGGTACTTCTATTCCATACTGGTTGCAGATGTTTCTGTATACTATCCCAGCCACTTGGTTGTGCCTCTCCATGTATGCTGATCCAGCGAGCATCTTACATCCTGCTACTATGTGCTGGACTGTCTCAGGGGCTTCTTTGCACAGTCTGCATCTTGGGTCTGATCTACTCTGGTAGATCCTGGCCTCTATGGCTCTTGTGCTTATGGCTTGTTCTTGTGCTGCCATGATTAGTGCCTCTGTGCTGTCTGTCAGTTCTGCATTTTCCAGCCACTGGTAGGATTTATTGAGTGTGTGCTATGGTTACAGTGGTGTGCAAGAGAGAGAATTAGGGTGTATATTTTCTCATAAATTTGAAATATATTTCTACAGCAGTACTTATGAATTATTTCTACAAAACATATCTGTAAAAACAGGAGTCAGGTAAAGTTTAGCTTTTTGCAACCTCAAGCAGACACTGTTGTGGTGCTTTATTAAATTAGTTGTTAATTAGATTGTATCATTGATTTGCATTTTTTTTTTTTCAAAAGAAAACACACAAAGTTACATGTGTGTATGTGTGGTTCTCAAATGTTTCTCACATGTTTCTCACATTCTACACATTTCCACATTAAGTAACCATTAAATACAACAGAGTATTACTATTTGGTTGTATGCCATTCAAAAGAGCCCACGCTCCTGTTTGTGTCGCTTTTTAATTGATTTTTAAACGATTCATAACACTTGGTAAACGTTCAGGTTAGTGGAGATATGGTCCTTGTTGGGATCGAACCGGCGATCTTTGGAACCAGAGTTCTCCCCACTGTACGCCAGCAAAAGTTCACGTTTGAACATATTCGTCAAACTATTGGCATGAAAACTCGGTCATATAACCAACAGAGTCAACAATCACTGTCATTTCACTTCATTCTTCCTTTTTTCTCTCATTTTCTTGCGCCGCCCCCGCCGTCCAGCTTCCACACGGCAAAGTCAAACTGGCAAATCAAAGAAAAGCACTGACCAATTTTCTATGTGATATGACCAAGCCAAGAACGTGATCCAAAGCATTTACTAAAACATCTGCATACCTGTTGTCTGTTTCTGAGAGTCTCCGGGCCGCAGCTTCACTGTCAAAGTCCGAAAGGCTCCTTCCGGTCACCTGGATTAAAAGGTGTGTTCATGTTTCAGCGGCCTCACGCACTTTAGTGGAAGACGTTACGGTGTTTACCCCGAATGAAGGATTACGCTGCACAGTGTTTATGCTGTCTGTCGTTAATATGAGATATTTTGGTGTTTGAATTTTAAAAGATGGCTCAGAATAAAAAGAGGCGATCACAGAAGTGTTGAACATCTGTGAGCTTTTCCTTTTAATAAAATGATTACATTTCTGCGGGAAACGGAAGCTTTCGTGATGATTGGTTCATTTACATCAGAGGGCAAATTTTGACTTCTCTTGAATCTACCATCTACAGAATGTGATGTACAGCACTGCATCACATTCTATAAAATCATCATGTGTTTGTAGCATCTCTGTCCTGTGAGAACGACACGCAGCTAAAATGTCATCTTTTCATCAGCCTCACAGCCTGTTTTCAGCTTTGTGATGAGCATTTTCCAGCTGATCCAGGAGGTTTTTAAACAGTTTATCTCAAGGATTTTGTCAGCCTATTAAGGAACACTTCATCAGTCTGAAAAAAATTAATCTGTAAAGCAACCAGTAACTAAAGCTGGCAGATAAAGCTAGTGGAGTGAAAAGTTCAATATTTACCTCTGAGTTGTGGGGGAGTAGAAGTGTTAAGATGCATAAAATACCTATTTTTTGTATTCCAGTATAGTAGTTGAGTAAATGTGCTATGTTACACTCCACTACTGAACTGAGAACAGCAGAAAAGTGTAATGTGTTTTATTGCTGAACTCCCTGCTTCAGTCTGTTGTCACAATAGCCTCTCAATAAATCAGTGAAAGTAAGCCAATCAAACAACACATCAGGATCACTGCACCTAGTGTTTCTGGCCTTTACAATTAGATTAGATAAGACTTTATTGATCTCACAATGGAGAAATTCACTAATCAGTTACCCACATAGAATCAAAAGGCCGGCTGAGGCAGCAATAAACACAGTGATCTGCCAAAGGAAAATGTCATTTACATCACTTCAGCACCAGGAAGAGTGCCAGAAAACCAACCGAGAAAAAAAAAACAAAAAACACCTTCACTGTTAAAAACTGATGACAGCAGGAATAAAATAAGCAGCATTGTCGGCCAGCAGAGGACTCAGGCTGTCTGAGGGTCGAGCAGGAGGCTGGTGGCAAGGGTGGAACCCCTCAGGAGGTGAAGCCATAACCCCTCTGGAGGTCGGGTTGGATGCCAGCAGGCTGAAATGCAGACTTGAAGCTAGCGGGCTGGATGCTTAGACCAGCACGGGAGCCACTGGAGGAATACAGAATGCGATGGACTGAGATGAAACGTGGCTTAAAATACCAACTGCACAGGTGTAGAGATGGGCGGAGAAGCTCAGGTGAGAGGAATGAGGTGAGTGACACAGGAGAACAGGGAGGGAGCTGATTGGCTGGGGAAAACACAGGGAGGAGGGCAGGGCTGATGCAGGCCAGGTGAGTGGAGGGCTGCAGTGAGTCGACACATAACACCGTTCACAGTGAAGCAAACTTTATTAATGTGATATGAAGCAGTAATGCAGGTCGATAACATGAGATGTGAGACGGTCTATATACAGCTCTGTAGGTATATGTGGTGACTGTTGTCAAGGACAAGTACACACACCGTGTGTCTGTATACACACTCTATACAGCGATCACCAGCAGACGCACAAACTCATTCGTGTGTGAGTCTGACTTCCAACAGGATTTCCACCAGCAGCATTTTATGACCCTCTGCTGACAGTTCTGGAGGACACAAAATGGCTCCAAGTGAAAACCACCTTTAGCACCAGAAATCAAAGGTCTACTCTGCAGCACCAAAGACGGACAGAAACACACCATAAGTGAAATAAAACCGTATAGCAAGTTTAAAACAGAAACTGCTTGAAAGGCCCGCTGGGCTCAGGGGTTTCAGGTCTCACAGGCAGAACACAAAAACACTCCAAACTGAAAGTAGGCATGATGGCTGGATTTATTGAACAAAAAGGATTCTCTTTACAGGTAAAACTCAAGACGCTTAGGATATCAAAATACAAACTTAAGGCGCTAAGGCTGATGGAGGCAAAAATATAAAAAGGCAAAAATAACAAAAGGCAAAATTACAAGGACTGGTAGCTCAGGATTTCAAGAAGGGTTCACAGAAAGGCACAAGACGTACGAAACAATCTGGCATAGGACACAGGGAGACGCGGACTATATATACACGAGGTAACAGGTGGAGACAATCAGGGCGGGGCAGACAATCAGACAGGCGGGAAGGACACCAGGAAGTCAAGGGTCTGAAACGAGAGGAGAGTTAGGGTGTCACAATACGACAGGAAGTACATGACAAGACCTGACACTGTGAACAGACACATCAGCAGACACCACGGGACATGACACTGCTGTGATCGGTCTTCTCTGAAAATGCCCAGAAACTGTCACGATTTGTCAAATTCAAAACATTAAATTAATATTAAAATGCCAGTTATATCATATTGTAGAAAATAAGTTGTTGGAAGTCCAGGGAGAAAATGCAAGTGAGTAACTGTGCTCACAAAATGATTCTGGTATCATGATGAAGTGGTTTTATCAGGTCTTGATCAAAAAATAATAATAGTAAAAATAATAAAGACCACATTTTTCTTGGCACTAAAGTAGGGAATTGATTAAGAAAACAAACTCATGTCAAAATGATGAAAAACTTTACCCCAAACATAAGAATATATATATATATATATATACACATATTATACAAACAACATAAAACTCTGACCATATAAGAGAAAAAATAAATATGTAGAAAAATAAAATAAAAAATGCCCCAATAACTGTGGAAAAAGAAATGTATGCTGCCTACAGATTCATAATGATAAAAAGTGTTAATACTGTTGCACAGAAGAATAGAATATACAAAACCGTAAAAAATCTGTAATACTGCACAAAAATGTAAGGAAATCTGTTATACTGCACAAAAATGTAAGGAAATGTGTAATATTGCACAAAAATATACGGATATCAGCACATGTTGGCATAAGTGACAAGACAAAAAACAGATTATTTGGCAAACAACATCAACACTTTCCTGTGGAAGTCTATCACCACCTCCTTGGTCTTGCCGGTGTTGATGTGCAGGTGGTTTAGTCCACACCAGTCGATAAAGTTAGCGACTTCCCTGTTTTCCAAATCGCTCCCCTGTGATACACATCCAACGATGGCTGTATCGTCAGAGAACTTCTGGAGGTGGCAGCTGGTTGTGTCGTGTCTGAAGTCCGATGTGTTGAGGGTGAAGAGGAAAGGAGAGAGTACAGTACCCTGTGGAGCCCCGGTGCTGCAAACTCCCACATCCGACTCACAGTCACGAAGCCTCACATACTGCGGTCTGTTGGTGAGGTAGTCGATGGTCCATGCAGCCAGGTGACGGTCTACTCCGGCTCCCTCCAGCTTCCCCCTCAGCAGTGATGGCTGGATAGTGTTGAACGCTCTGGAGAAGTCAAAAAACATGATCCTCACTGTGTTACCAGTGCTCTCCAGGTGGGAAAGAGAGCGATGGAGCAGGTAGAGGATGGCGTCTTCCACACCACTGCCTGGTCAATATGCGAACTGTAGGGGGTCCAGCTCGCTGCCCAACAGGTGACGAAGATGTTTCAGTATAATCCTCTCCAGAGTCTTCATCAGGTGGGAAGTTAAGGCTACAGGCCTGAAGTGGTTGGGCTCCCTGGGATGGGTCTTTGGCCCTGGAGCCACACAGGAAGTTTACATCGTAATTTTTGTTCTCTCTTGACACTTCTTGTTCTTCTGCTTTGTCTTTGAGTTTCATCAGGATCAGGTCTTGTGTCAGTCTCCTTGGGCTCCAGTGATTCTTCCTCACACTCAGCTCCTCTCACTGTGAGAAACTTGAAGGGTTCCTCTGGCGACTCTCTCATTTTTTCTTTTACGTCCAGTTGCTGTGCTGCCTGCTGCTGTCTCCTCCTCCTCCTCCTCCTCCTCCTCTAAGCTGTTGTTGTGTCTCCTTTGACTTCTCTTGAGAGTCGATCTTCTGCTCTGCTTTATTTCCCGCATTACTCTCTTCTCCTCTTTCTGCCAGGAGTGCTACATCTTCTCCTCCTCCTTCCATCTCATCATGGAATCTTGAATTATCACTTCTAATAGTACTGTCTTGTCTTCCTTGGTGTGTTTACTTCCATCCTTCTTCTTTTCTGTGTGTATAGAGAAGCAGGAGAAACTGGTGAAGTTATGATAAAATTTTCTGTCTTAGTGTTAATGGCACGAAACTGAAGATACTTCAAATGACTAAAATTATTACTTCGACTAAAGAACTGCGAGGCTGCAACAGCACATGTAACATTTTGGAAGAAGTGAATTCATTTGTGACTCACTGAATGTCTTTTGTCTCCATTTCCACACAAAGACAGCTGTAAGAATAATGGGCAAAGCAGCAGAGACAATGACTGAGCCAATAACAATCAGCCAACTGCTAGAAGTATCAGGATGATCTGAAAAGGTGAAACACAGAACATGTTGTTCATATAAAATTTGAACAGAGACTTCTCAGTGACCACATCATCAACATGGAAATATTTACCTGGAACATGGATGTGTGTCTCTCTGGTCTCGTTGATGTCCTTCTGTTGGACTCGACAGGTGAACTTGTTGCCGTGTCTCTTCTCCACAGTCACTGTGCTGCAGACAGTAAAGAGGCCATCAGGACCTCTGACTGTCTCTGTAGGTCCAGCAGAGAGGAAGTGTCCCTCATCGTCCAGCCAAAACACCTCAGGCTCTGGATACCAGCCTTTAGACTCACACTCTAACACTCCACTGCTGTTTATGGTCATCTGGACAACAGGCGAGGACACAGCACCTGAAGATGAGACAGAAGTTTCTAAAGACCAAAGGTAGCCTCATATTACAGAACTCATTTATTCACTTATTTCAGATGGACACTCTGTGGGTTGTGGCTTGCGGAGGTGGAGTTGAAGAGTTAGCAACCATTAAAGGTGAATCTTGTCATATTATTGCTCTGTCGATGCAGTGGAAAGGTGCAAATATATTTTAAATTAGAGCTACATGACCAGAGAAAACACAGCCAAAGGGAGGTGGTATTCCCTTTCATCCAGACGGAGAGAACCTACAACCAGCAGAGTGCACTGCGAGCCTTCAAGGCCACTCCCAGGCTGCTTCTATTGGACAGGCTTGAACAGAGCTTCCAGACCGCACCAGCAATCATCACTTGCCCTGCTCATGCAGCTTTACGACCAGCTAACATTGCACTGATGCCCAGACATTCAAAGGCAGCTGCAGTCACCCAGTTACAAAGCTGCTGCTGAAGCAGACAGACCTCTGGGTCTGAGGGTGGACTGTGCAATGACTATTTTTCTGAGTCAAATAAAAATATCCTCATTGACACTACAGTCTTCTTCTGAAACTGTCAGTCTTCTTCAGTGCTATTGTAATAAATTGGTAGATACAACAGTGGTCATTGTTCTTGGCTGTTTTTTCCAGCACATTTTTGATTTACTGAAATCTGCCTCTGACTCTCCTCCGTCCATATGTGGCCCCAACAGCAACTCTGTTTTTATCAGTACACATTTACCACAGCGTCACCCCCAGTTGTCCCCAGCACAGGGACAGCTCTGCAGGCAGGAGGCATCACTGCAGACCCATCACATCCTGGACACAACCTGATCCAACTAGGTGCTACAGATTAAGGTTTCTTACCTGACTAACAGTTAGCAGTCACACAGTGCCACTAACCCTCTGACACCAAAACATCAACTGGTTGGCCATTTATTATCCACTAATGCACAGTTTCTAACATGTACATTCCTCACTCATTGTCACTGTCAACACACACTGTAAATTTAACTGTATATGTTGTTTATTAAGTCATCATTCTTTGTGTATCTTGTTCATTGTTTATTTTATACTTTTGCATAATTTAGCTCATTCTTCAGTCTTTTGTATGTCCTTTTTTCCTATGCATGTACGAGTGCAATATTTTCACCAGAGTCAAATTCCTTGTATGTGCACACATATGTTACCAATAGTTAATTTAAACACAACATACTTGTGCTCAAAAAGAGGATTCATTCTCAGTGAAGAACCTTGGAGCTCTAATCTGCCTCTATACCTGCCAAAGAGCAGTGATTCCTAACACGTCTCTGGGGGTCATCAGGTGGAAACCTCCCTTCAACAGTGTTTCGCCTATTTCGTCCCACTACACCTCCAGGAGGTTAGGCAGTGAACTCTGGCGTCCCAGAGTCACCCCCCCTAGTGCCAGTTCACACTGCTCCTACACAATCCAAACAGCACCGCCACGTTCAACTGACCCAGAGATGCTCCAGGTAGTGGCCAGTACCCATGCTACCATTTAGCTAATGCTAATGCTAACCGCTAACTGCTAAGAAGAACAGAAGAAGACAATACAGCTAGATTCACCTATACTGTTAATGTTAACTGCTAGCTGCCAATACTAACTGCTAAGATACTATCATACTACCACTGCTTTAGCTATTGCTAGCTGCTACAATGCTACCACAGGCCTAGATGCCACATGTAACTGCCAAGTGCCGCACTACTATCATCTACCCCTGCCTCTCACCAACTGCACCAATAAAAGTGGGGTGTGGGGATGCAAACCCTGGTTCGAGTAAAGGGTAGAGAGTTTAGAGGGTGCTGAAGGTGGAGGCCTAATCCATAGACTAGATTTAACAGCCTCTTCTAACATTTCCTTCAAGAAGCAAACAAAACAGGAAAACAACCAAAAAACAAACAAACAAGCCAACTCTGTATTTACAACACAAACTCACCTGAACAGGCCGCATGGTCCCAAAGAGAGACTCTAGCTGGCCACACCCCCACCTTATCTAAACTTCCTCTTCCTGGATCGCTTCCTATTGGGAGAGCAAGAAGAGAGCAGAGGAGAGGTGTCTTGTTCAGACTTTAACCTCTTCTCCTGCCGGGTTAGGCATGCATGTCCTCTGCCTCCCCTACTCCCTCACTGCCTTTATTTCACCCCCCAACTACTATTATTTCTCCTGATCCATATCCACTGACTAGACCTAGCAGCCTCATCTGACATCTCCCTCACTGTCATCCTTAAATTTTGCCCATGCACTCCCAGCTCCCTTGACAGTGAAACAGCTGACCCTGCAACAAAACCGCTACACCCCACTTCAACCGGACAGACCCTGGTCTTCCATCCCCTCTGCTCAGATTCTGTCTTTAAATCTGCATACTTAGTCTTCTTCCTTTCATAAGCTGCCTCCACTGAATTTTCCCAAGGGACTGTTAACTCAATAAAGAACACAGTCTTTTTACTCATGGACCATAAGACAATGTCCGGCCTCAGATTACTATAAGCTATTTCCTGGGGCACAACTAGCTTTCCTCCCAAGTCGACCTGCATTTACCAGTCATCAGCCCCTACAAGGCAGCCACCTACCTGCCTTCTCCCTGACTTAGCAGCTCTATTTTTCTCCCCCTCTCGAACAAACTGCACATCTAACCTCTCCTTTCTAGAAATTCCACAATTCACCTACTTCCTTCTCTCTTCAATGCCTGCGGCTAAGCTTCTCAACACCTATAAATAAAGCCAATTCTGATTCTGATTACGATTTTTTTTTGGCACCTCTCTCTTCCAACATTATAATTATAATTATAACAATATCAAACAAGATTAGCAATGCTTAAATTTGAAAACCAGCAGAAATCTGCCAACAAAACATGCACGCACATAGCTCACAGTTATCTTTGTATCGACCTTTTCATGTCTTTCATTTGTAGCACCAGCAGATAGCAATGTGCGTTGTTAAAATTAAGCCTCAAGTTAATATGTCATGTGATGTTTCTGGCTAGGACAAGGGTCTAATTTCAATGGGAAATCCTGTTTTGTCACGCTCACTTTTAAGCTTTCAGTTTGATTTACTCAGGAAAATCTCTCTGGACGTAATCTTCAGACTGTCATGTTGCCAAAATCCAGAGAAGAACGATTTTGATACAAATGTTCATCTTGGTCCTTTCAAGTAACACCAGGCCTTCACAGTAGGCTTGACAAGCAGCAGTGAGTGATTTCAAGGCAAATCAAGGTTATAAAAAAAATAGTCAGGCTGCTTACCTACAACAAGCTGAAAAGTAGAGGCTCTACTCAAAGCTGGCATGAGGCATCGATATCTTCCCTCATCATGTATTTTCACTTTGGAAAGTTTCAGAGAAATGTTTCCATGCTTCAGTTCATCAGTGAACAGCGATGATCTTCCCTTGTAGGATGGATGTTTTTCATTCTGTAGTTCCACACCGTCACGCCACACGAGGACAACTCTGAGGTCCGAGTCATGTCTCATCCACTCCAGAGTCATGTCAAAAGCATTCATGGCAGGCTTCAGGTAACATGGCAAAATGATGTCCTCACCAACTGTTGCCACTATCAGCTGAGATGGGCCGATCACCTCAGACTGACCTGAAAACAATCAAATTAGAATTGTATGATTTTATTATTTTTTCCATACACTAACTTCACTAGACTGTTGGCGATGTGTGCAATTCACCTCCCCATGAGTGTATCAGGGCGAGGAAGACAACAGTGTGGGAAACCAGGACAGTGAAGGTACCACACTGAAACATAAAGGACCGTCCGTCCCTTGCAGGAAGTGTGCTGGAGTTCTGGAAATAGAAACAAAGAAGAATGAAAAGTTTAGGAGGACGATCAAAGAGAAAAATCCTGACTGCACTGAACTCCAGTGCTCTTTGTCTTGATTCAACAAACTGTCACTAAGCTGTACTTCTATAACACGTGGTCACCTGGTCTCTCCTCGGCTCGGCCATCACTCCTCCTGGACAACTCTGGGATGCTCTTCAGAGACGTCACAGAATACTGCAGGATGAGAAAGACAGAGGAAAACAAAGAGTGAGACATGTCAGAAAACTGCACACAGCAGTGCAGCAGCTGTGCAAAGCAGTTCTATTGAGATATTAGTTAACCGCAGCAGCAGCTTCGCTGCTCTCAGTGCAGACACACTGTAACATGGAGCAGTTAGACAGCTGTAGCTTCCAGCTGTGTGATGAAACACTCACACAGTGACCAGGTTTATACACTGAGCTCAAACTAATGCCGTCTCTGTAAATCCCTCATGAAGGTTAGAATGTGAAGTTAATGTTCAAACTGTTCAGGGAGGTGTTGATTCAACATCATGGTTATTTTGGAGGCTGCAGTTTGTGCTGTTGTCGCTGCTCAATCATTTTGTGTTATCCTGACAAGGTTTTTGATTGAGAGACGTTTTTGACTTTACAAACTTTAGATTTATGTGAACATATAGTATGTTTATATGAACATAATCACACCATGTGACAGCGGAGCCACTCAGTGGCGCTCTCTGCTGGTCATTTCACCTTCATGACACAGTTCACGTTCATTAGAGATGGGATTTATGGCTCTTTGAGGGGAGCCGGATCTTGGTGAGCCATTCCGAGCCGTTCAAAAAACTGGCTCATTTGGCTCATTTTTATATTTATTAAGTTTTAAGAAGGCACTCTGGCCTTAACTCGTTTTATCTTGGAAATAACCACTGGGAGGAATGAATTTAGATATCCCACCAATATGAGTTTGAATTATTCTGAAATATTGATTATAACCTTATTTGACATGTGTGGATTAGATTTTAAAGTCAGATCTGGATTAATTGTAAATATTGCACAGGGTGGTGGTTTTAAGAACAAGGGGGGCTTAGCCCCCAAGAGATGCACAGGATGCGAGTGAATGTAGTGCACAAGTACAAAACTTCACAAACAGCCAACAAAGACTGAGAAATTATTCATTATTATTATTTCAGTCTGTGTTTAATACAGTACAACAACAAACAGAGGTTTGCACAGTTACAGTGTGTTTACATCATTGATGAAAAAATGGCTACACTTGCGAGTTACTTGGTGGATGGAAGCATCAAAGAATGCCGTCTGTTTTTAAGGGTGGCAAATCGGTCTATCACTCTGTTGTGATTCAGATGCTGAAGCTCGTCTTTTTCAATTGACATGACTGCAAGACTGTGAAGTCTTTTCTGACCTATTGTTTGATGCAGCCAGGAATGCAGCCGACGCAGTGCACACACGAGCAGCTGCTTACAGGCACTGTTAGAGCAACTTGGATGGTTGCCTTCAGAGAGGGAAACATGTCTGAGTCTAGGAGGTTGTGCACAGACAATATATCTTCTGTTGGACATCCAGCCTCTGTTTTCCGGGCAAGAAAGTTTCTGGCCACCAGAACCTCCTTTGTTTTCAGGTCAATGCTGTAGTGCTTTGCAAGTTCATTCAAGTGTGATTCACTCAAGAAGTTCTCACATTTAGGACTGCATGCCTGGATGCCTTTTAGTAGGCCTGCATCTACACTGCAACATCTTTGCAGTGTAGATGCAGATAGTGTAGCTCGCCAACCATCCTATCCACACAAGGGAAAAATAGAAATCTCTATTCTGTATCTGAGTTGTTCAATTCTAATCATTTCTCTCCTACTCACCTTTCCAGTAGAGGTCTCTCCCCTCTCACTCCCTGTGCTCCTCTGCCCTGACTCCTACATGTCAATAGAGGTGGTGGAGTGATTATTATTGGTGTATTATTATTATCCACTGATGGTCATCATGTGTGAATGAGCCCAGCTCCATGCGTGAAGTGAGAAACACGGCTGATGGCTGATGCTCCAGAAGGAAGTCACCCCAACGACAGTGGTAAAAAAAGAGTGCATACTTAACTCTATAAACAACCAGGACCTTCACAGTGCATTTCAGACTAACTAGCTAGCAGCAGCTAAGTAGCAGCGTTCTTTCAGAGCTGGGATGTAACTTTTGACCGCAAAACAACAAAGGTAAGACATGCGCAGATTGTCTGTAGTGTGTGCACAAGCCAGGTTTTTGTTTGTCAAACACGGAGCATTTGGTTTATTAACTACATGGGACTTTCTGCTGTCAGCTGGGGGCTTGAGCTAACTAACTGTTGCTACCAGCAGTGATGAATGCTTTCTTTCTTTTTAGCTGAACATATATAATTGTATGCAGTGGCGTTGTTAGGCGTATTTTAGGGGGGCTTCAGCCCCCCTAAAATATTCTTAAGCCCCCTAAATAATTTTGTGTTTTATTAAAAATAGTAATAATAATTTTAACCAAAAAAATCCCACATATTCAATACAAAGTGGTTATAATATGAGTTTAAATCAATAATCATATAACATGTCATTATTCACTTAAATATGATCATAAATCTCATTTCATAGCGTAATAGAGAGAGCCCATTCAGTGCGTCGTTATGCAATCCATTCCACTTTTTCATATAGAGAACGCCCCCATCACTGAAAATCCAGTCCACGTTTTTCCTGTGACCTTGCTCGCAGTCGGTAACTGCAGCCTGTGTGCGTACCTACAGCGGCAGGAGCAGAGCGTGAACGGATGGGTGACTCTGTGTCCTTCACTGCACACTTCGACCTCACTGGACTGTTCAGTTTTACTTTCATTTTTAACAGAACGATAGATAATATGAATAAAATACGCAGTAGATCCACAGTGAAACTGTATTTGAAGCTTTAAGCCTGCAGGAAGTAAAAACGACTGTTTTAAGTGTCGGAGCCTCGGTCCATTTTCCATAATTGACGACCACATTCACAGCTTGTGATTTGCATAACGGACTCATTTGACCCACTGAATTGAAAAATAACCTCAGAATAACCTGCAGGCTCTTAAAGTCGTTATCCGGTTGAAATGTGAACTCATGAAATCCATTAGCATATTCTCAATCGTTTCCTTCATGCTTTAACTTTGAATGAAGGTGTGTCAGACGCTCCTCAGAGGGAAACATCTTCCGCACACAGGTGACCACACGGCGGTTTCTCTGTAAAAACTGGCAAATAAAGTTAATTTAAACACAAGATACTTTGCCTCTTTTGGATGTGATATAAAGACCAAGCCAAGCACGTAATCCAAAGCATTTACTGAAACATCTGCAAACCTGTTGTCTGTTTCTGAGAGTCTCCGGTCCGCAGCTCCACTGTCAAAGTCTGACAAGGGGGTAAAGGCTCCTTCCGGGTTTCAGCGCCGATCTCGCTTCAGTGGAAGACGTTGCTATTGATATTTTGGTGTTTGAATTTTAAAAAATGGCTCAGAATAAAAAGGTCATCCTGACCAGCATCCCATGCTGGTCATGCTGGTCCAGCATCCCATGCTGGGGACCAGCATCCAGCATCCCATGCTTTACTAGAAATAAAAATATTCAAATAAAAAACACAATGTAAGGGTTTCACAAAAAATCTCTTTAATAAAAAACTATAATACATAGATAAAAGTACAGTACCACCAAACAAATTGATGAGACATAACATAAAACAGATTAGAACATCTGAGGCGATTAATTCAATTTGGACATTTTGTTTTTTGTCTGTTAATGTCCATGATTTTTTCAGTTATATATCGTCCAGCCTTTCCATATCTTGCCTCTACCTTTGTCTTCCACCTTTTTTGCCTTGAGCCACTCCCTGAAACAGACTGAAAAGATAAACAAACTATTAAATCAATATAAAACATGCTATCAAAATATTCATTACTTATAAATACAGCAAGGGATTCATTCAAAGAATTCAAAATTGTATTATCACATACATTAATTTAGAAAAAAAAAATCCTCCATTATTTCTAAAATATGCGCTTCCACGGGTAGCAGCAAAGTCTCTGAGTGCTTAATCAACCTTTACTTTGGTTTAAAAGCTATGTTTTTGTCGTTTTGTCAACTACTGATGGACAATTCTGTGAGGAGAGGAATTTGTTCAGGAAAGGATCTTCTTTCACTCAAAGTCTGTAGGATGTCACCCTGATCCAGCTGAGACTAAGTGTTTTCAATGTTGCCATGCTGTTGCAAAAGTGAAGGCTTGGAGGTGGAGATGTTGGCCCTTTCTGCTGTCAGTCATCATGGGAAATGCCAACTCTCTGTGATAAACTGGGGGTATTGGTGAAGACTCAGAAAGTCTACATTTTTCATCAAAACACCTGTGTACATCCCGTTGCTGGTGTCAGGCCGGGACTCAGACGCAGAGATCAGTTCACACAGTTGTTTATTGTACACTCAAGAACCACTTCGCGGAGTGTTAAACAAACCGGCTATGAAATTATTCTAGGCAAATAGCTATATCAATAATAATATCTATAATAAGAAAAATAACAACGAACAGAAAACACTCACTCAGAGGAACAACTAAGAAACTCTATGGCTATGAAAACTTAGAAACGAAAGCGCTCCCGTCCCGAAGGAGGAAAACTCAAAAGGCTACGAAAACGGAAATGACTAAACGAGACTAGGTAATGAAAACAATAAACTCAAAATACACTCCTAAATAATGGAGGAACAGGAAACTAAATAACAAAACCAATACAACAGAAAATCACTCTATCAAGAGGAAAACAATTCGGCTATGATATTAACAGAGAAAATAAACCAAACACTAAGTTATCAAAGGTACAAACAAAAAACACTCACGAAGAGGAATCAAGAGCTTACGGACAATAACTGTAGCTGTGATACGGGCAAGGGAGTAGACAGGCTCGGGTGAATGGCCGACGGACAAAGACACACTGGCACAAGACAAGGGAGATGCAGACTATTTAACACGTGGAGGGGAATCAGGAACAGGTGGAGACAATAGGTTATCAGGGCGGACACACGGGACACATGAGGAAGGACAAGTGCTCTGAAACGAGAGGAGAGTTAGACCTTCAAAATAAAACAGGAAATGACGAGACAAAAAACCCCACGACAAGACAGACCTCACCGCGGTGTGACAGCTCGGGGTTTCCCAGCCGCGAGTTGTTGCTGGGATATAGACTAAAAATCCTGAGGAACTCTTTGTTTGTACAACAAAAATATCAGGAGGATTCACTGGAGGATGTGGTGAAGACATGCACACGGAGGATAAGAGAGGCCATTCTAACAGCTCAGATCATCTACTTCATAACAAACACCTTCATGGACCAAAAACAGTGGTGGTGGACGGCTCCTCTGTCTTTAGTTCAGGATGGAAAAATTCAGAAGATTCTTCATATCTACAGCCATCAGGCTTTTTAATTTAATTCATCTGCCTTTTGCTGTCTGATTTTTGGAAAGCACCTTTTGTTAATAAACCAGCCTGTGAGCTCGCCTTTAGTTCGTGTCTGTGTTCTGCCTGTGAGTCCTGAAAGCCCTGACAGCGCTATGGGCTTATCAGTACCCACTTCAGAAACGCGCTGAGAAAGAAAATCTCCTGCATCAGCACGAGGATCAACTCCGGAGCGTGCAGCAAGGGGTGAGAGATTTATGCGACATACAACAAGAACTCCAACACACAGTCATGTCTCAGGTAATCTCACTTATCGAACAACTGCGCCGTCTGACTAACCGTTTGAAGAGTCCTCCACAGCTCACCACCGCCGGACCAGCAGCCGGACCAGCTGTCGCCAGCGCCCCCGTCTCCGTTCCAGTCCTGGGACTTCCACGCCTCGCTTCACCCGAAAGGTTCTCGGGAGACTCTGGATGCTGCCGATCCTTCCTGGTGCAATGCGACCTCCATTTTAAACATTATCCCGGTGCGTATCCCTCCGAGCAAGCCAAGGTAGCATTCATGATATCGCATCTCACAGGGAGGGCAGCTGCTTGGGCAACGGCAGAATGGGCCAGAGAACCCGTTGTGTGTCAAGATGCCAAAGACTTTAACGAACATTTTTGATCATGGCTTATTAACAGCAGAGGGCAGAGTTTGACTTCTCATAAATCTACCATCGACAGAATGTGAATGAGAAAGGTTCAGATGCTTTACTTCAGTGAAAGTAGGCTGTTGATAGCACACTGACAATACTCCACTACAAGTCCACCTTTCTCATTTTAGTATGATCAGATCAATGGATTTAAAGTATAAGAGAAAAAGTCAAGTTTTGGATTAATATTACTGCATGTATGTGTGTGTTGCATTTTACTGCTGTAGATGTTTATGGCTGAGGTAATTTAAATACTGTTGGGTAGTTTAATCAACAGCAATGCATTATCTTTTATAAAATCATCATGTGTTTGTAGCATCTCTGTCCTGTGAGAATGACTCGTAGCTAAAAAGTCATCTTTTCATCAGCCTCACAGCCTGTTTTCAGCTTTGTGATGAGCATTTTCCAGCTGATCCAGGGGGGTTGTCTGCAATCTGTAAAGCAACCAGTAACTAAAGCTGGCAGATAAAGCTAGTGGAGTGAAAGGTTCAATATTTGCCTCTGAGTTGTGGGGGAGTAGGAGTAAAGCTGCATAAAATACCTGTTTTTTGTATTCCAGTAGTAGTTGAGTAAATGTACTTGGTCCTCTCAATAAATCAGTGAAAGTAAGTCAATCAAACAACACATCAGGATCACCGCATCCAGTGTTTCTGGCCTTCACAATTACATTAGATAAGACTTTATTGATGTCACAGGAGATGGACTGAGATGAAACGTGGCTTAAAATACCAACTGCACAGGTGTAGAGATGGGCGGAGAAGCTCAGGTGAGAGGAATGAGGTGAGTGACACAGGAGAACAGGGAGGGAGCTGATTGGCTGGGGAAAACACAGGGAGGAGGGCAGGGCTGATGCAGGCCAGGTGAGTGGAGGGCTGCAGTGAGTCGACACATAACACCGTTCACAGTGAAGCAAACTTTATTAATGTGATATGAAGCAGTAATGCAGGTCGATAACATGAGATGTGAGCTCACCTATATACAGCTCTGTAGGTATATGTGGTGACTGTTGTCAAGGACAAGTACACACACCGTGTGTCTGTATACACACTCTATACAGCGATCACCAGCAGACGCACAAACTCATTCGTGTGTGAGTCTGACTTCCAACAGGATTTCCACCAGCAGCATTTTATGTCCCTCTGCTGACAGTTCTGGAGGACACAAAATGGCTCCAAGTGAAAACCACCTTTAGCACCAGAAATCAAAGGTCTACTCTGCAGCACCAAAGACGGACAGAAACACACCATAAGTGAAATAAAACCATATAGCAAGTTTAAAACAGAAACTGCTCTGAAAATGCCCAGAAACTGTCACAATTTGTCAAATTCAAAACCTTAAATTAATATTAAAATGCCAGTTATATCATATTGTAGAAAATGAGTCGTTGGAAGTCCAGGGAGAAAATGCATGTGAGTAACTGTGCTCACAAAATGATTCTGGTATCATGATGAAGTGGTTTTATCAGGTCTTGATCAAAAAAATAATAATAGTAAAACTAATGAAGACCACATTTTTCTTGGCACTAAAGTAGGGAATTGATCAAGAAAACAAACTCATGTCAACATGACGAAAACTTTACTCCGAACATAAGAAAAGTAAATCAAAAGAAAAAACCTCTATAAGTACTACAACATAAAGGCTGCAACCTTTCTAATGAATTAATTCATTTTTATTCCTGCCCTCTCTGACCTCTGGCCCTGAGTGTGATCTTGAGGAAATCAGGAAACGCTCATCTGATGGCCTCCTGGTCAAAATGAGCTTCCTACAGCAACTTTTTACATTTAATGTAAAGAATAAATCTGAAAAGAAAATACAGCTTAACAGGTAGAACATTTCTCTGCAGTGTGGTGGAGGAAAAGTAGAAAATACTCAAGTAAAGTACCAGGATCTGGTTGCACCACCTGCTTGCAAGTTCAAACCTGCCCAGCCGAACCTTAGCTTATATAAAAGAAGTGTTTTTAAAGTGGGAATTCATGCACCACTAAATTCTACAGCACACAAACTTATTACTAATTCTAAATTATTTGTTCATATTTGGCTTAATATTGCACAGCTAACTAGCGTAACTGACAAAACTAATGTTAGCTTCTGAATACACTGTATGTCTTCTGTTAATACTGATGACACTTGATCTCAGTGCTGTTTATTATTGATAAACGGGTTTGACTTTAAATCCTATTTCCCAAGATAATATCGTCCTCAAATTAATGAAGGTTCTGCTGATAATGTTGCACTAAATGACCAAATAGAATAATGTATGCAGATATAAATAAAGCAACCTGCATTTACAATGGATTGGATGGTAACTTTAATACAACACTGAGGCTGTGACCAGATACAACATTTCTTTAAGTTTTAGTAAATCACTCATTCTAGGAGTTATTTATTTGGTGAGTTATTATTTGGTTGTAGATTTACAAATAGGTGGTGCAACCCAATCCAGAAGCAGAGTAAATGTACCTAATCCTGGTGCATTCTTACTGACATGAATACCTGCCTCAGTAATTTGAAAAACCTATTAGTAATCCAGCTCTGTTGATCAGTTTGCGCTCCATCTGACTTCAGGCTTCATTTTGACTAAAATAACCTGGTTCAGGTGTTTTATGACACTTTTAATAATCAGTTTTTGCTTTAATCCGATCAGAATTAAATTGTTTAAATTACATGTAACTTTAAGCTTCGTTCTTCTTCTTTTCAAGCTCATATTGCAGAATCCATCTCAGTAGCTGCAAGAAAGAGAAGAACAATAAAATCAATCACTGACTTGATCAAAGTATTGATTATTATCAAAGACTGGCAGGTTAAAATTTTACTTTGTTTTTTCTTTTCTTTCATGTTAAAATGAACCACAAAGTTTGTGAAGTGGCAGGTATTTCTGCCTCTGTGCTAACAGATAAATATTTACAGCTGTTCTCTGGGCAGCAGACCCCTGGAGTTGCTACATCAGTGGGATATTTAACAGACAGTCAGTGGGTCTCTGGCTCTGCTATAAACATTTAATTCTGAGGCCTGTACACTCAGTGGAACAGCTGCTGCTTTAACAGCCAGTAAACTCACAGCTCACCGGCTTTTGGAAGGAGACCCACAAATTCAAAAACCCTCAGTGAATTTTCACAAATGTGAACCTTTAAAAATGGGTGGCTTTTACTTTTTATTTTGAATTCCTCTATTTCTGTTGCCATTTTTCCAACAGCTATTACCTGCTGCCGGTAATACCCAAATTTCCCCGGCTGGGGATTAATAAAGTCTTATCTCGAACATTTGTCACTGAATTTGAAGGCTGCAACACAGGGTAAATCTGCGAGAAAGCTCAAAGTAAGTAGCAGAAAGTGTTCCTCACGCTGTCATGGTGCACCCCGAGACGTGAGCGGAGGTGCCGGTGTACTGGACGTCACAGCGGACCACGTTGTTGTTGAAGTTTGACTCAGGAACCTGCTGCCTGGGATTTACTGTCACCTGCCAGGACAACACAACAGAGTGCATACACCCGTCATCCGTACACGTGTGTGCCATTATTTTATTGATTTATTATCAACACATCACATGAAAAAACAGAATCTAACAATGTGTCGGTCTGTCTCTCAATAATTTCTGACTTCCCGCTGGTTGCTACTGGAGAGTCGTTGCTTACACAAGCAGCAGAGAGTCGTGCATTTGTTGGAGCTGCTCAAGTGACTTTTTCTAGCGAGTAATGAGGAAAATACAGCAACAACAGCAAGCTAATACTGTTCGGAAAATACAGCTTCCAGACCTTAAGGATGTATCTTCCAGGAGAGACGTCAGTGATGTCAATCCACTGACAGTCAATGTCAGCGTTGTAGGTGTCATAGCAACCTGGACTCAAACCCTGTGCGCACACACACACACACACACAATCCGACTTACTGTACACACTTTAGTACATTGAATGCATTCATTTATCTAATTTTTATTATTACTCAAAAATATTTTGACCTGTACTGTGTGTATTACTGTATCACACTGTCTGGTACTGATCATTGATCATTTCTGTTTTTGGTGTGATCTTCACTTTGACACTTGTCCTCTGTCTTGTCCAGAGTCAGAAGAAGACATACATCAGGTTCATTTCTGTGTGTTCAGCTCAGATAAATAACAGATATCCTAAAATAGGCTAATCCCATCTCTGTACCAAACAAATGTATTAGAAATGATCAAAGAGTTAATAATAATATCAATCATATGTGGATCTATGGCTGTTTGGCCTTCTTGTAATTTCAATATTGTTTTTCATACATAAAGATATATAAACATATTTTAAAAATGTGTGCTTTATTCCTTTGTTTTCCATCCTTCTTTGCTTCCTCTCTTCACTCTCTCCTACATCCTTGTCTGTGAACTTGTGGATCTCCTGTTTGTTTGGGAAGCGATTCTTAAATTTCAAACCTGAAATCTGTGTGGAATGAACATGGGGCAAGAAAATGCATTATGTCAACACATATCTCCACAGGTATAGTAATACAAAAGTGTGTGCATGTGTGTGCCTTGGTACCTGAGTGTGTGAGGTGCAGGCAAAGCGGCGGTAGTATCCCGGGTCACAGGAAGTGTCCTCCAGGCAGAAGCTTGCCTTGTGACCCTCAGCGACCTGCCTCTGAGTCTGGACGTCCAGCAGCTCATACAGGCTGAACTCGTCCATGCTGTGGAAGTGACTGAGCAACAACACCACAATAAAGCAAATCATTTCACAGACACTCATCTAACTGTTGCAAGGTTAATGCTAGCTTCTGCTAGCTTCTACTTGCTACCTACTTATGACAGCTGTGCCACTCCCAGGCATAGCGAGGTTTACTGGGCAGGAAGTCAGCTGTCCCCTGGTTCTTCACCCTCTGAGGAAACCTCAACAAAACCCTGGTGTCATAATCCTGAGAGTATCTGGAGGATCTGGAAGAGGAGAGGAGATTAGAGGAGGCAAGGAGAGGAGAGGAGGGGAGGTGAGAGGAGATAAGGAGAGGAGAGAAGAAAAGGTAAGAGGAGGCATGGAGAGAAGGGGAGGGGAGGTGAGAGGAGATAAGGAGAGGAGAAAAGAAAAGGTAAGAGGAGGCATGGAGAGAAGAGGAGGGGAGGTGAGAGGAGATAAGGAGAGGAGAAAAGAAAAGGTAAGAGGAGGCATGGAGAGAAGAGGAGGGGAGGTGAGAGGAGATAAGCACATGGCAGGAGACAGCAGTGATACAGTATGTTGCTCCTGTCTCATGAGATGAGCGTCCATGTTGCATCAGCACAAGTGGATTAAAGATATCCACTGGCGATGTTTCTTCTGCACTACCAGCCCAGCTGCAGTATGCTTAAGGTTAGGAAAAGACTATGCTTATGGTATGTTTAGGGTTAGGCAACCAAAACACTCTGTTCACGTTAATTGCAGGTCTGTGTCTGGAATCAGACTCAGGCCTCCTTCATCACAGTCAGACCTGCGTCTCAGACAGCAGAAAAAAAATAAAGTGTAATGAGTTCAGGAGCTTTGGAAGTGGTAAACTCTGGTGAATTGGCTTTTTCCACAAGCCTTCACACATAGTCAAACATACAGTGTTCCTCCCCTTTAAAATCTAATAATTATCTCTGATAAAAGTCTGCAGGACAAAAAGCTGCAGTCCAGCAGGAGTCTTCTTCGTCTAATTATCAGATTGAATTGCTTTTTTGTGAATTTTCTTATTCATTTAATGTCATTCAAACCACCAGTATTTCAGAGGTCACGAAGCAGCTGCTGAACTTACGTGGCCAGACAGTTTTCCTCAGCAGCACAGCGGAGGTTGTACATGGGCATCCTCTGGACATAGGAGGCGATCTGGATGTAGTATGGATCAGGAACCAGATCAGGGAGACCTGCGAACAGGACGAGAACACAACACATTCATATTACAGTAATCATGGAGCCAGTGGGCGAAAGAGAGCTCTCTGTGCGTCTTTGTTGGATTAGCAGAACAGAACACTGCCCCCTGTTGGTCTAGAAAGTTTTTAAAGAAGACAACAAGTGTTTGACCAGCTGTGGAAGAATCTAACGAAGTACATTTGCTCAATTACTGTACTTAAATACAAAGTAGAAGTCCTTGTATTTGTACTTGTACTTGAGATTTTCCATTTTAGGCAACATTATTCTTCTACTCAGCTACATATCAGAGGCAAATATTGTACTTTTTACTTCACTACATTTGTCTTTTCTATACTCTTCCTATCCAATGAAAACAATGAATCTTGAATGTGAATGTTTGTGATCAAGTGAAGGATGAAATGTTCCTTTATGGGTTGAGAAAATTCTCCTTCTTAAGTTAAAGAAACTGTTTAAAATCCTCTTGAATTAGCTGGAAAATGCATCATTACGAAGCTGAAAACATGAAAAGTTGACTTTTTGTGACAGCAAAGCTACAAATATATGACGATCTTACAGAATGTGATGCATTGCAAACTTATTGAGTTTATCAAGAGAGGTTTTACAAAGCGTTTCTGAGCCCATGTAGTAATCTCCATTACTGAGCCTTTCCAGGATGCTCCTTCCATGATACCTCATGATACTATCACCTGTTACTAATCAGCCTGTTTACCTGTGGAATGATCCAAACAGGTGCTTTTGGAGCGTTCCAAAACTTTCCCACTCTTTAGTTCCTCCTGTCACAACTTGTTTGAAACGTGTTGCTGCATCAAATTCAGAATAAACAGATATTTTAAAAAATCAGTGAAGGTGAAGCATCAAATATTTTGTCTTTTTACTGTTTTCAGTTGGGTATATGTCAAAAAAAAAAAGAAAAGCAAACTATCACATTCTGTTTTGTTTCTATTTTTGACAGCAGTCCAACTTTTTGGGGAATCAGGGTTTTAGTTCAAATGAATTCAACCTTTAACATCTACAGCAGTAAAATGCAACATACACATTCATGCAGTCGTAATTACAATCCAAAAACATCACATATAGTGATAGTAAAACACTGACAGGGACAATTTTGCTTAATAATGAGTAGTTTAACTTTTGATACGTTAAGTGCATTTAGCTGATAATACTTTCATATCTATCTTTTTTATAAAAGGTAGTTATGATCATTTATTCTAATTATATCATACCTCAGAAAGTCACACAACCCCTTTCCCTATGGTATTGGTTTTCAGTTGGCTAGTACCAGTTCAAGCTATTAGCCATCCCTCAATCTGGTTGGTCAGCCTTCATGCAGTGATTTGTGATAGATGCTTATTGTCGAGGCAGAGAGGACCCAGGAAGTGAATGTGGACAGAGTTAAGTTTCCTTTAGGAGTCTTGCAGACTCATGTTAAGGTAGGCATGAAAATCGTACACTTGGCTATTATTGCTCTCTCCTCTCTCTTTATATTGCTGTGTATGTGTGGTTATGTGTGTATATACTTAGAGTAGTGGTGATGATGAAGCTTTCAAGGAGGGTGGCCAGTTTGGTAAACAGTGTTACTGCTGCTCAGTCAGAGCTTTTATTAGTGAAGGAGCAAACACTGCAATGTGATGTCAGCACCATCTGATCTGTACTCACGCTGCTTTCTGTGCATTTGTGCTTGAAAATGCAGTTATCACCATGTTGGCAGGTTCCTTTCATCTGTAGCTTTATTACCTTCTTTCTCTAAATTCATTTGCATTGTGGACATCTTAGTCTTTTTATGTGAATGTATGCCACTTGAAGACAAGATTAAGTTCTTTAAGAAAAGTGGCAGCAGTGTAGAAGTGGGTGAATAAGTTTTTTCAAAGGCCATAACAGCACAAATAACTGACATGAAAATCTCTAAATAAATCTACAGTATTATTAATATAAAGTGGGAGATTATTGAGCTACTAAAATTCCAAGGTCTTTGAATATATATGTCAAATCGCAGAAAACGATGTCATTATTTGTCTTTGTTTTCTGAGGAAGGACGCCATACACCCCAATTGAGTTGTGCCTCCTCCAGAGGTTTGGCTTGCATGAACCTGCTGGGTGTGGCCTTTAAATTTGGGCTCCTTGATTCATCTCAGCTCAGTTAGTGTTCACTGTGACACTCTGTGAGCATAGGCTACTATGCTAAAGATTAAATGCAGTGGAATAGCCTTTAATCTGAAGTCCTCACAACATATTCTCACAGGGCAGATGCAATGCACAGTGTCAGTGATATATTTAATAGACCCTACATATTAAGCTTTTCTTTACCATTTCAAATGATCAAAGTGAGAAGGGCCTATCATCTAAATTCATATGAAATGAAGGCTGAATTTAATGACAAGTGACATTTGTCAAAAAACTGACACATCTGTCTTCTTTTGCATGAGCATGAGAGAGATCACTGAGCTACAGGAATAATTAACCTATGACACTTTCATGACCTTTTACACCAGGCATGTCCAAACTATTCCATAAAGGGCTGTGTGGCTGCAGGTTTTTTATTCAAAACAAGAATAAGCACACCAGGCTGGACTCATTTAATCAGCTGATCTCAGTCTTCAGCTAATAATTAGGGGACCTCTTGAAAAACCTGCAGCCACACAGCCCTTTATGTAATATGGAGATGCCTGTTTTACACTTTTCACATTATTCTACTCTAAAGCCAACTTTGATTGAATTAAACAGATTTTTACTGCTACTTTTACTGACGTAAAAATGGAAAAAAAAAAGAAAAAGAAAGAAAAAGAAAAAAGCAAAGCTTGTTTTCGTACCGTTCTGGTGGTAGCTGGTGCCGTATCCGTGCCGGGGCTGAGTCCTGGGTCTGGGTCTGTAGTATGAGTTGTAGTAGTTATAATACGGGTAATAGTTGGAAGCCTTATACGGGTTGTACGGATCGTCTCCGACCATCATGTCCTCCCGTCTGACCGGGGCAGAGTCTCCGTCGCCGCCGGCGCGCGGCTGCTGCTGGCGCGCCACCGCGCGCAATTGCGCAGCGCTGCTGGCGACGGGGACCCGCGGGGAGCCCCGGGACGCGGCAGGAACCGTGTCGTTACCGCTGCTGAGGACCACCACAGGGTTACCGCGGCGGGGTGACCCGGTTTGCCTCCTGCTGGAAGGCCGGTAACGAGAGCCGCGGCTCAGGATGCTGAAAACCTGCCCGTTATGTTGCCATGTCAACCCCCGACGAAGAGCATCATCATCACCATCACCTGCAGCCTCCTGAGCGCGAGTCCCGTCCAGAAAACTACAGAGGAAACACAAATGTGCCAAAGACAGAAGCAATGCGTCTGGGGAGAGTTCCTTCATGATTAAAACATAAAGAATTACGTTTAAATTTTCTCCAAAAAGACGCTATTTTCCTTATCCCACGCACACACAGCCGCTGATCTGAAGAGTTTCTCTCAAGTGTTGCTGCTCAGCAGCTACTAATGCTGCTGGGGAGACAGAGAGAGAGACCGAGAGAGAGAGGGGGAGTTTCGTAAGCTGCAGTATGGTTTTGGGTGTGACCTTGACCCTTTCAGTCAGGGTCAACAGCAAAACAAGCAGATGAAATTTATAAAGACACCAGACTGAAATTTATAGATCTGCAATAACTTCTCATTTCTGCCCAATCTGAAGCAAATTTGTCCCTTCAGTGCAGTGTAAACTGCATCTGTTGAACTTTTCAGAGTGAGATGTACAGGAGAAAAAAATGAAGGGGCATAAAAAATATAAAACCCTTGTCTTGGGTAATAACTAATCATAATACAATTAAAAGTGCCTTTCAGAATATGTTTAGAATACAAAAAACTGTCTCAAATCGAGACTCCTGCTTTGTTGAATTTTAAATAAATGCAAAACTGGATCAACGGCTTCTTACGTTGTTCTGGAGAAGTGAGTTGAAACTGATGGAGCCTCTCACAATTACAGTTTACATTTCAGCCAAACCCAAACAGCAGCAACAGCAGGAACATCAGCTTTATGCAGCTGCATTTGGCCACACAAAGTGACAGAAGGAGGCGACTGTATGAACTTCAGTACCCAGAATTTTTGCGAGGCGATGATTTAAAAAGGCTGATGTTTGGAAGGAAATCATCAAATAAACTGAAAAGGATTTGTTGTTAATGTGATAAAACAGTAGTATGGCTTCTTCAAATCTTATCAGGCTGTGTTAGAAATGATTGCAGCTAAAGCAGCTTTTTCTTTTTAAAATCAAACTTCTGACCCATTGTTTTCTCTTCACAGGATGGGGTGTAATCAGAGTGATGGGCTGACGGTCGCAGTCTAACTATCTCTGTGGTCAGAGCTGCTCTCTGATTTTACACTGACAGCTGAACACACTCTGAACTGCATAGAGAGTCCACACTGGACAACTAAGGCCTCTTTATTATTTCATATATGTTCAATATGTTCCAGTTCTTTTGGGTATTCATTACAGTTATTGCAAATTACTGTTCCAAGATGAGAATTATTTATTTGTTTTCATTTTTCTTACTGTTCAGAGCTGGCCAAAAGCTAGACACTTGGCTGATTTTTCATGGGTATCTGTTTATGGTTTGTGGTATGAAAAACCTACTACTACTACTACTACTACTACTGTACTTTTACCTGAGGTCTTACTCAGAGGTACTGTACAATCCACTCAAGATGCTTTTGTTTGGTTTTATTGGAGAAATGACGCCTCCATCCCCCCACTGAGCACTCAGGATGCTTTAAAAAAGCTGAAATTGAAGCACTTACCAACTGAGAAGTTTCCTCCTCTCAGAACGCCGTAAAACACACAACCTGCCACCCACATGCTGCACACACACACTATCCTTGTGAGGACACTCATTGGCATAATGCATTACCTAGCCACTTACCCTAACCCAAACCCTTATTCTAACCTAAACCTTAATACCATGCTTTAACCTTAAAACAGCCCTTTGAAGTTAAGGACCTCACTTTCCAAAAAATGTCCTCAGTCTGTGGTTAAAAACTTGTTCTGGTCCTCACTATGTGGCAGGCACAAGCACACACACAGAGAGAGACACATACACACCTTCAACACTTTCCTTTAAACTGATCCATTCAAGTTACTTCTCACAGGTTATATGGTTATATTCCAATATGTCACTTCCATTTATTCACAGGCATCAACAGTACCTCATGTCAGATGATGTAGGTCAGGTCAGGTATCTTCATCTTCAGTGGATTTTAGCAGCACAGAAGACAAGCTATCATTTATTTTCCTTTGGCTAATAAAGCAAAACATAAAGTAACAATATCTTCAGCACTGAATGAAATAGTATAAACTTTTACTGTCAACCAGGGTGAAAAACCAAAACATAAAATGTACACCATATGAACTGACACATTGTCAAAACATTAGGCTTAAGGTCATTATAAAACATGAAAAGTATTTAAAACATACAAATACAAGAAGAATAGTATACAAGAAGAAACTATGAAATACTATAGAGTAGTTCTTGCACGTGAATACATTACTGTTGTGGCTCTATGGACACCAGCGTCAGTCTGTTGGTTCTTCCACCACTTTGGTCCAGGCTGAAATATCTCAACAACTAATCTGGTCCAGACATTCATGATCCCCAGAGGAAGAATCTCACTCCGATAGTCTTCTAATAACACTCCAGTCAGCCTCAGCTGTATTTTGTGCCTAGAGTTAATTAGCAAATGTTAATGCTAATATAAGATTGCAGGCATGGTAAACCTGCTAAACATCAGCACGTTAGCATTGTGAGCATAATAAGTTGGACCTTACTAAGACGTCACCAAACAGCCCGCCGGCTTTGAGCCCTCATTTTAACCCTGAGCATGTTTACTGTTTGTTGTCCTTGTTGTCCTGTTGTTTAATGTAAAGGACACATACTTTGGCAAAGTTTGCTTCCACTCTTCTCTAATGAACCTGTTCATTGTTCCCCGAAGGAATAGCTCGAACATCTGCTAACTATCAGCTGCTTCATCCACTGTGAGGACTTCATCTGCTCATCCGTCATTGTTAATATGTAACACATGTAACGAAAACAGATTTTCATGTCTCAGAATTAGGTTTTGAGATGCTAATATCTTCTGATTTTATGAACTTGGGGATATTCTCATTCACCAACAAGAGCGTCTCAATATCAGCATCTAGTGGTCATTAGAGGAACTGAAGCTTAAACACATAATTGGCTGTGATGATTGACACTTTTTCATTTGTAACTACAGATATTTATCTGTTATTGAGTGTATTTACTGTGAATGTTGCAATGCCCGTTAAGAATGTATCACTGTGTTCAAAACCAATGTGAAAAAGCTGACTTTTCCATTAATCTAAATACTGTATACATGCTGAATCCTTTAAGTTGAATGCAGTCCATGATTACACCTGGGTTCTGAGTAGCAGGAGAAATGGTAGCACTCTGTTGTTTCCTCCAGTAGCAGAGGGTAGCCACGCAGCCAGCTTCCAGCAGGAACACGTATGCATAGTTGAACTGATTCTTTCATGTTAGGAAAAAGTGATCGAGCTGAACAAGACCTCCATTTTTATGACATGAAAGATCAAAGGCAGGCTGACTTTATCGCAGTGCTCGGCACTTCCCTTTCAGGAATACAAGGCAGCAGCAGCTGCTGTTTCCAATGAGAAGCAGGTGTCGGCCAGATCTGAGCACTTTAAACAGCTTCATAATGAGGGCTGGCCGCCTGGAGGGGCCTCCTGCACACAGGACACATAAAGAGCCATGGAAACACCCGACACAATATTACAGGCCTTCATCAACATCACCATCACCTTTAGCGTGTGTATGTATACAGTTACATCAACTACATGTGGACAATGTGAGTGAAGGTATTTATGAAAGTGTTTGTTGAGCGCCGTAGAAAAACCCTCCACAGCCTCATCGATAAAAAGGTGTTAAAGACTTGAGGCAGTGATGTTGGTAAACATCACACCTGCATTCAGCAAATGAGACACGTGAAGCATGTGACTGAACTTTAACCCAACTATGTGCTGAACTACAGTATGCACCACAGTTAATGAGGTTTAAAAGCAGCCATATTTACAAGTTATTGACCCCCAATTTTTTTTTTTTTAAGTTTAAAGACTGGTCCTTGTGTTTGACACAGCAAACTGACAAGCTCACAAAGACAATAAAACCTAGCATGTAAATCAGACATCTTTAAAAGGTGTGTTTCGTCTTTTGATAGAGCTTGGCTAGAAATGTCTCCCCGCCTAAAGTCTTTGTGGTACGTCAGGCCAGACATCTTTCTTCTCATGTTCTCATTATTTTGGCCGGTTGCACTTCTTCTCGGGACAGTGGTGACGTGTACAGACTGAGATTGATGGACCTCTCACTGAATCTCGTTAGCGTTGTTGCACCTCTTAGGATGGGACGAATTACTTCATCAAACGTTATCATCCTCATAAGTGTCCTGTGACCTCATGGAACCATTATAACTCCACCCACCTTCCACCTGAGTTGTAAATTGCCACATAAGTAAAAAAAAAAAAGCTGTATGAGCGTACATAGGTTTGAACAATGACCAGGGAAACATCTATTTATCCATTATTTTGGAGTAGAGAGGTGAAAACAGTGTGGTCAATCAGTCAGTCAGTAAATCAGTCTCAGGTTTTTCAGTCTGTAAGCAGCCGTTCCTGCACTTTTACAGTTCAGTGTGTCAGGATTATACGTACGTCTGTGGAAAATCTGCAGTTTCAGCTGAGACCGACCTCCTATATAGTAACTGTTCTTCTATATCACTTATTGCTTAGAACTTTTCAATGTGTACATGATATGAATGCACCTCATCCATCCATACATGCATCCACCAGTCAGTCAGTGAGAACAGCTCATTCCTGCTGATCTGCCCGTAAAGCAGCTCCAACAGAAGTTAATAGAAGCCAGGCTCAATAAAAACACCATAAACCACAACAGAACCTGACTCCACATCAGCCAGCTCGCCCTCGTCCTCAGACCCAAACAGCTAGAGGACAGACCAACACACTTTGCTTTAACATCAGAGGGAGGTGGCTCATATTTCAGGGCTGTTTCACTGTACTTTCACTTACAAATCAAGCTGTGAGGGCAGGGCTGTGAGATTTTACCTTCTGTAGACCTAGTTGATGCTGTTTTCTGTCCAATTCTGGCACATTAAATATCTATTTCCTATACAGTTTCTTTTTTGATTTCTCCTTTAATGTTTGAGAAATCCTCATCTGTCACCTCATGTGTTTGAGTGTGATCAGATGTTGCTGTGGTGACGGAGACCAGTTCCTCCAAACCAGCTTCCTCTTCCATCTGCTGCCTGATGGATAAGGCTCTGTGGCTCCGGGCTTCTGCTCCGATGGTACGATTAACTTTCATTTAACTTACATTAAAAAAAAAAAAAACAGTGAACTCTGGAGAGAAATCAAAGCATATACAATCCTGTCTGAACTGGAAAAGTCCAACTTACTGTTTTTGTCACAACGTCCGCTGAGTTGTTTTCTTTTTACTCAGTCTCCCCCAGACACTTCTCACTTTGCCCTGGCCGATGCATTTAACTCTACAGACCTGTCATTACCCATCCATCCACCACATGCCCTCACACTTTTCCATCTGTCCCAGCCACCGGAGCCTCTTATCCACCTCATCATACCGTACTTTGGCCTTTATACCAGCCCATCTCCTTACCACATTGTCTTTGTTACTTCATTTCATTACTTTGGAGCCTCTGATACCTGTACCCTGTTAACAGGAACCTGTACCTGCCTGGGAGCATGCTCCCCTTTCCCTGCTCCATTCCTATTTCCCATAAACCTTCAGTTAATGTTGCTCAGGCTTGATGCCAGTAAGCTTTTGTATTTGAATTTTTGTCAGTACATCACAGAAGCCTTCCTGTCTGCATGGACTGTATCTGTATCTGGGTCCTTCCCTTGCCCCTTGCCAATGCTCACCCCCTTGACAGTTTCAGTGTTCATTCAAACAGACCTGCATGACAACATGAAACACTCAGACTTGAATCGACAGTTCTCTGTAGAACATTGACATTAAAACACCACATGTAGTAACATCCACACACTACACCCAACCAGGTTTCTCCACCCTTGCCACTATGTAAAGAACAGCATGCCAGCAATATCAAATGGAGCACAGCTCCCACAGGTGGAAGGGAAGTCACTAATTATCAATTAACACACCTGAAATAGATAGAAGGCACTTTTTACATCTTGGTTTATTGTGTCAGGAAACTTAAATACCACATCATACAACACCCAGAGAAACAGCAAACTAACACATGTATAATCCTGCCAATGCCTAAATACAACAATAAACAGTGGGTAGTTTTTGAAATAAAAACATAAGCAATTCATTACAGATTTTTGCTTCTCTGTCATCATTATGAAACAAATGGAATTAATTGTTGTGGCAATGAAAACAACCCAAGCTTATTTTGCATGTGTTAAGCCCTATTTCTTCTTCCTATTCCTTTTTTATTTGGACATGTATTATTAACTGCTGCAGTGGCCCAATTTCCCAACATGGACCATTAAAAGTTTAATCTGCACAACCTAATGAAGCTTCATCCAGCAATGATTTACCCCATTTCTTTCTGACTTTTGAATTCCCAAGTAATTTTCTGGAGTCTAAAGTTTTCAAGGGAAATTTCCTTTGGCAAAATAAAAAACAAAACAGAGTCTTAAAATGGCATGAACTACATTCACCAGCAGCCAAGTATAATAGCAGCGCAGGAATGAACACATGGCTCATGTATCCCAGCACAAATCTATGGACTAAGACGTACGCAGGTCTCAACACATTCCTCAGTTTAGCTTTATGTATCATTTAGTTACTGATTAAAGATTGGGGTGCTGCTTTTGCTTCATTTGTAACTGGATAATATCATGCAATGGCCTGTGTGGCTCAACAGTGAACTCAAGGATTCAGGAGTTTTAACTCTGTAGTTGCCATCCGTGTTAAAAATGCATTCATTTTACATAAGATCTATATTTGCCTTTATAGAACCTTTGCCTGATCAGTATCTTATCTGTCCAGTATTACATTCTCTATCTCAGTAGCTAATCCAGCGTCCTCCTTCTAAAGGTGTTGTTAATGTGAGGTGTTGCACAGGGCTCCGTTCTTGGTCTTTTGTTCTTATATTCTTCCAATATACTCTCACTTTAGTTATACAATGAATTGTTCATACAGTATCTAAAATCTAAATATATGCACATTGCGTGTTGAGTTGCTTCTGTGCTCTTGAGATGTGATGGCTTATGCTAAGAACAAACATAGCAAAAATTACGAAAGGATTTAGAAACAAAAGGGAGAATTAGTTTTAAACATTTTCTACAACAGTGGTTCCCAGAGTTTGGGTGCCTGAAGGATGGGCCAAGGTGCAGGATGATTTGTTTGAAATGTAGAATTTAATAAATTGGGGATTTTTAAGAAACTGTAAGCCCCTAAAAAAATGTACATTTACATGAACTAAATTTTCCTATGTATCTTTTCAAACATGTCGAAACAAAGGAAATAAGCACTAAATATAAGAATCACAACAAAACCCTGTTAAAAAGGCAGCTCAACACAGTTCAAGGTTGTCAGTTCTCATAGTAAATTTCTGGTACACAACAGCTGAAAATGTCTGAAATGACCAAGTGCCCAAAAGAACTAAATTCTAGCTAGTAGGCTTAGAAATTATGGATTATTTGATTTAATTTTTTTGACCAGATCACCCTTGCAGTTAAATTTAATGATATGAGAACTTGTCATTTGTTGGTTATCATAGTAACAAAAAGCCCTTTTATGAAATGCATGTGGGTTTTCCAGATACACAGCAGTCTGTAAGCAGAACTTTCTGAACAAACTCGAACATGTATGAAGGCCACCCCTTCACACATACTGTGTATAGTGGCATAAATATACGGGCTAACTGTAACATTCATTTATACCATGGGGAAATGCAAGTCCTTATGACCTAAACCTAGCCAAATAATGCAAAAAGAACTGTAATGAGTAGTAGTAAGATAAGTATTTGAAAGCCACATTCAAGAACATAATTTGTCCAGTGGTGAGATTTTGGCCAAAATAATTAGTTTTATTTAAACCAAATGAATAAGCATGCTACATGAAAGCACTGTCATCAGGTCATTGCTCTGCAGACTCTCTGAACTTACAAAAATCAGTCCCTTCATGTACTCAAATTCAGACCCATGGACTTGGTGAGTAATTATCACTAATCTTTTTTTGTGTGTGTGCTCACTTAATATTTAATGTTTATTTGTTAATGGATTATAAATAAGGAAAGTGATATGTTCAAAAATGACCAGATAGACTTTAACTTCAGCTTTCCTCAGTTTCTCTGAATGCTTTTGTGGACGTGACAGAGTTCACACCAAAGAGATAAAAATAGTCCTCATCTTGACCAAACCTCCTCATGCATTCAGGAGGACAACAGGGAGGAGAGCAGCACCAACAATTACAGCCAGGTTGGGTTTGGCTGTGTCTACTCTAACATTACACCGCTGAAAAAACACTTATAAAAGCTGCTGTCACTTTGCCCAGTGTTGTGTAAACCTTTACACGTGTGGAAATTTTTTCTTGCCATCCAAGACTCATTGTGTTGCTTATTTTTAGACCAACCAGGAGTCATTTATTCCTCATACCTGAAGCTCCAGATAGCTTTGACAACATTAAAAACTTTTAAACTTTCAGAATGAAACCTGGACCTTTGTTTATCTCCCTGTGTTTTGCCTTTTGGCCCTGAACCACTCTTGAACCGCCAATATGAAAGCTGCAGTCACTGAGCCCACGTCTGCAAATAAACCTCTGCTTTTGGTTTCTTTCTGTCAAATTTAGCTTTGCTTCTGCCAAGGACAATTACAGGGAGTGTGGTTCTCACAACGTTGAAGAGTAGGCCCAGCTCCGTCCTGCAAAACACCTTTCCATCATTATCTAATTCATGACTGATACTGTTTTTTTAAAAGAGAAAGAGAAAGATGATTGTGGCACCAAACCAAGCTTGAAAAAACATGACAATCAGTAAATTCTTTCTGAGATCTCTGCCATTGCTGCTTTAATGAAAATGATTTTTATGTAAAAGTCAGGATTTCTGCTTATCTTTCAGGCTGAGTATCCACTTGAAAAAGTCTACAGAGGCTACGGGTAGTTTGAATTCCTGAAAACAATCAACAGGCCTTTTGCAGAGATATGTTTTCAGAGCAGAGGTATAGATGTGTAGGAGGGTTTGATTTGTTAAGTGATAACAGCGCTTTTTACTCTTTTAGCTACCACTTTGCAGCACATTTTCTGTCTGGTTCAGCCTCCGTGTTTTCAGCAGAAGCGAGTGACACATCAAACTTGATAAGCCCACTGTACACTACCAGCTCAGCACAGTTTGGTGAAGGAAGTGGAACGTGTAGCAGCTAAGGAGCCAGATCTATTTCTCAGGAGCTGGTGGAGACCAAACCAGAGATAAAAGGTCAAACGTGAAAACCAGACTTCGATTCATCAGGCGGACACAAACACCACTCTAATTGGATGATGACGTTGTTGTGTTTGCTGGATGTGAAAGTCAACTCGCACTCACTACCAACTCACTTATGGACGCTTGGTCAGGATCCCTTGGCGTTACTTTGTAAGGCACTGGGTACCCCGTTAGCATTATTTTTCAGTGTGCATTGTAGTTCGATAGGCTTCTAAAGAGATCCCATTGTCACTCTCAATGTGTCAAATGACATAGTATAAAGAAGAAAGTCTATATTTGGGGGAGGTTGGAGTGGTTGGATGGATCAAGCGCAGCACTTTCACCGAGTTCAATTTCCGTGTGAAATGAAAAAGGAACCTTGATTTCTTTTGTGAGTAACATGTGCAACTTCATGTACAAATTAACATACGCAACTAATGTACCACAATCTTCTGCTAAACCTAACCAAGCAGTTTTGTTGCAATAACCTAACCAAAGTGCGACCATTTCACAACATTAAGCACAAATTTATTATCACAGCAAGCTTTATTTTGAAAGTGGAACTTTTCGTTGCTATCTAGAAAAATGATGGGGAAGTGCACCCAGTGCCTTAAAAAGTGACAACAAGGGATCCTATGCGACAAGCTGGGAGTCAGAATGTGTTGCAATGAAGCAGGTAGCTGGTTTTTACCCACTAGATGAATTAATTCATCTAGTTCATGCATCACTGTTGGTAAAGTTTTATTACCAATGTCATGGGTAACAAAAAAAATTCCAACCCACAATGAACCCTGCTGGGACTGGAACACATAAGCCATTGTTTGTCCTGGAAAAAGGAAAACAAAATCCAGGTTAAAGCAGAATTCATGATGTTTTGTTTGCTGAGACCTTGAGGGTTAATACTGCTGAGTAACTGAAGCCTCAGTTTGAATCCCCAAAGATTCAAGTTCTACATTACAGTTCCAGAGTTCTTCTTTATCAGAGGAGAACATGGGTCCTGGTATGCCTTCACTACCACTTGAGGTTCTGTGATCAGTGCTATTGTTGGTTTTAGATGCTCTAGGTATTTCTTATTTCATAATTGCCATAAATTGTGCAGAGGGGGGGGGGGGGGGGGGGGGGGGGGGGGGTTCCCTGCAGGATTCAGTTTGGAAAAAGGTTTCAGCCTCTCTGCTGCCCCCTGCTGATATCCAGCACATGAACAGCTGGGATCACTGGTTCTCTCATCTAGACTGAAATGCAGTGAGTTAGAACAGTTAAAATAGCTTACCATCACAACAAAGATCATGAGAAAAAAAACCCACAAATTCATTTTAAGGTTATATTTGTGATGCTTTTTTTTGTGAACACACAGATTTATGGCTACATCATCTAGACCACATTATATACACATTTTTTCCAAAATTCAGTCTAACATATTTGGTATTTCAGGAAACTTTGAGATTTTTTCATTGATTCGTGCAGAAAAAAGACACATTGTCTATTCTTCTGTTCGACAAATGTGATTGTTTATTATAAGAAAAACAAACCAAGACATGAGAGGGTACAGAATGAAAATTACTTGGGACGACAGAACACAAACTCCCAATATATTAATATACACAGCTACTAGCCTATGTACAATACAAGTCTGAAACATGACATCTCTGTTAGAAATGTTCAAAACTGCTGAATTCCTGTTGTAAAAAAGAAAAAAACCCAACACCTTGAAATAATCAGAGAAATAGCTACTATAAATTCTGATAGATAATCAATTATCAATAACAATTATCACACCTAATCTGCATTCACACACTGAGATATTATAGATCACTTATACTGTACACTATCAAACTAAAAGACTTGTCTATCTCTCTAATGGAACCAGAACAAAATACACAGGCTCACTGTAGCAAAGGACTCTGGGAGATTGAGTTTAGTGGTTTCCTTACTTTCTGTCCTTTTCTCTTGCATTTAATCGCACAATTTTGCACAACAGAGCAACTCCTGTTAACCACTTTAATCCCAACTAGCTCCCAGTGCTCAAAGGAATGTCAAAAACGCTCGAAACACACAAAACTCACTTTCTCTTAAACACATATACACACACACTCATAGAAGTGGAGATACAGTACAGATAACAAAACACTACTGTAACAAAAACACTGAAAGATGCACACAGACTTTATATAATTGGTCTTCCTCCCTCTTTCCTGTGAAGGTGATGTTGATTTGTACTCACGCCATTTTACATTTTCAACTATTTGTTCCAAGGAAGGAGGCCATTCAAAATACTGCACACGTGTACTGCATATTATTAACTGAATCCCTAAAACATGAAAGAAATGGGACATAAAGTGATGAAATTTCAAAAATGAAACTTTGCTTTACCTCTTTTACACATTACATGATAATGCTGTCAATGAAAGGTAGTCTTAAGAGCCCAGATCAAACCAGAAAGTTGCAAGTACAGTGACATTTATCCATGCATCATTGCAAAATACAGCTAGAACCCTGGGGTCAAAGTGACCACTTGCAGGGATGGCTGGGAAACTACTTTCATTGGTGAGCTAACCGCTACCACACTAGTCAGCTGGGCACTAACTGTTAGCAAGCTAGCTAACACTAACAACATTGCTAGGTGATAATACTGTAAGTTGACAAAATTAATTTAAAAGACATTTTTGCAGCATCCACTCTGCAAACCATGTCTGTTTTGTGGCAGAGTTTATACTCTCACAGAGGACATAAAGATTTGAAGATTTACTTCCCGTGAATCCACTGATTGCAGTGATTCCACTGAAATAAACTGGTGTTACGAACTTGTGGGTTAGGGTTAGGGGTTACCATGGTGTACCATGGATGGTGTGACCAGGCTTTTGGAGATCCAACTGGAAAAACAAACGTCAATTCAGTTGCAATGTTGACCAATCACCTTTACTTTTACTTGAGGCTTTATGGCTAGAAATGCTGCAGCACATGTATGCAATACCAATCGTCATCATTGGCGACATCATCTTTCTTTCTCCATATGCACTTTTCCATAATCTACTAGAGACTGCTAGAAGTAGCCACTGTGAAGTTCATAGCCCTGTATTCCTTTCGCTCTGTGCTGCATCTGTCCTGCATTTTGTAAACAAAACTCTTTTGAATGCTATGCGGTACAAAACAAGTATGGAGTTCAAGAAAGACTTTTTTCAAACATCTTGTTGACAGGCCATTACTTGCTCCCTCTAACGGCAAATTTTCTGACACGGATTTCCTTGAGGGCATTAGGATTGGCTGGCTAATGCCGTCTGATGACTCCAAGGTGTTTCTGCCCATCCTTCTCGGTCTCTAGTGGCTCTCTGGCCCTCAGCTCAAAGGCTCCCAATCTAACACAGTAGTTCTGCTATGTACACCCCAAAACATAGGTGTTGTGTCCTGTCTCCACTTGCCGAACTTTTACCTTGATGCAGCAAGCCATTTAGCATCGACGCAAAGGGATGGTGATACACTCTTCCTTGTTCTTTACTGTCGTTAGAACTAAGCCAAACCTAGTATAACTACAGCACAGCAGCATGAACACACACAGCTTTAGGCAGCTAACAGAAAGGTAGGTCATTCATCAATGACTCTATCCCCGTTTGAGTTTCTGCCAAGGCTTTGTTTCTGTATTTCAGACTTAATTTGAACAGCTTGTCATTTGTTTTAATTTGTTCCCATTCTAATGATGAAACTACTGACTTTATTTTCTTTTATCTTAATGCTCTATGGCTAGCTGGCTAACCTTTGAAGTCGCAAACCAAACCACATCTAGCTCCATCAAGGCAGAACAGGGCTAATGGAGACATAGGACATCCACCTACAGGCCTGTGGGCTCCAACATAGACATATACACACTTGACAGACATACATTTTATAGGCCACAGCATAACATAGACACAGGTAAAGTGATACCTTGAGATTAGATCTTTGCATTAGACGCCTCGTCTCCCCACTTGCAGTGCCCATGTTGCTCATGTTGGCTTAATTCCCACTGGTACCACTCATGCTACAAATATAAGGCACTTTGAATCAAAGCATTCACCAAATGGCAGATGGTAATGGTATGTTCGGCCAAGTCCATTCATGCAAATTAGTTAAATTTAATATAATCATGCAATTGTTTCTCTTTGGCAACATTTTTTTTTCTTATTTGGTTTCAGTGTTCCTCCAATCAAGATTCTTTTCTTAATTACCCACAGTTACCCAATGACTGATTTTCAGTCTGTGAACCACACAGGTTTCAATGCAGCCCACTGGCACCGTGATGTGAACCTCAGCTGAACAACATTCATATCCACAAAAAAGACCAACAAAAGTCAAATACTGTAAAACAAGAAAAATAAAATAGAATAAAAAATCTACAAATAAAACTACACTACAATTTGACCATAGCCCTAGCTCCAGTGTGGGTTAATATATGAACATGAATAACTGAGAGACACAGACAGTGCTTTACAATAATAACAAAAACCACAGGGACAGGAGAAACTACCAAGACTGAAGAGTCTGTCCAGGGAGAAAATAAAGTTTACAGCACCTTTGGCACCATAACAACATGAAAAAAAGATGTCAAAAGGTCAGAAAAGTTGTTTGGTCAAAGGAGCTTTAAAGAGATGTATGAAACTGTGGAATCAGCAATGGCAGAAATCTTTATAAAGCTTAGAAATTTTGTTCACTAATGACTGCAAGGGTTGGATCTCACAAAAAGTTTCTCCTCTGAGTTGACCAGCCTTAATCCCTTCCATCACCAGCTTGTCTCTCAGAGGAAAGTGCTGCTGTTACCACAAAGAAAACCAACCTTCGGACCACAGCCCTGCCAGTTTCTTCATTCCCTCTGACAGCGACTTACTCTTGTAACGCAATTCCAGTCTTGTCATGTCAGTCTGTCATCTCACAGGAGTCCAGAGATGGACGAACACACCGCTGAGGAAAGCCAGAGTGGTACATCCCGGCAGCCTCGGCTCACTGGTTGACATGGGGCCTCAGGGCTTGGTAAAGTCCCTCGAAGGTGGGCCGGTCGGGTATATCGCGACACCAGCAACGCATCATTAGCTCAAAGAGAGAAGGTGGGCAGAGTGGAGGGGCATAAAGGAAGATCTAGTAGGGAAATACAGGACAGTTAGATCAGATAGCAAACAACTGGAAAAATCTTTCATCAGGTGCACAAACTCAGTCAGGGTGACAGATCAGTGGTTCCCAACATATTTGCCACAAGACGTGTGACCTATCATTACCAGTGGAATATGCGTATATGGGTTATAAATAGAGTAACTATTGAGAGTTCTTTTCTATTTTATTTATCTAGTTATTACGGGCATGAAGAGGTAAAATTGGCCAGCAATTCATAAAAAGTTTAGAATAATGTCTGAAAAAATGTCATGTCAATCATCTAGTGACCCCTCAGATTTATCTTGTGAGCAGTTATGGGGTCTCAATCCCCAGGTTGGTGACCATTGCTGTTGTTAAGATTGTATGGTATGTGTACAACTGGTACTGCAATGACTGAACAGCTCCCCCTTGTGGAGAACTGCAGTTTGCTAAATGTGAAGTGTTTAGCAAATATTGTGAGCTTCTCTGCGAGTCCCAAGGTAGTTCCATGTGGTGCTACATGTCTAAAAAGTTCAAGTAGTCCTAGCGGTGCATACACTTAACATGAATCACATACATTATTAATGATGCAATGATGCAAGCACTGGCAGGAACTCGAGCTGCTGTCACCGGGGGCCAAAATTACTTGGCCCAATGGTGGCTTAATCAGGCACACCTGGGTGTAAGACTAATAGCTGACTTGGGATGAATGACACATCAGAATTGTACTGAACTCTATCCACTGTGGGTGCGTTTGATTCGTCTCACCTGTCTGCCCTGGTTCCTGAAGAACTCGCCAGTGTTCTCTATGACCTGTTCGTCGGACAGCAGACTGTAGGGCTGCTCCTTACACAGAGTGAAGATCTCCCACAGAGTGACACCAAACGCCCACACGTCACTGGCCGTGGTGAACTTACCCTGGAGAGGAGGCAGGGGGCGACACAGAAATACAATGAAAATGCTGCAGAGGTCAAGTAAATACATTTTTTATAGAACTATTTAGGTTTTTGAATTCACAAGGACTACAGGGTTACTACAACCTCTATGAACCTTCAGCAAAGACACATGTTTAGGGGGTGTTAGCATCAGACTACAGGTGTTTGTGAGGCCAAAAATTTCTTCAGTCATATCTCATGCTAAGATAAGACCCCCCCCTCCCTCACCAGCAGGATGCTCTCCCAGGCCATCCACCGGATGGGCAGTACTGCCCGGCCCTGGATGCGGTAGTAGTCGCTGCTGTACAGGTTTCGGCTCATCCCAAAGTCGGCAATCTTGATGGTGAGGCGACGGTCCAGCAGGCAGTTCCTTGTGGCCAGGTCCCGGTGCACGAAGTTCAGAGACGCCAGGTACTTCATCCCCGACGAGATCTGCACCGACATGTGGAGCAGGTCGGACAGACTGTAGTGAGGGAGAAAAGGAGGAGGAGGGAAGGAGATGAATGAACTGGTAGGTGGGGCTCTTGGTATTAGTATGTTTTAACAGGTAGAAACAGGGCGTATGGTATGTTAACCTGACTGAAGGGATGTTGTTGGCATGTGTCAGCGTGCTCTCGATCTCCCGCTGTGACAGGAACATGTTGAGGTCTCCGTTCTCCATGTACTCAGTCACCATGCACAGCGGGTCGGACGACACACACACACACAGCAGCCGGATGATGTTGGGGTCGTTCAGACGGGACATGATCTTTATTTCCTTCAAGAAGTCGTTCCTGATGGACAGACAGACAGGCGGAGGGAGAGGACACATTTTCAGTTTAGCTTTCACTTAAAATACTTTCTGCTTTGGACTGTCTTATTGTTGTCTCACACTGATGGACAACATGTCAAAATCACTAATAGACTAGGAGAGTGTAATACCAGCAGTCCTCCATCCATGCAAGTCTATTACACCATATTACACCATCACTGTAGTTACCAAATGAGTCGAAAGAAAATAGACTTATAGCCAAAAACGATGCTTTGAGTTGCAGTTAGTGGGTATGAGCCTTTCAGGATTTCCTTAGCTGAGGCGATAAGCTCCCTAGAACCTGATGCATCTGGTCTCCTGATCGATTTAGTCACTACACGGCAGCCTAAACAGTAGCCGTGCACTCTAGCTTCACAGCTCCAACACTAGAGAAACCCTCAAAGGATCAAACAAAGTCCCAGATCAATACACAGATACATTGTGTACCTGGCCTGGCTGGTAGCGTCGGCCCTCAGCTGTTTAACAGCCACCAGCACTGAATGCCCATCTCTGTCAGGGAGAGGCGACCCCTCCCCAAGGAATTCGGGGAGTCCCTCGGCCTCACACAGGTGGACCTGCAGAAAACAGGTAGGTATAAACACAACCATGAAAGCCTGTTGTTGAGTCACTTGTTCTGGAATCAAATACATCGCCAAAAACGTTTCAGATGTTGTTTTATTCTCCAAAAACCACAAACTTTTAAGGATCCTCAGTGCTCCTTCATAGTCTGTGTCTCCACCTGCTCCCTGCTCACCTCTCCAAACTGCCCCTCCCCCAGCTTCTCCCTGAAGATCAGCTGTTGCCGTGGGAACTCGGCAGCAGAGATGTCCTTCCTGGTGAGAGAATCCACGGTGAGGGCGGGGACGGCGTACATGTTGCTGCCGGTGACGCCCTGCAGCCGCACGATGTCCGTCTCAGCGTAGTGTGGTGCGTTGCTATGGAAACACTGGTGCGGAGTGCACTGGGTGATGTCAGGCTCGGCGTAGCCTCCGCCACAAGCTGTTCGAGAGAGAAGGAGGAAATGTTTGTTCATTAAGTGCCACTTTTCTCTGTGATTCTTTTATTAAGAATGATAGATATTATTGTTTTTGCAGCTTTCTACACAGCAGTTTGTGCCCTATTTGCAGAAAACATTTTATTGTATGAATTTAGCATAGGTGAACCTTTGTTGTTTATGTAAAATCGGTAATAAATGCTTATTATAGAGGGCCCATCATGTCTCTGATATGTTAAGTTGCATCTATATTCTGATGTGAATCTTGAGATCACGAGTACAGCTTGACTAAGACTTTCTCGGTCTTGGCCTTGGCTACTGTATCTGATAGATGTTTAAATGTCTGAAGTCACACCTTTCAGCTCTTACCACGCAGCCATCCTGACGTCATGTGACAGGAAGTCAGCAGGAGGAGGTCATAGAGAGGATTACCGAGGAGGAGAGCTGGAGGAAGAGGAGGAGGAAACATGGAAAGAGACAGAGAGGACTGGGAGGTAAAAGAGAGAAACACTGCAGAATGAATGAGCATGCACATTCAGATTTTTTGAGCATCAGCAAGAAAATACTGAAGACAGAACAAGAGAGTAAAAGAAAATAGAAAGACAGAGAGCTTGTACAATGTTTTGTGGAGGGAAAAAAAGGAAGTTCAATGCAGAGAAGCATTCAAAAGCTGTTAATGACAGACAGGATGGGGGATATTTGACAAGAGAGATAAATGTGCCTGTTGTGGACATGCCAGCAGGGGGCAGACTGCAGCAGTTTAATATATTTTACTGGAGGCCTTGGCTCCCTCTGACAGCTCCAGACATTCGTGTCCAAACATGTCATCATGGAAGATTTGGAGCATTTTTAAGGCAACACTGATTCAGGTTTGCTTCCACTCAAGTTTATGATTCCTTAGCGGAGACAGGTCTTGGTTAACTGTGACCAAACCTCCACAGATGGTCAGTAACTACTTGTGAACATGATGTGTAAGGAGGGAATTTTAATGGGAACTTCTACTATGTGTCAACCCTATTACTGCAATTTCCCAGCTTGGGAGAAATAAAGTATATCTATCTATCTATTCTCATATTTCTGTACTGAAGGTTAAAAAAACAAATTCCAGTGGGTTTACCTGAGGCCTCTGCACTCTGTGACAGCTCTGGCAGCTTGTTTCTCAGCACCGCTGGGTTCTGGTACTGTGGGTCCAACAGGAAAACTCTCTCATAGTGAGGGTCACTGTTGGCGGGGCCTGAGGAAAACAACAAACATGAAATAATCAAGCACACAAAGCCCCAATTAGCCTGCTGCAACCTAGTTTGTCTGAACAATCTGAATGAGACTTCAGTAAAAACAGCTTTGGGTTCAGACAAACCTCTCCAACGAGCCAGTGTGAAGTCTTGGTTACGTCCTGTTTAGCTTGTTGTGGAAAACAGGGGCTGTGAGCCACTTGAGGACAGTCAGTAACTCCAATTATACAATAACTTACCCTGATTTGGTTCATTTTAACAGGAAGGCAGACTTATGCATAAATTCTAGCCTTCTATTTGGACTTGAAGTAAGTGTGACGGACGGATCTGTAGGTGTCTACCTGTAGGTGCGTGGCCGGAGCGAGGGGGCACAGGGGGGGTCTGGAGGATGATGGTGTCACTGCAGGACGACAGCCGAACTGTCACCTCCTCGTCCAGGATCCGACGTGGAGCCTGGAGGTGGACAGAGGGAGCACGTTCATACTAATAATCTGTGCTCTTATGTTCTTTACATTCTGGGACAACAGAGATCAACCCTTAATTCAGGAAATGAAGCTTTTTGATTTGTTGCTGTCAAAAACTGGCTATTTGAAAGACTTTCTCTTCATTATGTTCATGAAGAAATTGTGGCACACAAGTTGATTAAGAAAAGTAATACTTTCCAATTTAGAGGCAAGTGTTTTAAGTTGTCCTTCCATTTTTAATTCATGAAACGGGTTTGTTTGTCTTCTGTATAATTAACATTGCAGTGCAGCAAAGCTCTAGACTTCAATTTCATTTCCTGGGAAGGAAAATAAAAGGCTACTTGTTATTCTCTCTTCGGGCCTGACTGGTTTGCGTTCACATCCGCTGCTTTATGACACTTTCAGATAATCAAAACAGATTCCACAGGTGGCTTGAAGCTGCCAGAGACTTACTGGGAACAGGAGACAATAAAAATGCATTAAAAATGAGTCTGGTGCATGTTCAGCTCACTTTCACAGTTTTGACCACAGTTTAGACCGTCGAGAACAATTGTGCTTTAAAGCCCCCACTGTATATGTATTATGTGGTAAAACTGTCTTAAAAATATGATGGCTCAAGTATTTGTTCTCTTTAGAAAAATGGTGCTGGTGAAAACTGGAGTAGTCAAGTGTTTATTTTTTTCATCATCTCAGTGCTCCCCGGTCAGAGCTGTGATTTCAGATACTGCCTGTAGGTGTCCCCAAAGTGAGAAATGCATTGAACCCTCCTGGCAGCAGAAAATTATACCAACATAATAAAAACTTCAGTAAATCAAAGCTCAAAGTGTGGTTCATCTGCTCACCTTCTCCAGCACCTTGCAGACGTATTGGCACCAGAGGATGAGGAAGATGATGATGACCAACAGCAGGATGATGGTCACCAGGCAGCCAATCAGAATGGGCGTGTTCACGTTATCTGGCGGGTCACTGGCTGACGGATTGGCTGCTGCGGGGAAAGGAAAGAGGTTAGCGATGTAGACTTTTGCTAACTATACCCACAGCCTAAAATGTGGTGATGGTTCACTGATGTTGAATTGATACACAGAAAGGTCAAAGGTCATACCTATCTTTGCTGTGGTTGACATGGTGCTCTCCTCGGCAGGAGGGGAGGTCACCACCAGGGTCATCTGGGTCGGGAGTACGGTGTCCTCTGAGAGACAAATAAAGGGATGTTTTTCATTATTTGAGGTGATTGGCTTTTGGATTTCAGGTTGTGTTGTCTAGCTATGTTGAATGCCTTGTGCTTTTTCTCGGAACCATGTTAGATATAAGTGTTATCCTTTGAATTTTTGTTATTTCTATCTGTGATAATCCGTAAATACAATCAATCAATCAGTCAATCCATACATATTTGAGTGAGTGTGTTTGTGTGTGTGTTACCTGACTGAAAGGAGATCTCGCTGAACATCATCCAGACGTCGGCGAAGTAAAAGCGGCAGCGGAGGGATTTGGCGGCACGGCGATTCAGCGGCACAGTGACGTAGCGGGCGCTCGGGTTCCTGTCGTCCAGGACCGTCTTGAACGCCACAGGCTCCGGCTCCCAGCCGGCGATGAGGCGGGGCTTGAACCAACAGGAGACGGAGGAGAAGATCTTGACACCGCGGGAGAACATGTTGTTACTGTGAACCTGGACGCAGGGACAGAGAGATTATGATTGTGAGATTAAAACCAGAATAACAACATTTAATGTAAGAATATGAACAGCGTCTCCATCAGTGCTTCACTGGATCTGTTTAGTGCTGATGTGCACAAGAAACATGTTTATAAAATGTCTTATGAGCTGCTGTGATGAGGTAAAGTGAGCAGGACTGAAAACCTTCATGGAGGTGAAGTTCCTCTGCCTGTCGAAGACAAACTCCATCTCCACGTATCCCTGACTTCCCAGCGAGTCATTCCTCCAGCCCAGGTAGTCGTAGCCCGGCCACACGTGGTACTGACGCGTCAGCAGGAAGTCGTCCAGGCCGATCACGCCGTCCGTCAGCTGACCCATCCCTCCAAGCAGCATCCGCTTCTCATGCGCTCCGTCATACGTGGAGTCGTTGAGGCTGGCGATGGGATAACCAGGCGGCATCATCAGCTGACCTTCTGCAGTGCTGTAGGAGATCAGGCCATCTGCGGGGGGGAGAGGGCCGGTTGAGAAGGCACACTGCACACTAAAAACACCTCTGCACACTTTCAGCTTCTTACTGCTTAGCTGAACTTGTTCACTGAGCGGAGAAGAAACTTCATTACTGTCACCATAATAACGGCCCAGTCAGCAGCGTTTATTACAATGAATTCTCAAAATGAAAATGAAAAAATGACTCGACCTCAATGGAATGGCAGCAATCAGTGGATTTTCTTACACATGAATGCTTGCCTTGACAAATAGCAAACGATCTGGACAGAGCAGACCTTTGAGGTTAAGGAGTGTTTATAACAGAGGAAGTCATCATACCCACTGTGTCACTACATCCTCCTTTATCTAATCCTTGTCTGTGGGAGGATAAACTGCGGCACAAAGCAGGAATGAGACAGGAGCCAATGGTCTCTAGAATAAACAGTGTTGACCTATTTCCACTTTATGGACTGAGCTTGATAACTGGCAGTTTGACTGAGCACTAGGAGGGGAAGCCTTCAGCTCTAATGGTGGCTCCTCAAGGCTGAAATCAAAAGGCCAAAAACCCAACAACAATACACTATTAATGAACAGACAAGGATCCATCCTCTGGAGAACAGGAATGAAATCAGAAAACTCAATAGAAATCCAGCCAGCCAAATCCAGCCAGCCATTTAGTCAAATTTTGCGTGGATTTTTAGAGACAGTGCGACTAAATTGTATTATTAGGGGCCCCAGTGCAACCTGCAATGCTTCCCATTCTTTTGTTTTTTAAAATCATCATTTTGCCATGATGGGCCTCCACACAAATAAACAAAAACAAGAAAACAAGACTTCCTGCGATCAATCTTTCCTCAAAACGTATGTGTTTGTTGTCGCAGTGCAACCCGTTTGCTACTCTGCAATGTGCCACTCATTCAGGAAGAACTGGGGGGCGAAACGCCATCCCTGTGGTTGGTGGAGCTGCTCCACCTCCCGAGCCACAGCCACCACCCACAGGTGCAGTCATTTACCATCATATGTCCTTAATCTTTTACAGCTGCCAATATGATACCCAAGTTTCTGATAATGATGCTGTTTGTCTTAGAATATCAAATTTATTTCAATTTCTTTGCGTTGATATGTGAAAGTTTCTAAAGCATCGATGTGTGATGCTGAGAGGAACTTTGCCTGAATGAAGTACAACGTTTCTTAATTTTCAGATTTATATTAGTAAATTTCAGATCAAAGAATAAGTCAACTGGACTGGGAGTCGGATTAAGCTGCCAGCTGTTGGTACTTGACAGTTTTCAATACTTGATGCTTGACCACTTGATGACAGTGGTCAGAAAATACTGAATGGCAAAAAAAGTCAACTCAAACAGCACCGGTGAAAGAGTGTAATCCTCTGCTAATAACCCTCAGGATTTACTGCTGTGTTTCTGCACCTGCCACACAAAGAGTACATAACTGCAGTTTTATGTGATACAATTTAGATTACACTTCTGTTGGGTTTGCTTGATGTGCATTTTTTTGTGGATAGACGGTGTGATAAAATCTTAATCTTCTGGCTTAAAAGTGTTGCTGTGATTTACTTTCATTTCACAACGGGTGAAAAAAGGTTGTAAAATCTCTGTTCGGTTTTATGTTGACATTTTAGAACGAGGAGGAGTTTGCTCGTCTCGGGAGTAGTCAACATTTCTGAGAAGCAATAAAAGTTCAAAAGCACTGAATCAACAACCTCTAATGTCAGCAGAGTTTAACAACACATACACACACACACACATTTGCAGCGTGACAGTGTGTTTGTGTGTCCTACCCTCCCACGGACAGCCGTACAGCTCCACTCTCATGCAGACGGTGGTGGACAGTTTGGTGACCGGGATCAGTCGGATGTAGCGGGTGATGATTGGAGGGTGAAGGTCGTTGATGACTGAGGCGTAGGCGTTTTTGTTGCCCTCCATCACCTGGAAACAAAAATCACATGAGAAACAACAACACCATGGAGGGGGAAAACAGTTTCTACAGCGTGTGCCTCGTCATGACAAACTGAAATATGAACACAGTGCATACACAAAGAGACACCTGCATATAAGCATCCGTGTATATCCACCCTCTGTTATTAAGGTCTTCGTGGCTGAAGGTGGACAGGCGATTGATCCTGGGGACAGTGTGTGTGTGTGGACCACTTACAGTAGCTCTTTTCAGCTTGTTTGTTGACATGGTGACAGTGGTGGAAGAAGTCATGCATACAGTACTTAAAGTGCCAAAAGTAAAAGTACTCTTTATGCAGAACGACTAATTTCAGAATAATATATATTCCATTATTGTAGAATCATTACTGATGCGTTACTGTGTTCATCACTTTAATGTTGCAGCTGGTGAGGGTGGAGTTGATTATAAAGCCTGACATAGTGCTGCAGACTTTAATCTATAATCGTACATCAGATCTTATTCTTGATCGTATTTTTTATTAATAACCTGAATCCAAAAAGAAGCTAGTAACTAAAACTTTAAAATAATTGTAGCAGAGTAAAAAGTGCAATATTTCCCTCTGAACTTTGGTGGAGTAGAAGCATGAAGTGACTGCTGTCAACATGCTGCCCATGCAGTGGAGTGTTTGAAGTGTTTTTAATCATCAATTGGGATTTTAATCCAAACTGACAGAATGATCACTTGAGCTGAATTTGGCTAATAAACTCTTCGGTTTCTGTTCTGAAACCTGCCTTCGATAAAATGTTTAATCTTCACACCCTCTTGTTATTGTAATTACTAAATTACCATTTGTCTATTTATTGTTTTGTCTATTGTTTCATTATGCTATGCAGCAGATTAATCTGGGGAATTAATTCAACATTGCTTTAAAAAGCTTAACATTTTTGTGATCTTTTAATTGGCACAGAACAAAAACAATATTCAAATATAATCAAATTGCATCACTGCTCAGTGACGCCACCATCTAAACTGATCCCCATTGTTGGCTACTTCTGTCGGGCTAACAGCTGCAGGAATCTTCAGTGGATGTTTTTTGGGGCAAAAAAAAGCTTAACAAATGAAAAAGTATCTTGAGACAGTTCGTCTGATTCTGTCAGGCAGTGGATCCCTGTGCTGTGCTGCGTCTGACAGCAGAAATCTGTGGCGCTTCTGGGAAGTTCCCGGTTTGAAAGTGAGGGAGGGAACTGTCTCTCCTCAGACCAAAGCATGACCTGGGGTTTAAACTGTGTCCTTAAGGCAGTGCTGTAGCTGCCAGTGATCTCGAAGGCCAACAGGAAGCTGCTGTGTAAATGTCATTTCCTCTGATTGGACTGTGAATGACCAGAAGCAGCCCGGAGTGGATAAAAAGCATCATTTTCTTTTCCTTCCATTCTTTCCTCCGTTGCTCTGTTCTATCACTCCATCACATGTGTCCGCTCCACATTTACTGTCTTCCTGCCTCATTTTTCCCTCATTTTCTCTTGACCCGCAGTCCTTTGTCTAACCTCCTCAGTGAAATATTTGGGTCGCTCACCGTGTTTCCCAGCCGGTTCCTCCAGGACTTCCACAGCAGGCCGTCCCTGCTGTAGTTGAGGCGGTAAGCTCGAGCGAACTCGTTCCCAGAGTTCCTGGCGTATCGTCCCTGAGTCCCGACCACCGTCAGGAAGGTCAGCCTTCCCAGATCCACCTGAACAACATCAACAGGTGTCTGTCAAATCATGTGACACAGCAAGAACCATCTACAGATACTGAATCTCTCTTTGGGCATATAGAGGTAACCTTTGCACATACATACACAGCATTTTGTGCTTTTACCTTTGCTAAATGACTCAATAACTCACAACAGCATGTGCAGTACAGCAGAGGTCAGACAGCGATGACTCATCATCTAATATGTTGTATATATACACTCATATACACCTCGTTGAGTGGGATCATTGTTTGATACCATGCTTAAAATTCTCCTGTTGATGCAGGTTTTTAATGTCCTCCTTAAAGGCCTGTTTTCTGGGGGAAATAAGACACTGGAATGCTAAAAGTTCAACCGCATCTGTCAAAAGCAGGTGGAAGTTTTCCTGTGTTCTGTCAGGATTTTTGTTTTTCTATTTGCCATGTTTTCCTATGCCACAGCATTTCTGGACAGCTCACCGTACTTGCCCAGCCAAACGCTGCACAGCAAATGAGAATTTATGAAAATGCATTCATCAAAAGTTGTGGGTGCAATGGTGTGGAGTGGATGGAGTGTTCTGGATTTAAGACTCCAAATCCTGGTAAAGCAGTGATTCGGTCCACAGTTACTGCTCTTAAAACTGATTTTTGATGTCAATCATTCGTCTGTCTCGCTGAACAGATACGCTTCTGTCTCTAGAGATGCATCAGCCCAGCTTTACTCTGACAGACGCAGCCTGCAAAGCTTTAAACTCTACAGGCAGATGCACAAATCACATAAAATTTGTCTATTTGTGAACATGTACATTGTACATGTATGATAATAGAAAAGTGATCCATCACCAGATAAATTATACTTCTTACACTGTTGCATGGCACGAAGCATATCTTTATTAGCTTAAAGTTGAATTATGCCCAGAAATGTTAGTATTTTCCCCTCCCTGAACTGCACAGTGAACTCTAATCACTTTCTCACTTATCACTGACTGTGTAATCACTTTCCTCCTGCAGCTTCGTCTCCTTCCTCTCACACATCTCAACCATCTCCTGATTTAGGTGCTTGTAAGAGGCAGCTGAACTTGTTGTGAATGTTTTGCCTTCTAGATATCCTCTGACTTGGATAACTGAGACTCCTTTGTAACTGTCAAATGCATACAGGTACACGGACATGATTGAACATGTTGGACATCGTTTCTTTCTTTAAAGCAGCGAGCAGACACAAACCTGCAGGTACTGACTGTCTGAAGGCTCCAGCTGTCCCTCAGGACACCAGGCGCCATCCCCCTCCTCACGATTCAACCTGCAAACACACACACAGTTCATAGAGTGCCTGCAGGTCCAGGCTACGTTTAATAATGTTAACCAAAGCTGCACTGTTGGACATTCAACCTTCACCACGTTCTTTCATTTAATTGCCATGTAAAGCATCTGTAAGAATCCTCAAAAAGCGCTGTATAAATGAAATGTACTATTACTTATTACAACCACGAGAAATTCACTTTGAAATGTTCATAACTGAGTCAATTTACAATGATCTTCAAATTCTGGATTTTTCTACATGTTATATTTTATTCATCAAATCTTGTTCAACACAGCTAAAAATGATTCTAGATGGCATGTAGTGACCTCTTAATGTGTAACCATGAATCCAATAATATTTCACCCAGAGTTAAAATCAATCTGGTTTCAAGATTTGTCACAAAAACTGAAAAGTATCCGATGTACAGTGTCAACAGGAAACAGACAGACACGCGCAAAGGCATTAAAAAGCATGAAAGAAAGGAAAATGATGACGTCAGCAGTTATGTATATCTTATCAGCCAATCACAGCACTGTTTAAGCCACACTGACCTGGCGTACTGTGGTCCCGTGGTCTCGTACCATTGGCTGGATGCTGTGATGTCATCGTCTTTAATCCGTCCATCCTCCATGCCCAAGGCATAGCGACAGTGTGCTGAAAACACACACAGACACACATAAAACAATCACAATCAACCATTTAAAAACACCCATTTTACTGTGCGTGTGTGTGTGTGTGTGTGTGTGTACCAGGGTCGATCTGTCCGAAGGCTGCTGTGGCTTGAAGGATCAGCAGCAGGAAGAGGTGCATGATGGTCCGCCAGTCACACCAACACACATGCTACATCTCTGAGAGAGAGAGAAAAAAGAGTTAGAAAAATGTGTCGCTGGCTTGTGTTTCTGGTTATCACACACATCCACCCTCCTCCTCTCCTCCCAGTCTGCCCTGATGTAGGAAGAGCTCACTGCGACAGACCCTGATAAACTCATCATTCATTTAGAGGTAAGAGCACATAATATGAGTCTATGGAGAGACAATAAGTGAGGAGGCTGACAGAAACACGTAGTCTGATGTACAAGAAGAATGGAGTCGGTTGGAAAAAGTGATTTTCCACATCAGGCCGCCTCAGCCTGGACGATGCCACGGCCACTTGGAAGGAAAGCGAGCTGGGCTGTGTTCACATCATCATCTCACTTTCATGATTTTGTTTGTACTTAATACTGATTATGTGGTGACGGATCATCAAGCAGAAGATTTGGAAAGGTTGCCTGTTTATTGTTCATCTTTAACAGCGTTAAACAAGATTTATTTTAAAGCGTCCTGTCATTTTCCCTCTGCCAGCCAATCAGATATGTAGTACATCTGCTCAGTATTAACTGAATGATCACCTGCCCTTGTCATCATCAGCTAATATCCAATTTTATCTTCCAGAAATTTTGTGTCATTTTTTCAATTATTTGATGGAACAAGTATAGAGCAGGGAACCAGAGCTTCAGGATTAGTGAAGGACAGTTAAAACCCAGAAAGATCCACCTCATGCACTGCTCTTCAGGATAGCCAGGACTGCTTGAAAATGACACTTTATATGACATGAAAAGTTGCAGTCAAGGTTTATATCTATGTAATATTAAGGTTTGCCTGGAAAAAAATGTTACAAAATCCATTTTATGACAGTTGTGAAGATATTAGCTTTGAAAGCTTATTACAAAACAGGAACACAACTAATCAGTGACATGTGAACTATGAGGTCACAGCCCCATAACCAATTTCACTGATTATCTGCTGTCAAACTGTGGACAGTCGTGACCGGCGGAGCCACGTGTGACTGCAGTCCCTCCATTCAAAGCCCTGAAGAATTCAACATTTCAACATGTTTCCACTGTAGGAACGCTCTCTAAAACTGTCTCTGCCCAACACAACTGCAGCTGGACGGAGGAGCGACGGTTAGTCTGAATGACTCCTCACTTTACAGTGTGTGTGTGTGACAGTGTCTGTGTGTGTGTGTGTGTGTGTGTGTGTGTGTGTGTGTGTGTGTGTGTGTGTGTGACAGTGTGTGTGTGAGTGATTTCACAATGTTAGTGCTGTTGGAGCAGAGCAGTTTATAAATACTGGACACAAACAGCAGCCCACTCACAGAGGTTACGCAACACTGAAACACACACACACACACACACACAGCAGAGAAGTCTCTTCTCTCAGTCAAAGCATTTGATATAGTATGATTTATACTTTAAAGTATATGTGGTGTCTCGCTCTTCTTCTCTCATTTTCGTACTCTCGAGAGTTTGTCGGCTGTCCAGTTTTAAAATGACAGACACCAACTCACTGGAGGAAACAGCTGGACGGGAGAGAGAGAGAAAAAACTAAAGGAGGAACACAAGAGAAGACCCGAACGCAAACTGGAGAGAGACAGCGGGGTGAGGCTGAGGACGGACAGGAAGAAACAGAGGAGAGAAAACACAAAGAGAGGGGAGAGGGGGAGAAAAAGTCTGGGCAGGAAAGAGAAGGAGAAAAGGTGGAGGGCAGAACAATGGACGGAAGGGAAGGGAGCGCTTTGCTGCTCTCTCTGGTCCAAAGTTTCAAGCTTGCTCGGCCTCTGACACACGTGCTCTGTTACACCTGTGACCACGCCCAGCAGTGATGTCATCAGGTCCTGGAGTACACCTGGAAAAGCTGCCAGTGGAAATATGAAGTAGCACGAAATAGAAATATTCATCAAGGAAAATACAAACACATCAAAGTTGTACTGAGGTACAATACTTGAGCAAATGTACTTATACTGTCCACTATACAATATCTATAGAACATATTCAGTGGCTTACTAGAACCCGACCAATGAGATCTCACCGTCTTTCTTGCGACTTGCATGACGTACAGAGCTGACCAGTAAGGTCAGCAGTGACTGACTTCACTGTTGCACCTGACAGCACCAGAAACGTCATCCCTCTCACTGTGGGCTTGGCAACAACACATCCAACACAGCAGTGACGCACCACACTGTCGCACTCGACAATGACTTAACTCCGCTCCACGTCTGTCAGGGGGTCTGATCATGTCATAATATGATCAACAGACGAAATACGTCGAGCTCAGAAGAGGGAATGACTCAAGCCGGCACTGGAGCACAGGGCTGGATCAGGTTCTGGGGTTAGTTTGTCTCTTTTGTGTTTTTGCATAGAGACTGGAGTTAAACACAGAGCAGATCACAGTAGCCTAAACTGCATTTGGAGACAAATCAATCTGATCAGGCTGTCCACTGTGACAGAACAGTACAGAAGCAGCCTACAGAGACTCTCTGATTACACGTTATTCTCATTATTCAAATACAGACTGTTCCACAGGGATCCTCACAGCCTGCAGCAGGCTGACTACAGAACTGTAAAGACTCAGCAAAAACCTGCCAGCTCTCAATAATACAGTCATTTCTTGAAACAATCTTTCTCTTCTGACGTAGGTCTCTGTTCTGCCTTCAGGAAGTGAATTCATTCACTTCGGCCGAGCTGCACGAGAACGCAGCGGTTCACTTTTTATTTTCTGGCAAAGGTTGGAGATGTGGGACAGAGAGAGAGAGAAAGAGAGAGAGAGAGAGAGAGAGAGAGAGTGGGAGAGAGAGAGAGGGAGAGAGAGAGAGAGAGAGAGAGAGAGAGAGAGAGAGAGGGAGAGAGAGAGAGAGAGAGAGAGTCAGAGAGGGAGAGAGAGAGACAGAGAGAGAGAGACAGAGAGAGAGAGAGAGAGCTTTATGTAATGTGTTGGCTGTAGCTCAGATTCCTGCACTGTTGCTCATCTCAACAGCAAAATCACATGATCGGAGAGGGAGAGAGGGAAAAAAACATGGAGAGAGAGAGAGACAGAGACACAGTGAAAGGATTAAGAGAAAAAGAATGAGTCCAAGAGAGAGACAGAAAGATAGAGAAAGAAAAAGACAGCAAAGTATTTTTCATCCGCTGTGACGTTTCATCTGTTCCTGTGAAAGAGCCGAAACTGTTTTTGTTACAAACACAAATCCAACTTCATTACAAACTGTTTCCTTTTGGAGCGTTTCAGGATTTTTTTTACCCTTGAAGCCATGAAAAAACAGTTTTTACTGTTGTTTGAGGCTGAAACTGTAGATGGAAATGAAACAGCTGTGAAGTGAGTTGAGGGGCATTTAACCCAAATTTTATACAACATGGCGACGAGCCCTCAAACCTAAATGACAAAACAGGTTTGACAACACTTCTTAAAAACTAAGTCAAAACCGATCGTACGACTGTTTTCTGATCTGGTGACAAACAACGACCCCCCCTCCTCGCTGTGATAGACTCTGCTGATGGAACCTCATGCATGATGCGTCCTCGCAGAGCACTGACTGTACCCGGCACACCATGTCCCTATGAAGAGGACACTTTCATCAGGCACTTCACTCGCAACACACACACACGTCAAAACAACGCAAAGCCATTTTTTACACTCTGAGTCTATTTTCTTATGCGTGTAACTATACTGATTGTGCGTTGGGCTCTGAACGCTGCCAAAACACCAATGACCAACATGGCATTATGTGCCTGAATGCATCCTGCATGACTCTGATGGAGGCCAGAGGCTGCTGTTGTTGTGCTATATGTGTGTGTGTGTGTGTGTGTGTAGTGTAATCTTGGTATGATGACTGTAAACCAATGACAGCTCTGGACTTAAAAATAAAACTTATATTGAGCAAGACTTGATAAAAAAATAATTAAAAATTATTACTGTGTTTTACTTTTTCAGTATTTTCTCTGCTTTGCTTTTCCTCCATCTTTGCTCCCTCTCCTTTGTCTTCTCCCTCTTCATCTCCTTCTCCCTTCCTCCCTCTGTCCTCCTTTTCCTCTCATTCGGTCCCTCCTCTCTCTTCCTCCCTCCTCCTTTATCTCCTCCTCCCTCTGTCAGAACAAACTGGAGCCGAAAGCCTCAACATTCCTAACATTCAACGCAACCCAGAGCTCTCTCTCTCTCTCCCTCGGTCTGTGTCTATGTCGCTCGCTCACACAAACACACAGGAATCCACATGCCTCTCTCTCTCTCGTTCTCTCTCTCTCTCTCTGTTACACACAGGAATCTGCATGTCTCTCTCTCTCTCCCCGTGGCTGAGGGGTGAATGAGACAGAGTTCACTGAGAACAAAACAGAACAGCAGGCATAACGCGACGTAGAGCAGTAAAGAACAGACGTATCAGATGCTTTGCTGGATCAATCTTTAACATAAAAACTTGCATTGTTCAGTCAGTCATTGCGCAAACGTACTAAACATCAGTTTCAATACGATTACAGATCCCAGAATACCAAATATGTCATCCAACAAGTGTTGGCCAATCAAATACATAGCAAGTACACATTCCAGGTAGTTTATAATGTTAATTGTGTACATCTGCTGTTTAGTTTGAATGATTCTGGCTGTGTCAACTCTCCACAGATGATAAACCGCTGCGCAGATCAGACAGTTCGTATCAAAAAGGTGCAAATGCAACAAACAACATCTTGATTTTAATCATTTTTAACAGGACCAAAACATGATCGAAACTATTTTTTGGACAGTTTAATAATAGATCTGTACCACCAGAGGGATTCATTATGCATATTCAAAAAACACCTGTCCTCCCATACAGCGATGGACTGTCAGAAAAGTCTTCTTCAGTTCCTCCTGCTGTTTGTGTGTGTTGACAGCAGCCTGGCATCTCTACCTAATGCTACCTGCTAGCTAGCATTAGCGGCCAGACTGAAGAGAGCAGACTTCACACACGTCCTCACCTCTCCTAACCAGAGGTAACACCTCATCGACAAACACAAACAGCACAGTCTTCATATATATGTAAATATATTATTCACTACGAGATGCTCACAGCCACCTGGAGTCATGGCGGTCCAGGAAGTCCTGTTTGGACCACGAGGGGAGTCGTTGGCAGGGGTGTTCACACGTGAGCACGCTCCGTGCCAACCATATGTTTGGTCATAAATTCTAGGCTGCATGTGAACAGTCCGAGCAGACACTGCTGGATACTGGTAGATGATAGAAGACCTTCACAGCCATGAGGAGTATAATTTGCATTTATTCCAGTTGGTGATCTGTGCACATACTGACTTAAATGTCCGTCTCGGTGTTGGTTTCAGCTCAAGTGAAATGAACCATCACTGCTGCTTCAGCCATGTGAACACTGACAGAAAGCATAACGTGGACACTTGAGTAAAAGGACAACGGAACGATTATCTCCATGTGTTATCTTATCTCATCTCAGCCTGTGTTATTTAGTGCTGTTCACTCTGAACAAAACATCTCTGTAGCTGGACACTGTCTGTGTGATTATGCAACACAATAAACAACGACAAACACACTGCGAGCTGAGCAAACACACACACAGAGTTTAGTTTTTGCACATTAATAGCTTATCAGAAGCAGCACATGCTGGTATGACAGGAGCGTTTAACGTGACTAAATTTTATGTTTCCTCCCAACACTAGCATACGTAACACTAAAGATCCACTGAGAGCCACCTGGTGAGTGTGATGGGTGTCAGTGTCACCAGAAAAAACACTGGCACCCATCAAAACCTTCACTTTCACTGCCATCACAGACAAAACCAGGAGCAACATGATGTCCAGTCCACCACAGGGAGTGTTCACCAACTGTGTTGAAGCACTCTGGGTGTTTCCACAGGCTGAGTGGTACTAACCATGACATGCAAACTCATTTTGACATGCAAAATGATTTAAATCTCCAGTCGGGCCCCTGTCTCTGTCAGTCCTGGAGCACGTCAGCAAAATGGCCAAAATGCAAATGCAAGCTGAGCGCAGGCGAGGGTTACGAGGCCTGAACTGGAGCAGAGCGGCAGATGGGTTAAAAAGAGCCGCTGGCATCTGAAGAATGTGCAGAGCGCTTGATTTAACATGTAGAGCTTTGAACTGACAGACAACACTGCAGCCAAGGTGAACACTATCAAACACACCTGAAAACATGAACGTGGAAATATTTAGCCCAGTTTTAGGATTTCGAGGATGTAGAGGTTGCATCGCTGAAGAATTTGACCTGGATATTGAGTGCGTTCGAAGCTTTTTCATCGTGATCCAAACACTTATACTGAACTTGTCAGTAGATCAAATGCAGTCAGTCCACTTCTGTGATGACGTCTCACACTAGAAGTTAATAAAACTGTTTTGGATTTTAAAACGTTGCTTCATCATTTGGATTCTCTCGGATTTCAGAGTCAGGCTTTAAATCTTTCCAGTAAGTACTCTGACGTCGATTGTGTCACTCAAGACTCCAAATAAGACACACGTGAATGTCTCGGTACACACACACACACACACACAGACACACACACAGGTATGCAGGGTCTCATTACTCTGTCAGCAGTGGGTGGAGGGAGCAGAAGAGCTCCTCTGTCTCTGGATTCTCTATAAGGAGTCGCAAATCACTGAGTGGACACAACATGAAGATGCACGTCTCTAAAACAACATCGAAAGCAGACTGATGAGGCCTGTGACTTGAAAAATGTCCGCTTCTCACACGAGGCTCCCGATTTCTACAGGTCTGTGTAAACTTTAACATGACAGTGAAGAAGGACGGCGAGACCAGATCATAGTTTACGGATTTAATTCCAATTAACCCAACTAAAATGAACCAAATCGTACGTGAGCTGGAAGCTTTACTCAACACAACAGAAGCCGGGTCGCGTTACAGAAGAGCACTTTCACACCTGCAGAGTGTCCTCCTCAGCTAACCTGCACGTCTTCATGCTAACACCACACAGAAAGGCTTCACCAGGCCGGCAGATTCAAAGCCAGGACCCTCTCACTGAGCAAACCGTGTGCTCAAGCTTCACAGAGACAATCATTTTTGATGTCTTGATGCAACGATGTTCAGCTCGAGGGAAAAACAACAGACATCATTCAGCATTTGACCATTAAAAGAAGAATAATCACAAGTAGCACAGATGGCTTTAAACAGTAACATTTCAGTACAGGTGACACAGAAGGGAACTGAACTGTGCCTTGAACTGACCTCGGGCCATGCATCGTCGAGTCATCGAGTCCATCGTCCCTGCAGTGAATCTACTCAGGAAGTTATCTTGGTTTGATGTGACATTTAAATTCCAATAAAGTTCCGGCTGATAAAATCAGATCCTGTGCGTCTGTATGGCCTCCCCTCAGCAGCAGCCATGTTCACTGTTGCTGCTCTCAGTTTCTTGCGCCTCGAACAGATCCTCGGTGTGGTTTTTTAATGGTTTAACGAGCCGCTGGCCGTGGCTCTGCAGATGGAAACCCGACACGCTCGCTCATTTACACTCATGTGTAATCTGCAGCTTCCACTCGAACCACAGCTACTATCTGCACGTGCGTCTCCAGAAGCCATTTTGACTGTTTCCTGTAAGTGTTTGTGTTTAACAGTGTGGCCCAAGTGGTGTTTATATAAAAAGGCCTCGTGAGAGTGTCACCACTCAGATCATAGTCTGACAAGAGGGTCAAACACTTCATGTGGTGACTTAATGACCTGAGGCCTTTGGAAACGTTTATCTAAATGACTTAGACGGAAGGAGGTCGTGTTTTCAGGTTTTCCCGTGCGTCTGCTGCTAACATGTCAGATTGAGTCTCTCAAACACATCAATCTTTGGCAAAAAATCTCACAGACACATCGCTTTATTGGCTCCAGGTCGAGCTGGAGAGAGTTTAGAAGAGATCTGGATGTGATGCTGTATAGATATCGGGATGGGACGAATTATCTTTTATTGGAAAGCTAGAGCGCTCACTCGCGCTCAGATTCCTGAAGACGGCTTGACGTCATCTTGTTAACTTTAAGCATTCGAAGCCCATCTCAAAGTGCGCCGAGGGCACAGCATCCAATGTCATTAAAGTGACGCTCGCTGGCTGTGACCCGGCTGGCCCCTGCTCTCTATCAGCGGGTAGCATGCCAAAGTTTACAGAATCACCACCAGTGGAAACAGCTTCGCTTCCATCACTTAGTCAGCTCACAGGGTCAAACTGCAGATCTCATGCGCCTCAGCATGCTGAAATCTATTTTTGCTAACTGCCTTGATGACCGCTGAGACCTTTAATGAGAGATTGCATATGTTTGTGTAAGCCTTTATGTTCGACTTGTAGAAATCAATGTGGAGGACAAATGATTACCAATATAAATTATAAGGTTCTGAAGAGTGACGTAGATTACGGTGCATGAAAATCCCTTGTACTGAACAGGCCATAAGTGCAGGACAGCTGTGCAGCTACTACAGTTTGACTCATTTGTTTTCCTGTTATTGTGCAAAAGCAGTGTGAGAAGAATAAGCATGAGTTTTAGATTATGAAGCCATTAAACTTCTGTCGGTGCTGGTAATGTTTGGGAACACTGAAGTGTGGCAGACCTGTGTTTTAAATTCCAAATGATTTTGTACGTTTACGAGAATGAACTCAGTTCAGAGGCCGTTTTTCCCCTCAGGAAGTGGACGCGAGGACGAACCTGCTGTGGTCCACCTCAGCGGAGGTTTGATGGTCAAAGACCGATCCAGACTGAGGTGAGACTGTGTCTTTCTGCTCCTAAACAGAACAAAAGACATCATGTGAGTTTGGGTAGAAACCTAAACCTGACGGCAGCAGCAGGAGAGTCCTGGACCTGGTTGTTCCACGCTGGTTGTTCTGCTCTCAGTCACAGGACAAATACAATCCTACAATCCTCTAATCGTATAGTGCGCTGTTCATACGCTGTGGATACATCCCGACACCTGAACGACCTCCAGTCAGAGAGATGAAGAGAAAAAGCTGTGAGCCTTCAGCTGTCTGAATGATCCCTGTCTGGCTGAGCGGCAGCAGGGTGAAACAATATATCTTCCATTGCTTTGTTTTGGGTTGGTTTTGTGAGTGAACAGAGCTGTCAGCTCTCACAGTCTGAGCCAAACACCGAACTGCTGCTGTTGTGAAATCACTCCTAGACGCTCTGTGGCTCCAGGCTGCTCTCACAGCCTGTTCAAGAGAGAATAAATCAGCTTTCTGCCGCTTTGCATCACAAACATGAAGCTGTTGAATATACCTGCAGAGGGCCGATACAATCAATCATCCATGACTTAGATTACTGGCACTCAGAAGCAAAGGCATTCCATGTAGGAGACAGAGAACGGCAGCAAATCCTCATATCAGAGAAGCTAAAACCAGAGAACAATTGGGATCAAGGCGCAACATAAATGATTAATCAATAATCACAGATGTTGTTGTCAATCAATTCTCTGTCCATCAGCTAACTGATTAATAGGAGGAAGGACTTCAGCATTATTACGATGTCAGAGAATCCAGAGTTTAGCGCTTGACTTTTAAGGCAGTGTGGCTGGGAAGTACAACGGATGAAATCAATGCATCTACTTAGCCTCCAGGTCAACACATCCATCCCCATGACAACGGAGAGACGGCCATCTACTGATGAGATTTACAGAAGTTAACAGACACGAACTACAAGACAGAGACACATTTCAGTGATAGGCCTTTAAATGATTGGTAACTTAATTGTCCTAAAGGGCTTCATGAACTGAGCGAGTGAGTGAAGGGTTTACTCTGGAGGAGTTTGACTGTAAAGGTTTGAGCCTCTGCTGTCAGCCGCCAGCTTGTCCTTGTAAACGGAGCTGACCGAGCTCTGAGCATGAAAATAACCCAAACATGATCCCCTATACACCTCAGAGGAGGTGGAGAGGTCAGCAACACGCACACACACACACACACACACGCACACACACGCACACACACACACACACACACACACACACACACGCACACAAGATAAGAGAGAGGGACTTACTTACCAACCAAAAATCTCGGCCATGAGCTAACTCTGGAAATCCTGCTCTCTGATTTCAACCCACAAAGGAAATACTTCATCCTTCAGTGTATCAGAAAAATTCACATTCTAAAGTGCCACATTTGGAGATCTACTCAAGTAAACTACAAGTACCTCAAGTTTGTACTGAAGTACACTACTTAAGTAAATGTACTCAGTTACATTCCACCACTGAACTTAGGTCAAGTCAGCAGGTAATCCATTGCTGTAAATCAGTCCTCCAGGTATAGTAAGTGAAACTGTAGGTAACCATAGCAACAGTAGCGATGCTTCAGGCTGTGCTGACAGGTGGCACCGACCGAACACACTGTAAAACACGGCCTAACCAGCACTTTCTGCATCACTTGGATCAAAAATCCCAGCGCAAGTTTCCACACCCGGCCGTCAAACTCAAACATCAGGAGACACACGCAGTCCACTGACGCTTCACTGCCCGCCGACCTGCTGCTGCTGTTCTGCCCAACAAGGCGAGTATATACACCACAGGATCAATTTCAACAGCAGCTGACACGTCACATCATGTGAACACGAGAGAGGAAATATTACAGGTGAGATTTTAGGAAGGTAAAGTTCTAAATCAACATCAAGGTGCTTTGAATTGATACAATGTAAACTATAAAAAATATAATAATGAAGTGACCTGAAATTACAGACTGTTTCTTTGACTTTAACAAGCAACAGATGAAATCATAGTAAAGTCCCTCATTTTGTTCTCTGGTATTCATGTATTAGTGATTCACTGACTTACAGCAGGTCTACGCTGATGCTGACTCTGACACTTCAGTTCGACTCTACTTCCTTCTCTGCTGTCACAGCAATATTCGCGCTGTCAGCGTTTTATTGCTATGATTGTCTCTGCATTCATCTCTATGTTAAACAGCACGGACGTTAACATTATCTCTTGAGTTACGATCCTCATGCTCAGAATATAACTACCCAGTGATGTAAGGCAGGAAAAGGCAGCAGATTCTCACATTTGACAGCCTGGACTCAAACATTTGGCATTTTTGCTTGAAAAATGATTTAATTCAATCAAAGATGATTAAAATTGTTGCAGCTCCAGCATGCACCATAGATATGTTAGACTTACTCCACCATACTTCAGCATATTTCCATCTCCTCCAACAGTTTACAGTAACATATTTATGCTTTACAGTATTCCTGCTGACTTCAGTGGATCTGTGATGCTCCACCGTGAGTTCTGCGTTATATTTATCAGCTTGAGACTGAACTTTCTTCATCTGTTTCACATTCAGATTCATTCATTTAGTATTTCTGTATTTGTTTATAGTCAATTTATCAAACCTGTTAGTATTTCCATCTCTTATGAGAATATTCTCATAGAAACTCATGCAACTGCTACTAATCTATCCCATAATATCCACTGTTGTATCACTATATTAAACATTACATAAATAATACTCTTCCTATAGTGACCTTACATTTCCACATGGAACATGTCTCTAAATCTGATGTTTCATTTCATGTTTCTCTCTCTCTCTCTCTCTCTCTCTCTCTGTGTGTGTGTGTGTGTGTGTGTGTGTGTGTGTGTGTGTGTGTGACATTTTTAGAGTTGATAGTGTCATTGGTTTAATCTGTGCAGTGGATCACTTCTCCTGCAGATCACACAGATCTCAGATATCACATCTAGGCCTCAGTCTGCAGCAGCAGCAGCACTGATCTCAGCTCTGTTGTCATGCAGTCAAAGTTTCCAGACAGCGTGACCTCTCCGCCCGGCTTCACTTTCCCGTTTCACTCGCTTATATAAGGCGCAGATAGAAGCTGTCAGCTGTTTACCTGTCCGCGGTTTCCCTCCGGATCCACAGCAGCGGCGGCGGCAGCAGCGGCGGCGGCAGCGAGCTCCTCTCCGGTTCGATCCGTTTTTCTCGGAGTCCAGTCCGGCTGCTCGCAAGTCTGGAGTCGGGGACAGACGGAGGAGCTCACAGGATCATGGTGGAGAAAACTAACAGTGACTTGATCTCTCTGATGGTCTACTGTCGGACTTGTTTCTCTTCCTCTCGACCTTCTTCTTCTCGTTTTCTTTCAGCAGCAATGTGTTGGAAGAAGAGGATCTGAACACTCCAGAGAGGGGGGACAAAAAAAAAAGTTGCTGTGTATTTACATCACATCCCGTTTCCTAAGAGGAGGAGGAGGAGGAGGAGGAGGAGGAGGAAGGCAACATGAGCCCCCTGAGTGTCTGACATCTGAGAACTTAAAGGAAATCCGCACTAGGGCCTTACGAAGGGAACTACGGAGGGCAGACTTTTCTCCACCAGTTTCCACCAGTTGAGCGTCTATAATAGAGGGTGATAGAGTGCTGTATGTGCCAGTGGAGAAAGCACATTATTCAAGTTTAGTTCACTTAAGTACAGTTTTGAGGTACTTGTACTTTATGTGAGTATTTCCATTTTAAGATACTTTATACTTCCATTGCACTACATTTCAGAGGCAAATATTCAAATCCAGATTATTTATAACTGAGGTCCAGCTTTATCAGCTGCAATATTAAAGATGCAAACACATGTATGAATGTATCAGTGATTACAGTCAAATAATGAATGCATGATTCTGAAATGGGCTATTCTGCCTAATGCATGACCTCCTTCAGTATACGCTGATGCTGACACTTCTGTACTTTCACTGCAGTAGATATTCTGATTGCTTCTTCCACCTCTGGAAAGGACTGAAAGTTGTACTTTTTTCTGTGATAACAAACCAAAGATCATTTAAGTTTTCACTTAATTTTAAAAAGTGAAATGTCAAGCTCTTAATCACACCTTCACTCCAACATCCCAATAAAGAAGTTAGTATTGTATGTATTGTTATACATCAAGGGTTTTTAAAACCGGTGTTTAATCATGCATTGAAGTGTTTTAATGAATAAAACCACTTAAAAAGCACAAAATAAAATGACAGAACCTTTTAATTTGTACTTTACATTTAGGGTTCAGCCAGTGGCGTTAACAGAGTAAATGGATAAATGAGTTGACTAAAATATTAAATAATTTGTTAATGGATAATATGCACACTTTCTGCAACTTGCTTATACTACTAACCTACCAAACCTTAAAATGCACTAAATAGCATGAGGCATGCCTGAATTTGAAAAGTTCAAGCCATTAAAGACAGTTTAAATGAAGTGGTCAGTTTTAATTTTTTTTTTTGTTTTTGTTTTTTAAATAAGTATATTTCATTAATGGAACAAAAATCCATGTAAAATACATTCATTACATGAGGGGATAAAATAAAGAAAAGGGGGTATAATAAGGGAATCAGTTTTATCTGATTAGATAAGAAAGATTGCAACATTACATTTTACAATTTTAATTATAATTAGGGCAATCAAATATACAGCAATACAAGCAACAGAGAAACACATACGGAGGATGAAAACAAACAAAAAACTATACAAATCAATCAGTTAGAGGACAGTGTGTATGGTGCATTATCTGACAGCGCTGCACATAAATGTTTGTAAGAAAGTGTTTTTTACCAGTAGTAATTTCCAGATGTTTCTGAGCAAAGTGACATATAGGATCGACATGTTGGTACTAATAAAACAAATATGAATACAATTCTTTCATTCATTTAAACTAAGTATGCAATATGTGCCATTTAAAATAGGTAAAATTAGACTGATGTAACACTAATAACAGGGATGGACAGTTTTCCTGTACATTGCCTAATTGATTGTTTGATTAATGATCTGATCTACAGTTCAGCTACCTCAGCAGTATATCGCTCAGCGTCATTCATTTCTTTTTTTTTTTCTTTCAATCTTTTTTTTTCTTCTTTCAACCTTAAATCCCCCATGGAGAGACAGGGTGTGTTTACGTGTTTTTGACAGCAGGGGGCAGCAGAGCGTCACAGTAAAACGTTTCAAAGCTGCAGAAACTCAGACCGTCTTTCCTCTGTCACCACACACCAGTGAAGTGATGAGGTGGCAGAACCAGTCTTTAGATGCTTCACCTCAGTAAAAGTAGAATACCTCCGTGTTAAAAAGTAACAAATCACAAGCAAAGGTTCAAAATATTATTATTATTATTACAGGTAAAAGTACAAAAGTATTATAGGAAAAATGTGCTTAAAATGAAAAGTTTCCACTAAGCAGAACACCCTGTCAGTGTTATCATTTAATGTTGTTTTGTTTGGCAGAGTTATCATTAGTATACAGAGTTTGGTGAACTCAGCATCAGTAAGATGTAGTTCTAGTATGAAAAGTAAAACTTCTGCAGTAAAATGTCTCCTGTGACTGACAGCTGACATTATTGCTTTGTTCATAGTGATGCATCAGTGTGTAAGCAGCTTTTCTCTGTTGTAGCTGCTCCAGGTGGAGCCAGTTTTAATTACTTTATACACAGCTAGTTCAGTCCAGTGGTACCCAACGTAGGGGTCGGGCCCCTCCAAAGGGCCACCAGATAAATCTGAGGGATCGTGAAATGATTAATGAGAGAGAGGGGAAAAAAAAGTTCTGATACACAAATCTTTATGCTAGTTTTTTTCTCTCATATTTCCTGTTTTTTTCCTTAACAAATTATTTCAGTGAAACCATCTGAGTTGTATGTAAAATAGTAGTTTGTTGAAAATGTTTAACTGCAGTCAAGTTGAAAGTCCAATATTTACCTTTGAAATGGAGTGAAGCAGACATAGCAAAAAATGGAAATACTCAAGTAATGTATGAATACCTCAAAATTGTACTTAAGTACAGTACTTACAGTATATGTACTGCATGCCTCAGTTTTCATTTATTGAATTTGGTCACTTCATCATTCATCTGAGGAGAGATCACACCACATCACAGACTTCTTTCAATCTTTTTCCTCAACTCTCTCCATCTCGCCATCCTTCCCTGTTGTTCTCAAGCTGTTTCCTTCCCGAACACAAGATGAGAAATGATAAAACCTGGCTGGTATATTTTCTACTTTCCTTCCTCTCTGCATTCCTTTTCTTTTTTCCATCAGCAGATACAACTGTCCAGCAGGGGGAGCTGTTTCTCTTGTTTTCATTCTTCTCCTTCAAAGCACAGTTTCCTCATCCCACATGTGACATCACTTCCTCTCTGCAGTTCCTCCTCTCTTCAGTGTTGAGAGGGTCCCCCTCACCGTGTGTGTGTGTGTGTGTTTAGTGACGCAACTGTGTCCTACTGTATACATTAAAACAAAGGCAATTAGAGGGGAGCCACCAAACACACACACACACACACACACACATGCACACGCACACACATGAGTGTAAAGTTGCTGGAAAATAACTGTGAACAACAGTTCAGCTCCCTCCTCCACAGTTTGAGCCAAATATTTAGGATGCGACTACAAACTCAGAGTAATGACGCACTATCGAATAAATCAAGGGTAAAAGAAAACAATGAAATAATCATCAGTGCTGTGATTGTTTTGATGGTCAGTGACTTTCTGCCTTCTGTGTTTTTCCATCACATGATTTATTTTTATTCCAACTAAAGAGTTTGGGGGTTTTGTTTTAAATGCCTGATACAGAAATCACATTAACGGCTCTAAACTGACTGATGATTGCTTAACAAGACCAGCAGTGCTTTGGGACACAGCAGTGCTTTGGGGCTTAACGCTAACATCAGCGTGTGCTGTTGTTTTGCAGGTGTAATGTAAATGTATTATTTTCACCATCTAAGTTTAGCGTGTTAGCATGCCAACATTTGCTTATTAGCACTAAACACAAGGCCCAGATCTTAATGCTGATGGGAATGTCCTTAGTTTTGAAGGTATTTGGTTATAAACCAAACTGCTAGACAAATGATATCTTGAGAAAAACATGAATGAGTGAGCCACATCCTAAGGCAATCCATCCAACAGTTGTTGAGCTATTTCACACAAAACTACAAATGTCATGCTCGTGGCGGTGCTGGAGGAAAAGAGGATCAGCAAAGTCAGTAGGATTCATCTTCTGTAGACCGTGAAGAATCAATGCGTTTGCATGCATTTTTTTCCCTCCTGGATCTCATAAATTCTGTCTTTCTGCATCACTTTTTAACTCACTGAACATCACCCATTTAGCCCCTTTGACCTTTAGCTCAGATATGGTATCATGGAGCGTGGTAGACACAGAAAGGAAGTGAAGTTGTTTGCTGACGGTGGTGTCATGATAAAAGTCCGATGTTACTCACTGACTCATGTGTTATCACAGTGGAGCTCATCCTGCTGACAGATAGAGGGACATTCGCTGACCTCTTGGCCTGAGCTTCAGCTGTTCCAACACCGTCCATATGCTGAATGAAAATCTGCTTGTTACTTACTAAGAGCGAAATATTCAAATCCAAGACGCCATGAAAACCGGGAAAATGGTTGTTGTCTTGTTAATTTTTCAACTTGGTAACTTTGCTCTCTGTGGAAAGCATTTAAAGCTTTGTATGTTTAAAGCCTAGCTGCTCAATGAGCATTTATAATAAAATGCTTTTAAAAATAAATTACAAACACAACCTAAAGCTTATCTGAAGCTGTCTTATTGACACCTTTTTACCTTGAAATTACACAACACTGTAACATACTGTAGATGTGTAACTGTTGCACGCTTGCTTATCTTCCCATTGGAAGTCTCACAGCTGCTTTTCCCTCGCTGCTCACACTTTTCAAAAAGAATGTATGAGGCGTCATTCCCCATTTGATTGCAGCTTCAGACCTTTGTTGCATTTCGTATTCATACAGTACAACGTAAATACGTACATGTCTATGTATGAATGTGCTCATATGTATTTTACTTGGAAGAAATGGAAGGTTTTTGATTTATTTTATGAATAAACTGAGGCTAAAGAGAACAGTTTTCATTGTGTTTAACTTTGTTTTTGACTGAAAATGACAGAACAGTTTGTCTTGAAAAAGCAAAGAAACAAGGGAAAAGCTTAAAAGTCTTTACCAGCAGCAGCATGAGAGCGATGAGCACATTAATACTGCCAGTTAACCGGAGCCACACGTGTCCAGCTAGTCAAGTTTATGCAGCAGAAGTTCCTCACTGATGTTTTGCTGCCAGAGAGGAAATCCATTAACTAGAGGAAACGGTCTGTGTCATCCGTCCTGTTTGAAGATGTTGAGCCCAAACAGTTTGAAAGGCTTCCACCAGTGAAGAGCAGCTGAATTATAATTAGCTGCACTGGAAAACATGCATGCTATATGGACGTCATCAGTGCCGTGCAAGTTCACACTCCACGAGAGCCCAGAGTGCAGTTCACACCTGAGCGTGAACTAGTTCACATTTCATTTCTTTCTTTCTTTCTGTTTTTTTAAATGAGCAAAGGCTGCAGATCTTCTTCACAATGTCCTCTAGTACAAGTCTGTCTACTTTATTTTACTTATACTCAAGTACTGTACTTAAATATAAATTCAAGGTACTTGTACTTTACTTGAGTGTTTTCATTTACTCCGCTACATTCATCTCCCAGCTTTAGTTACTAGTTATTTTTCAGATGACATTTTCTCCCCATGTCATTCCTGTCCGGTGAAAACCATGTATCTCCAACCTTTCTAAGTGTTCCTTGAGAAACTTCTCCTGCTGCTGATGATAAATAAACCTCTTGGATTAGGTGTAAAATGCATCGTCAAACAGCTGAAAACAGGCCGTTTTTCTGAGCTCAGGAAACGACTTTAGGGACACTGTACGTGGTTCTCACAGGACAGAGACACTGCAAACATATCATTATAGAATATGATGTTCGCTGTAGATTAAAGTACTCAACAGTATGTGAAGTAGTTCAGATGAGCTCAACCATGAACATCCACCAGCGGTGAAACACAGCAGACACATGAACGCAGCAGTGATATTAAACCTGCAGCATCACAGCAGAACACTGAGGGAGCACTTTACTGCACACCTTTACTTTTGATACTTGAATACTTTGACTTCAGTGAGGTTTTGAATGCAGGACTTTTACTTGTAATGGAGTATTTTCACAGAGTGGTATTACACTTAAGTACAGTGAATACTGGATACTTCCTGCTGCTTGTTGTTGAGGGCTGAAGGTGACTGTTCCTTTACACAATGCTGTGAGTTTGACTTGGGTGGAGGAACTCTGCAGCCGCTGGCTCGTGGTCTGACCCTTTGTTAATGATTTCTTGTGATCATCATCGCTCGCAGATATTTCCCCAGACTGGTCGGCTGCTTCGATGTGTCGTTTCTCTTTCGTTGCCGATGGGGCTGATGTTTGAACGTGTTTTTTCAGACCCTGACATCGCACAGAGATTTGTTTCTGTTGGAATCTGTACTGCTTTGTTCATAAAACTCCTGCTGCGTCTGAACTGCCAGCTGCACTACCATGCCAGCATGCCGGGTAAAACACAGTGCACTCACCTTCTAGCTGATGCCCTGATATGTTCATTCACTGAAACCACGAGCTTGAGTTTATGCAAAACTCTGGACACCATGATTTACTTGTACCTGATAAAGAAAAATTTCACTGTTCAAAACATGTTTGCAAAGAGGAAACAAGTTTATCCTTGAATGTGTAAATTATAACAACATCAACAAAACATCATAAAACAGAGACATCGAATGAAAGGACAGGCCAGGAGAAGACAGAAACTCCTGCAGGTCGTCCACAGAGTGCAGAAGATGTCAAACAACTGATAACAACTGCCGGCTGCAGCAGGAACCAGAGCGTCTCACCATCCAAACATTCGTTGTAAACTTGCCCAAATGTGGCTGTGAGAGCAGCTCCATCCTCCGCAGACTGTAAACATCAGCGTCATCACTTTTCATTTCATCATGGGTTTACTCCTCAGTCAGCCTCTTAAAACTCTTAAAGCTCTACTGAGGGCCTCAGCAGTTAGTCAGACCCTCCACAGATGAGACTGCCGGGGATATTCTTCTTTTTACTGCTCGTTCATACTTGCAGCATTTGGCTCCTCAGCTAATTTTTCATTATGAGCAAACACTAAAGAAACAAGTCTTCATCATTCATCCATGGGGTGAAAGAAGTGACCTTATACTTCAGTAAAACTACCAGTACATCAGTGTGGAAATTCACTTTTACAAGTAAAATCCTTGCATTCAAAATTATACTTAAGTACATTAGTGAACATTTTCACGGCAAAATGCAGTCAAAGTACCAAAAGTAATGAAGGATAGCAAATTTCAGAAATCACTGGATTACAGTTATTGGGGCATTAATGTGTTCATCACTGTAATGGTGCAGCTGGTGAAGGTCAAGCTCTTTTTAACTACTTGACATATTGGTAGGTAGTTTAATCTGTAATAACTTGTATAGACTATAGAATTTCATGCATGCATTTATTTCACATTTCATCACTTCCAAACTGTGATATCCAGCTTTTTCCACTGTGGCCGTTAAAATCAAGACAATTACTCAAAAGCCAACATACAATTCTGTACTTATGCAAATAATATTTGCGATTTTTTAAGTGGTATTACTGAAATGTTGGAAAACAGCAGTTCATCCTCGACTCAGCACTGGGTGTCCACTTACTGCCTCGTTCTGGAGCTTTCAGTCATATCACATGAACTTCATTGACATGGATGTTCAAATGTCCCATTTTTCGGAAAGACTTCCATTTTCAAAGTCAAAAGTTAACCTTCAAGCTCAATTAACTATATTACTGACTGGGTAAATTAGTGAAACTAATAATTATTAATATACTTAGAAGAAAAAAAGCCACACCTTGTCTCATTCAGGCTTTCAAACTCTAGGATTATCTCAGCACCTTTTGGTCCAACAGGTTCCAAGAACTGTTGGACCAGAGGAACTAATCTCAGGGACTCAACCAGGTACTATACAGATAAATCTGACCCTCGTCCTAATATCCATACTGGAGAACTTCCTTGCTTTGTGAATGAAGCAGTACACAAGCTGAAGATGCTGCAGTCAGCAAAGGTTAGCTGTACAAACCCTATACAGCTGTAAAGGTCCCTCAACCTTCAGGGAGTTCTGGAATAAAAGCCTACAGACTCTCAGTTCGAGGCGACCCGGTGGACCATCAGGTTATTTAACAGATGGATGTGGTCCAGCTGGCTGAAGTCTGACCCAGTTCATGTCCCCATTTCTGTACTTCACACAAAGACACAATTCATTCAGGACAGAAACCAATGCTCTTCTTCAATGTTGTTAAAAAACAAACATAAAAACATCTTGTGCATCTCCTCAAGTAGGCCTGCCAGCTGTTTTATCTGCACTCAGAAGAGGAGCTGCTTTGACAGAAAATAGCTCCAACAGAAACTTTTCAGTCTGCAGATTATCCTGAGGAAACCAGGTCATTGTTTCTGGAAAGACACACAAATTCCAGACTCATCTCTGTTTTTCCCAGATTCACTGAAAATTGTATCATGTAACTCAGCTTTGCTTCAAAAAACCCAGATTTCTACAGAGTCTGTGTTCAAAAATAGCTCTTTAGTCATCATCATGTCTGCAGATAAAGGTCATTTATCAGAGCGGAGGAGGAGGAGTCGAGTGTGGGAGCGAGAAACTCTGTGCGATCGTTTGTTTCGTGCACTCACAGAGCCGCCGCACGCTGCCATCACCATCAACGCAAAGACTTTATGATTCATTTAAGCAAACAAAGGCAGAGTGGAGGAGGACTGGAGGTCAGAGGGAGATTTATCTGGACGCTGTCACACAGAGTCACTCAGTCAGCTGGACAAACATGACGACAAAAACATGCGTAACATGAGAAATGGACGTCCAGGGTCCAGAATACTGCAAGTTTTGGATGAATGAGCAATTCTCCTGGCTGAAACGTCTGTGTAAAGGCCAGAATCCTGCATTTAAAGGATTCCACACTGATTTACTTGCAGTACCAGCGTCCAATGCAATACAGGACTGAGGGCTTGTCCTCAAGTAAAGAAGCACCAGTAAGGGTGTTCATGAAACATTCGCTTCCCACAATCCTTTCAAACTGTTTCTCTGAACAGAACTGATGAGCTCAGCATCAGATATGTCTCACCTAGTGTTCATTCCTCTCCTGGTTCCGCATTTCAACACTCTGCAGACGCCTCTGACGTCATTGATCTGATCCAGCCGGCTGGGCAGCATCAATCTAGTTTAACTGTTTTACTGTCTGATTGAAGTACATGCATCTATGGATTTAATCTAATTTCGAGGTTGGCTGTCAACGTAAGTATTTGAGGTGGTGGTTTGTACCTGAATGAAAATGCTACTTTAATTTTAATTTCATGAATGAACTTGAAAGAGAAATGTGATGATTTGAACCCTCTGAATTTGCTTCCTTCCTGTCGTCTTTCTGTAGTTTTCCACCCGGCCACGCTCTCTTTTTACATGAAATCCAGACTCTCAGTATGATTGTCGAATGTGTGAAATCACCTTGCTGGACTTGTCTCATCGTCTTTCTGGCTGTCGGCCAACATTCCCTTCGTTCCTCTGAAGGCTCGTCTCCTCTCTGCTGCCAGAGGAAGAACTGATTGAATGAGACCAGGAAGTGTAAATCTTCATGGTGTTTACAGAAAGCTGCCTTTGCTGTCGGCTCAATCAGGAGCTGGAGGAGATCATTTCACTTCAAGCGAAGAAGGATTATATACAGATAATATCTGTATATGTGAATTAATTAATTTCTGAATAATATTTCACATTACTTTCAAATGAAAATATGAATGCAATTTTAATTTAATCATTTAATAATAGCCTAATAGTGCTACTATTACCACAACTGCTTTGACGACTGCTTCTAAGAACAGTATTCAACACCATTATCTCCAGGAGTTTACGTGTTACTAAAACAGTGCAATGTCCCCCAAAAAGGAGGAGAAGGAGAACAATGACAAATTTAAAAATATCAAGCTTCAACAAGCAATCAGGGAGTCTCAGAACATTTTTATATGATTTTTGTGATTTTGCTATAGTGCCAAAACATTTAAAGTGAGCTAGGAAAAAAAAAATCGGAGCTGCTCCCTCGGTGGAGTCTGAGTAAACGGATGTCGAGTAGAAAAAAGGGAAGTGTTGCACTCATCAGAGCTGTTGCATCACAGATGGGAAGATCCACTTTCATCACAAAGCTGAGTTCCTCCACAGTGAGTCCAGGGTGTGTCTTTACGCTGCATTTACTGTCTGCAGAGATAAAGCGATTGAGTAAGAGAGATTCTGTGTTAGCCTTTGAAACTCTGTCACATCATACACGCAAACTACAGTTTTGGATGTGTTCAATATCAACCAGTCTATAAAATCTACAACACCCCTCAATGCATCTATAGTATCATTAGACTCTTCATGGTTAGACACTGGCAGCACTTAAGGTTAAGGTCAGGCAAAGTTCTTGGTCTGGGTTTAATATAAAGAAAGCCAACAAGAACATTTAACCAAAACCACAAACTTTCCTTACCTTGACTAAAATGCAAACTTAACCACAGATGTACAATGACAATGACTTTCTGGTCTGGACCTCAGTTTGTCCTGAGGGTGGCGCTGGAAAAAACATCATGAGCTCAATTCAAAGGGTTCATCCTCTGAGGAGCGTGAGTACCAAAGCAAAGTTTTCATACCAATCTGGCTGGTACTTTTCGAGATATTTTGATGCGACCTGGTGTGATGGATGTACTGACCCTCCCCTTTGGCCTGGCCAAAAATAAATAATAATAAAGTTTTTTTTAAATCTGACGTGTGTGAAGCTGTCCAGAATACTAAAAAACACTCATCTAATGTAACTCACCAGTGGAAGAGGTCCAGTCTGTCCTGAGAGTGATGGTCATCAGCTTGCAAACCCCTAATAAGGAGCCAAAAAATAATTAATAATTATAATTCAAAATTAATTCATCATTGAGTCTTTGAGTGAGTATTTTTGTTGATTCTTGATCTTGAAGAGAAGCTTTTTGTTGAGATGAGACTGTTTTTCAAAAGGTAATTATATTATTAAAGTGATTAGAATAATTTGTCAGGTCACCTTCTCAGCCACATGTGTAAATGAGGGTTGTTAAAATCTTGATCAATATGAAATCAAGTCTTCATGAGCATTCCCATCTTGCAATAGCCAGTGAGAGGATGCTTCAAAAATCACTTCCATAATGAAGTTCTGTGTGCAGCTGCACATTATTCTTGCATCGAGTTTCCATATCTTAACCTGAGTCATGCTGCAGTTCTCTGCAGCCAGCAGGGTTGGCAGCCGTACCTCCTGTTGAGTGAGACTGACAGCGTCTACATCACCATGGATAAGCATCTCACCCCATGCAAAACCACTCCCTCTGGGCATTTGATGAACTTATCAAAGCACATTTTGTGCTTCATCAGTCTCATGATGCTGCATTGGGGAATTTTTACACATTCCTGCAGACAACAGTGTACAACATGATGTGGGGAAAAAGATGGAGTCACCCAGAAAGAGAGATCTGAGAGCCAGACTACTGAACCAGCCAGCACCGCTTCTAAAAGCAATTATTCAGGACTTACTAAAGATCCAACCAAAGAAACGTGTGCATCCATCGAGGCCAAATTACAGGGGAGTGGGATTTCCAGCAGTTTGTAGGAGATTTGGAGGAACTAACAAGTGAGCTCTGCTCACAAAGAACACCATTATTTCTGCTTTGCCTGAAACTGAGCCAAACATATGTCATAAAAGAACGTTTTGAAAAATTTGAAAACCTGTTCACAAATCTGAAGACAGAGTGGAAACTAAATAAATACTTCAACCTAAAATGGGGAGATGTCAAGCCAGTAGAAATAACACTGGGAGTGACATATGACTACAGGCCAATCAGACATGTGGTCGCTATGATCATATGATCAAGCACCTGTGAAGGATAATTTTAAGACAAACATTACAAATTCTATATTCTAAGTATATCATGATAATTTGGAAACAGCCAATCCTTTTGGCTCCAAATGTGGAATTCACTAAATTGGTTGTCTTTATTTTGTTGTCAGAAATTTGCCCCCCAAATTAAATCCAGTTCTGAATATTCATTTGGTCTCACTTTGTCATGCACAGGATCAGCACAAGTATGGCTTTGATGTTAAACACTGAAAAATGATGCACAAAAAAAGTCTATATTCACTGGAGTATTTCCATGTTTGTCATCACTGTTCAGTTGATATAATGCACGTTCTTCATGAGGGTTTGGCTCAGTGCCAAATCAAATTGCTTTTTGTAATTCAGTACAGTAGATAAGGAAATGTACTTTATTACTTTTCACCAGTAGTTACAGTAATGCCTATCAAGCAGTGTCATAGTACACTGAATTATCCTTTTTAAAAACATTGACAGCTTATCTGAGGTCTGGCTCTGTGTTGACATGAATTCACTAAATACAGCCAACAAGCTGTACAACCCGCTTCAACAGCAGCTCAGAGTCCAGAGACGTCTCTGTCAGAAGTGGAAAGAGAAAGGCCAGTGCTGACAGAGGCACGCCACCAAAGAAGAGCAGGGTCTCTGAGTCTGGCTCGGAGAGCTCAGGGTCCAGGAAACTAAAAGCCTCCTGAGAGAAAGACGCCACCAGGAAGAGGCAGAGGGCCGGGCCTGAACCCAGGTCGCATGGCTCAAAGAGAGAGGTGACGGAAATTGAGGACGGACCAAAAAAATCCTGTTGTTTTTTTTTCTCTTTTAGTTTGGCCCCCAGAGAAAAATTCTGGCCATTGGACAAATGCAAGTAAGGACTCCTGCCCTCCCTCATCTTATGAATGGGCTACAATATGTTATGAAATGTAACCTTTTCAATTTCAAGTGAGTTTCCCACCGATCAATAATTTAGAATAAAAATAATAATAATAATAATTTAATGTGGCTTCTTTCCCGATCGTTAACATTGTTGTCATGGTAACATTAACTGTGTTGTGTGTTGTTGCTGCTGAGTTCCCACATTAACGTCACACGAGAGAATTTGCTGTCAGCTCCTAAATGACAGATTCAGAATGAGTCTCCTTCTCTCTGGTGAGCTGGGGTAACTGGGACTAACGTCTGAGCCTTGTCTGCCGACCCAATCACAAGACGTGACTAAGGAATGAGCTTGTGAACCCCTGAACAGTATTCTATGATCTCAGGTGACTGCAGTTTCAAAAGAAAAGCACATCCCAGCACCTGTCTCGAGTCTTTCAGTTCAAGTCAAAGAGATGTTGTAATCCCATGAGAGCGTCAGGTGAGGTGTTCAGGTGTGTTGCAGTCTGTGACATGCTGCACCTTCTTTTGTTATCTCAGCAATGCTGCTGGCATGGACACATGGCGTTCCAGCCTCTGTGCCTCCTCTGGTATGTGTGGCACGTTAATGTTCATGACAGAGGTCTGATGGCGTTTTTTCTGTATGAATGAAGGGGTGATCTGTTCTCTGATTGGTCCGTTGCAGTGCGTAGCGGCTTTGTTGAAGGACCGGGACGTGTGGGAAAGAGCTCAGATTAGTAACTGACTGACTTCACAGGCGTTTGATGTATGACTCTGCACCTGAATGGCGCTCCACCCGGCCAGGCCTCTGGGTGTTTCTCACCACGCAGATACTTCAGATGCTTCAAATTCCTTTCTAATCCTGGATTTTTGTAGCTCTAAGGCAAAATGAACACAGGAGATTTTAAAATAACTTGTTAAAGGATTTTCATATTACTCAGCGATCGAACGTTAAGAGAAACTGTTGAGTAAAACAGAGCCCAGAATATCAGCACACATGAACCTGTTCTCACAAGAATGTGGCCTACATAGCTACAAAACCACACATTTTCTTTTTACTGAGTGAAAAGAGTTACAGATTTATAAAGGCACACAGTAAAGTTAACACCCCAGACCTCAAACCAACAGAAACACATTCACAACTGAAGAATTTCTAGACAAATAATTACCTGACATTAAAAAAAATGTCATCTGAGGTCCCACTTCCACGCCTCAAGCCAATCATCACAAAGCGCTGCTGCTGTCTGAGTTTTTAAATAGCACTCAGCCATACGTTTTCACCAGCGTGGTTCATCCCTCACCTTCACTTTCATCTATGCCTGTAATGTTGCTCTAGTTATTTCATTCAGTGCACTGCCTAAACAACCACAGGCCGATAGCATGAACATTGGACAGTAACCGTTATTGGAAGTTCGTCAGTTTGCACCGTCATCGGAACAAAATAGGTCACCATTACCTTGAGAGGTGACACATGTGAGTGGTTTCTAGTGCGCCTGTATTCCATATGACAATTACAGCCATGATTCATCTCTACCTGATCTGCTACAATTAGGTTTGGCAGCAAAACTACTCGGCCGTGTTTTGGGAAAGATCAAGATCAGGGTTGAAGAAAACAAGTGTTGGCTGTTGGTGTGAAACAGCAGCGTCCCAAGTCAATGTCACACAATGAGTTGATTCATCCACCCACCCCACCTTTAGGCTACAAAGTTTTACTGTGAGAAATACAGCTTAACAAAAGAAACACTTGCTTTAGTTCCTCCTGACTCACACAGCCACCAGAGGTCGTTGTGAGGGAAACATTAATGCACGTTAATAAATGAAAAATTCTTTTGGTTTTTCTGATGAAGCCAGTAAAGTTGATTGATAAAGTGATTCCACAGTAATCAACCCAAAATGGTTCCTGTCCACCCAAACATCCTGATGAACACTCAGGATCAGACTGGAATAGCATTTTGTCTTTTTCACTTACAGCTAAGAGTCGAAGGCCATGCTAGCAGCTCTGTGAGGCTGTATTTGGGCACAGTGCTACTTGGACTAAATGCAAAAATCTCCATGCTGACACAATGTCAATGCTAACATGCTAATGTTAAGCAGGTGTTCACCATCCTAGATTATTGTGTTGGCAGGCTTGCTTATTAGCTCTAAACATAAAGTGCTGGCTGATGGGAAAGTCATTGGACAGGAACCTGTTCATGGTGCAGGATGAAAAGTTATCCAATAGAATATGTGTTGGGATATTTCAGTCTCGACCAAAGCTGTGGATCAATAACCAACTGACAGACAGACTGACATCAGCTGTTAGCATCTCTACAAATTCTCTGTTTGAGTCCATAGTACTTTGGAGGAGTCAGAAAACATAGTATTTTTCTGAAAAGCAGAAGTATAATACTTAAAAAAAACTGTGATGTTATTCTGACAAGGCTGTTTTTTTCATGTTCAAACATCACTGATGGCTCAAGTTTCTTGGGAAATCCTGACCTCTGGTCTTCATCCAGGGAATCTCCCGTCAAATACCCTCCCTCTTTTCTTCCTCTATTTCCTCTGGTTTGTCCTCCCTCCTCCGCCCTCTTCTCTCTCAGATTTCAGCTCCGGCCCTTCCATCTTTCCTCCCTTCCTCTCCTCTCCGTTATGAGCTGGCGAGCTTTTCAACGCTTCCTGCCAGAGATGACTCACAGTGTTGGTATGTAGAGAAAGAAAAGGAGGAGGAGGAGTGATGGAGCAAGTGTGGAGAGGGAAACCTTCTGTTTGTCCTCTTTAGTCTTGATCGTGTCCCTTCTTGACTCAGTTGTGAAAAAAAACCTGTTCACCTCTATCCACAGTGCTCTTTCATTTTCCCTTCACTTTCAACCTTTATTTTTCCAGCAACTGATCAAAATTTTGGTGTTGGGACACAAGCCATGTTTACTGTGAGGTGGATTACAGGGTCAGCAAAGTGCAAAGTGACAAGAACAGGAGGAAACTGCAGTAATCCAGAGGGAAACAAAGGTTTTTGCAGCAAAAATTACGAAGAAATGCCGGCTGGCAAAATCTTTCTCATTTCTATGAAAATAAAAAAGGAAACAATTTTCTGCCAGCCCCAACTCTACTCGAAGATGAGCAACAGCAATAGTATGCTACACTGTTAGCATGTTACACTAACATGCTAAATGCTATATGTAAATGTAAAACACATCGTACATAGCAGCAGCACATGTTAACCCCTTGACGCCTGAATTTATTGAGAATTATATTAAAAAATTAATTCTTTGTGTTTTTGCTTTGAAATTGATCCTAAATTAAGAGGAGTTTGTTAATTTTTCTGCAGCACATACAATAGATATAAATTTAGGTATGATGCAAATTAGCGGCGTTTAACAGATGTTAATGCTTGCATTTAAGCATTAACGCCTGTTGTCGCTAATTTGCATAAAACTACTTTTTTTTCAAAATTCATAAATGTGCATCATAAAAGCCACCAAATTGGCTTACAACCATTACATTGAAACAACACAACGGATGTAGTTTTCACTTTGACTGGTCCAACGAAAAACCAGTGCTTGGACAACATGCTATGGACAACTAAACATGAACAACTTAACGTACTAAGGTTAGTATATTAGCATGATATTCATAACATGCTTTACATGCTAAACACTAGCATGTAAACAAAACCAGTGAGCGCCAGTGAAATAATTAAAATGTTAAGTGTGTGTATGTTAAGATGCTGATGTTATGCTGAATGTCGCATGCTTAGCACCGACATGTTCCCATTCAACAGGTGCGGCATGCTAACAGCAGAGCAGACTTCAGTTTCTGAACATTTTTGAGCCACGACCACAGGTCATGGTCTCAGATGTGAGCTCTGAGCAGCTAAATCAACAACCTTGACTGAGCCTGACTGAGAGATTTTTCAAATGAAACTGTTTTTATATCACTGATCTGAACTCACACCAGGTGTTAACGCTGATGAAGCATCCATCAGGTCGAAAGAACGGCAGGAGGACAAACCTTTTCACCAGGCTGACTGATGCCAGAAGTTTACTGACCAAAAACACTGCTTCACAGAAGGCTCCAGGATAAATATACAGGCAGAGAACTGCATTTTTATTGACCGATTGATTATTGATTGATTGATTTTACAGTAGCTTTATAGGCCTGTGTCTATAATGATACCAGAAGGCTCAGAGTGAAACTGGAGCTTAAATCCATTAATATAGTTAAACAGGATTTGCGTGATTTGAGCAGCTGCCTGGAGATTACATTTCACTAAGAGACATAAGTCATCTTTGCAACATTAGTCATCTTTGTGTTACGTAAGTCATCTTTGTGTTTTCCACGTTTGTCCTGAATTTACCTCTAACAGCCTAAACATTAAGGGAACTGTTTTACTCAGTATATCAAGTTTTTCATATTTCCAGTATGATTAATGATTGTTTCCATATTAAAACTGGTCCTGACTGTGTGTGTGTGTGTGTTTGTGTGTTTACCGGTGATAATAATATGGATGAAGTCTGTTTGTAGTTCTGCTTATTGTGTATAAAGAGCTGTCACGCGACGGAGCTGAGTGGAGAGTTTCCACTGAGGTTTCTGCCGCACACTTGTAGTGTGTGTGTTTGTGTGTGTGTGTGGGTGGGTGGCAGATGACCACAACTTCCGATTGGCAGCTGGTTGGTGAGGTCACCTCCTCACTTAAACACAAACATTCACAGTTTTCCTTGAATACAAAAACATTCCAACTGAGCTCTTCTGTCACTGCAGCTGATTGTACAGGTGCGCCGTTGGCAGGCGTGTGTGTGCTGAGGTATAAAGGAGGCTGAGCTGAGTGTGTTATCATACAGCGGTTGAACCTCAGCAGACGCAGCCTGTTAGTCACAGTCCACAGTCGATGGAATAACATGAACAGGCCACACTGATAAAACAAACAGCCGAAAACAACAGCACGACACTAGATTCACAAATACGACACACAATCCTTCCAGATGCTCTCACACAGCTGTTTGTTGTGACGTTTAAAAGATCATACCAGTAGTTATGCAAGCTCCCGCCCATTTACTACATATTGCTCATAGTTTACATCACAGCCAACAATTTGAATCTATCACCTATTTCCAGGCGTTTTCATTCATTTCCATATGGAATGAACCTGTTGTAGTTGACTAGTGAACTATATATATTACAGTTGTAAGGTAACACAGAAAAGACTTTCCGATCAATGTGCTCTCTTTAATACCATACAGAATTAACTGGGAGCCAAGGAGCCGCCCAGACAAAAATCTACTGTCCTCAAAAATGTTTGACAAAAATGTAAACATGTAGTTCAGAAGATTTAACAAAAGTTAATCAATCTGCAGAGTGTTTTTCAGTAAATGTCTTCTTTTGCTTCGGCTTTCAATCCACTTCCTCTTCTTATCTTTTTTTTCTACTATATGCGGTTTTACACATGTGCTTGTGGTTCCTGCTGCACAGGAAGTCATGCAGTTTACTGATTCAGCCTTGTTATGACGATTGAAACTCAGCTCAGGTGATACAGGTGGTGTAGGCTGCACCTATTACCAAAGTGCAATTGGAAGTGCGTCAGTACAATTGAACAGAAAAGGGACTTTCACAAACTCCTCAACCACCTCCTGAGCAGCACCTGGTAGGATGAACACAGCCAAACTACACATCGCCTCAGAGAAACTGTCTTAACAAACAAATCATGTTAACTTACTACAAATTCCACAAGTCTGGAGTTCACCTCTTTCAAGCCTTTTGTTGGATTTGCCAGAATTGAACAAATGCAGACAATATACATTAGTTCATACCATTTATGTTTTAAACAAAACAAAGGAAAAATTAGGTTGTGTTTATTTTTTAATGCTGAATATTTATGGACAAAAATAACAATAGAAATTGTTATAAAAAAGCTATTTGAACAATCCAGCTCCAGAGGGACTGAATCACTCTGCTATCACAAAGCTAAGCTATCTAAAGCTTCTAACAATGCATAACACAACCTGAAATGAGCGTGTTATCTATGTGGTCGGCAGTTTAGACCTGAAACTCTCATGATGATAATAATTTGGTGAGTAAATGGTGCTTATCTGACCTTGGCTGGAAGAGCCCGCAATCCATTTGGTGTTTAACAACACAAACAAACAGCATGAAGCTCTGGAGGCCAAAACTGTTTTCAGTGTTGTGGTGAAGTGTCCTCAACTTCACGTTTTACTGGGAGGAGACATAAAAACACAAAGAGACAGAAAGTAAATAGAAACAAAACAACAAAGATATTTTCCTACTGAAATTGTTTTTGTAATTTCCCTGGACAACCAGGAACAAACTCTGGAGCGTATTCACAGTGGTGATGATGATGATGATAATGATGATAAGAAGGAGAAGAACTTTATTACATCTTTCATACAGGAACTATAGCTCAAAGTGCTTTAAAAGAAAGAAATCACCTGCAGTAAGTGAGAAAAAATAGATTACACAGACTGCATAAAGTCAAGTAAAATACTATGATTCAGAAGGAGTGCAGCAGTACATGAGTGCCAGGCAAAGCACCAAAGTCTCAGACCTGTATCAGGGAGTCATAGCTTCAAAGACTAAAGTGACGAGATCAGGTTTTAGCTTTCTTTTGAAAATATTCAGCGAGCTGATATCTGATCAGCTATAGTTGGTCCAGAGCTGTGGGGCACAGTGGACACAACCTCCAGTAGAGATGATCACAGTGTTCTCATGACAAATAAATTTAGGGAAAGTGAGAGAAAATGTGTTTAGTCACTCAAATTTGACAAAAACTTATTGCATTCATTTCAAAAATGTATATTTTGTTTGGCCATATACAATAACTTTAATAAACGTACATATAATACAAAATATGATGGTGGAATGGTGGAAGGAGAGTGCATTCACACATTTAAACTAAACTAAATGAAGTCTGGACTGATGTTAAAGGGCCGATGTGCTGGATTCATCTCACTGTGAGGTGACAGATTGCCTTCACACTAGTACTTTTTTTACTCAAACATCTTTTAAGTAAAAAAAAAATGTATCTTTTTAGATCTGGTTTCTTGTGAGCTGAAACCTGAAGGAGAATGAAGTGATTTTAGGTAATTTTCCACAGCAGTTGTGGCTGGAATAAGCCAGCTGAGGTAATGAGGCTCAGACAGGTTCAGACTAGACCAGGCGATTCTCCAAATATCTTTTTATTATGTAACATCAGAACACAGAGCTGCACGTGGCAGACTGGAGGGCCGCTTTAATAACCACTCGGTTACATGATGGTTTACATTAGAAGTCGTGCATAACGACTTAATGTTTACATAAGGAAGCTCCACAGCTGGATTTCTCTGACATCAACAACAGTATTCTTTCAGCGCAATGAGTGATTTTTGGTGTTTGATTTGTCATCAGAGTGATTTATAAACTGCTCAAAGCTTCCTAAAATGATTCATTACCTTTCTGTTGATGGATTTGCACCTGAAATGAATGTTATTCTACAGTTCACCCTCTGTAGAAAGCCTTATTTTTGACACACAGTTGGCTGACCTGCACTTTTGCACCTGTGGGGAGAAATTAAGGAAAAGCTTTTGGCAAGAGAAAGTTTCTGGCTGAGAAACAAGAGGATGTCGTTTCAGTAGATTCCCGGTTTGCTTCCTCTGAGCAATTTCCAGGAAAGAGCCGATGGATTTTTTTACTGCATTGACAAACACGCGATCACACAGGCGAGGATCAACATTTGAACTTTTAACTGGAGGCTATAGCTACAACATTAAAAGAGAAATGCTGATCTGTAAAACTGTGCTAGAAAATAAAGTGGACTGAAGGAGCAGGACCCAGTCTGAACCTGATCAGTCACGACTCCCTGCAGATGACAAAGAAATAGAGGCGATGTGTTTACACTTCCTTGGTTGACTCCTGATCCGTTCTGTTCCAGGTGCTGTGAGGGCTAAGGACATGAACACTCTGCTAAAAACTGATGGAATAAAAAGCCCTGTGAAGAAACTTTAAACCGGTCTAACAGCAAAAAAAAAAAAAAAAAAGAACCCTTCTTGTTCTGTCTGACTGCTCAGTTTAGCTTGTCGGGTCATGTTCTAGTTTCAGTGTAAACACACTGCAGCATCCTGCAGGAGGAACCATGAAGCATCTGTGTTAAATGAACTGCTGCCCAGTTCAGGTTGGACTGTTTGAGGCTCACACTGACAGTCACTGTCAACAACATCTTGGTTTCTATTTTTCCTTCTATTGGTTTCAATTTATTTTGTCCTTAAAGGCATCACCAAACTGGTCCCACAGTCACCCATTATTTAACCAATTCACGTGATCAGATTTGTGTGTATTTCTTTTGCTTTAACTGTACTCTCAATATCATCAAGTGAGGGTGGTGTTGTCATTGAATCTTCATGATTTAAATAAAGGTTGAGTGACACCTGTAGTTTTACAGTGTATCTGGCACTGCTGCTCTCTGATTGGCTGTTAAGCCTGTGTGAACCATCGCCCATGTATGGTGGATTTACATTGCATTCAGTGAGCAGAGGTGTCTTTCTGATCACACAAAAGCCTTTTCCCTCACATACAAACACAGATAGTGGTGAAAGGGCATCACATGCTTCCTGGAAATTTAAGGTGAAAAATGGTGTTTGATCCTTAAAGCCTCTTTCTCTTCAACTTGCACCTTACACAGGTGCAGTTGAGTCAGACCACATGCTCTAATCCACTATTGTGTTGTGGGTGGGTGGTGAGGGGCGTTGCTGTTCAGATTGAGGTTCAATGGCTAGAGATCAGATCTGTGTCAGATATAAAAAGCAATCTGTTATTTTTTATATTGTCTTCATGTTCCTGCACAGTGTACTGTCCATATTCTAAGACAAATCAGCTCCACTGCAGCAGATTCTACTACTAATTGAAATCTTCAAATACAACAGCTGCCATCAACATTAACCGGTGTGTCAGTGTGGGCGCTTCTGTCATAAAGTGTTCCCATTCATTGTTTCCTCTTGCCTGAGGTGTAAAAGCTGGTGTGTGGATGAAACCCAAATGGAAACAGACTTAATGAACAAATGATGACATACATGAAGCAAGTGGCTTAAACGTCACTCAAGCTTCCGGCTGAAAGCATCAGATCTGTGTGGAGCGATGAGGAGACTTTAACCTTCCTCGCATTATTTCATGAAACCCACAGAAATGTCTTATTTCCATCATGTTTTCCACGTGGTTTTCCATCATTTGAGCTCTTACTGGAACAATGAACTCATTGCTATGAAGCTGGTGGATCGAAACATATCAAGTCATGTTTTCTTTAAAATTTTTTTCAGGAAATTTGGTTTAAATGTCTCTGTCCTGCTGTTGTTACAGACATGTTTGAACTAACCTCGGCCTCTCCATGCACTCATGGACTGACTGCTGTGACACTGACCTGTGACTGTCTGTGGGCTTATGGGAAATGGTGTTCGTTAAAGACCACCACAGAACACAGAAATATTGAATAAACAATGGTATTTGATTGTTTTTCAAAAAAATTACAGTCTTTGCCGAAACATATGAAGTAAGCCACTCCATTTTTAGTTGTTTAAGTAATGACAAATGTCAGTGGGATTTTTAATGAGCTTTTCTTTCTTCTGTAGCAGAACCAGGAACCAGAACCAGGAAGTTTCATACCTCATAACTGAAAGTATGAGGCCTAATGTGTTTGTTTCTGTCATTTAATAAGTAGACCTGAGTCACATATGACTACCCCCCCCCCCCCAACCTGTCATATTACCTGTCGAAGTGAACGTGAGTTATACGTGACGATATCTGCATGGCAACCGCCAACATCAACATCAACAGGTCTTCCCCAGAAGCCCCGAGGCGGCAGCTGCCCTCCGTCACTGAGCTGAAGCAGCGCCCTCACCTCTATCTGTGAGGTAATGCATCGGTGAGCGGTGAATAAGCTCCATGAGCTATATGCCAATGGCATGAGTTACCGTATATTCATCATTAGAATAACAGTGCAGTCTGCAAGGTTTTCAGACACTTGAACCATGTTACTCATCACTGGATGAAGCTGTGATGTAAGCTGAAGCTGCTGCAGCTCCACACTGACGGCCCGTGACTCAGCACCCATCAGATTTTATAGCTCAGCCAATAAAAAGATGAAAAGTGAAAACAAGAAAGTGATTCTGTGGAGGAAAGTTTTCCTCAGAGTCTGCAGAAATCACTCTGAAGCTAAAATCCCAAATATTCCTCAGTGTGTCTGTTGGCATATGTAGTTTTAAATGCAATAGCATCAGTTCTACCCCATTCACTGTGACAGCATGTTGAGTCTTCTGTTGCTCTTACCAGATTTTCATCACTGATGCTGGTTGGTGAGGTCATTCCACCTCATCCCACAGGGGTAGGATGCAGGGTTGAGGTCATGGCCAGTCAAGCTCTTTCCCCATCTTTTTCTGTGTCAGTCCCTGTTATCAGATCATGTTTTCTGAGCCACTGTGGGCTCAGTGTTTCTTTGCAGTTGGAAAGATTTTGTTTTAATGCTCAGTTAGAAGCCTACTCTAGAAAATATGCATCTGCATGAAGTGTAAAGACCAGTTTCTTTGGTCGTTATGCAAAAATGAATATTCCAAAAAGCAGAAAAACATGTTGCCTTAGGGAATTTGGAAAATTGCTGCCTTACATAAAATGTGAGAATTTAAAACTTGTTTGATGCCTTCTGGTTTTAAAATGCCTAATGTTCTTATGTAATTTGAGTATTGGAAACAGAAATGAGTTAATGTTGCAGTGTTGGAGAGGTTGCTGAATAAACTGCTATCCATCATGGACAATGATCAGCACCCTCTCCATCACACAGTGGACAGACAGCGGAGCACCTTCTCCCACAGGCTGCTACAGCTCCGCTGTCGAAGGGACAGACACAGGAAATCTTTCCTGCACATGCCATTACACTGTACAATAACAGCTAAAAAAAAATCGCAAGTCATAACTTACAGTCATGGTAAACTTTATTTTCTACACACTGCCATTTGCTGTATATACTCTTTTTTTATACAATACTTCTTATTACTACTGTTTGCTATTTTATTATTATGTATATAATCTTTTTACTGCTCGCTATTTTGATATTTTATTATGTATAGTAGTTTGTTCTTTGTAGTCCTATTCCACTTATTTTCACTTATTTCACTGTGTGTAATGCTGCTGCTGCACTGCAATTTCCCAGCTTGGGATAAATAAAGTATATCTATCTATCTAGATGTCTTGATTATGATCCAATGCAATCTGCAAGTAGCAGCTAATAAACACATTATTCATTCAGTGTTCAGATTAATGAATAGAAACATTTAGAAAACAGTCACTTTGTGCACTTCATTGAAAAGGCTGGAAACAGAAACTTCGTTCAGACATTTTTTTATTAAAATTATTAAATCAATAAATAGCAAATAGAATAAATAACTAAATTAGACATTTACACAACAGACAGTGTCAGTTTCAGCTCGGTGACCGACAGTAGTGACGTTTGCCCGCAGGCCTGTTAGTGCAGCTAGAGTCTATGTGTGAATTACACAGAGATGAGTTCAAGTTTTCTTGAGTTCAAGTTTCAGTTTTTTGCAAGTGTTCTTTCTTTCTTTCAAATGTCCCATTCCAGACTGTGTCCTTCTCCACTTTCAGGGGGACTGCTGGCAGGGAGAAGCCTGCGCATGGAGCTTCCTCCCGGCTGCGCCGCGCAGGGCGCACCGCTGCTCGCCAGAAGCTACTCAGGATCAACTCCATCTCGGCTCATTTCGATCCCAGGAGCCCAGACCGGGCGGATTGCAGTTAAACCAGTCCCACAGGTCTAGTTGTCGCTGCCCAGTCTATGGTAGACAAGCAGAGCCACCATGTAGCTCTTCCCGGCGCTCTGCTCGAAGGACCGGCTGGTCTCGGTCTCCTCGGCGGGCTTGGGGCAGGTGGTGCCCGGGATGATCTGTTCGCTGGACGCGCTGTCGTCACAGCTGCTCGGTGAGGCTGACAGGAGCTCGGAGCTGGCGCTGAGGTCCTGGAACTGTCGCACCTGCTCCTCGGCGGACTGGAAGGAGAAACCCTGGTAGTCGCTGACCGGGCTGTCTGCGCTGCCCAGCGGCGTCTCGGCGCAGGGCTCCTCGGTGTAGATCTGCCACAGAACCACCAGGCACAGGATGACCAGCCAGCGCTTTGCCTGGCTCTTCTCCGGTGGGGGAAGGTGCATGCGGACTTTAGCGGGGTACATAACCCGAGTGCAGCGCTTCTTCGGCCGGATGGGCACGAAGGAGCGCACGGCGGTGGCCTGAGTCGGTATCCGCTCGAAGGTGAAGACCTCGGGCTCCGTGCTGCGGGTTGCCATCCTGGAGAAGGCGAAGCTCTCCTGCTGAACAGTCAGAGTCATGCTGTTTGAGCGTGAGTACATTTTTCTTCGAGTTTTGTGTCGCTTTCTCTCGGGTTTCTTTCTCCTTGAGCGTTCACAAAGTCAGATATCCTTACCGCCGCGGAGAGCACACAATTTATATCTTTCTCGTTCAGGTTGTGCTTTTAGAAACGCCCATACACAGCAGGCCACTCCCTGAGGTTCAGCCAACGCACCTTATTGCTCAAGTGGGAAAATAACACAGATAATTGCATATTTCTACGTTTGTGGCCGAGGCTGTGACTCCGGAGCGAGCAGCCAGCGAGAAGCTGAATCATCAGGGTTTGGTAAAATAATTACACTCAACTATGTGGCAACAAGTCAAAAAGAGGGCCTGATGTGAATATAGGCTACTTATATACTTATATATTCAGTGAGAAAAAAAAGATAATTGTTGATATAACGCACATTATGAAATGTCTTATTTAAACATGAAAACATGATACATATAGGCCTAATAAAAGATCAGGATGTGCCAGAGTATTTTGTTTCATGTTGCTGTTCACGCGGTTGTGACAATGTCACCTTCACATGATATTCACATGATATTCAACAGTGCCAGTCAATCAGAGGATCAGGAGGCTTCAGTTGACTGTAAACACTGCAGACAGCACGACATGTGCCCAAGCACATGTGAGACTACTCTGCTGGAAACTTCCTTCAAGTCCACATCCACAGGTGTTTCTTTTCGTTTGTTTGTTTTTACTGTACAGGCCTACAGAGTTCAGATTTCACACCGAACACAAACTGAAACCTGAGGAAGAATGAATGAATGAGTGAATGAATGAATGAATTACTAAGTTCCTCCTTCATTTTGACCCGCAGGCAAGTGGCGGATTTGTCATGTAGATGATGTAAAAATATACAGAGAAAAGCAACACAAAAAAATGCTTTGAGCAATGCATGTAACTTCCTCCCTAAAGCTGGAGGGACACACGCACAAATGCACAGACACACACACACACACACACACACACACACACACACACAGTTCATTCTAGAAAGTGACAACAGAGCCTAGTTTTAAAAATTAACATTCACACCTGTACCACATTGAGTGCCGTCTGTTCAGCTTTATGTTTTCAGTAATACGGGTCATGTTCAGCAAACAGGTCAGCAAGCCCTCTGACTGCCTGAACTTCCTGCCAGCGCTGTGACGACGTGAGCTGGGCTGCAAAATGCAGTCATTTGGGATTTTGAAGAGTGTTGTAACAAAAACCGAGGGGTGCATTTTTAGCCAACATGACTTCACCTGATGTTGACCCCAAACACTGAGGTGGAGCTCAGTGAAGTCGCTGTTGAGGCAATTTAGCTGAAGAGAAAACATACACAGAAATCTGCATGTTTAGAATAAATGAATGAATCAATGAGGTTTACAAGACACCATAAACTCAGAGAAGTAGCAAAGAGACGGCTGCGTATATATTTTCTAACAATTAAAAAACGTGTTCACAATGAAATCTTCAGAGCTTTATTGTCCACAACAAATTTCAGAAATCACTGATTAAATCATTTACTATATAAGACTGTAGACATCAGTGGAAATACTTGTTAAATCGTTCATCTTGCCTTCGTTTCCAAGCTTTTGAGATAAAGTTATCAAACTTGAATATATTAGACAATTACAATTCAGTAATTGCATTAGCATTAAAATCCTGTTCCACACAAGCAGCATCTGTTTGATGACTCTTTGAACCGATTCTAAAAATATCTCTGCTTGCCTGAAAATGTACATTATACGGGGGAGTTTTAGTGATTTTCCAACATGTGATTTTTGTCACCCTGCGCTCTGTGGTCATTCTGGGTGGTGAAATCACAGGACGTTACACTTGTGAACGTCCAAATCAAAGACGCTACTTTTTCATGAGAAGTGTGTGCTGTGCGTGTGCGTGTGTGAGAGAGAGACTGAGGAGCTGTTTATACTGATACTGTTCTGAGTATAATTTTTAATTGAATGGCTTTTAAATTTACTTTTCTTTCAATGCAGTTCTACTGTTGCAGCTCATTCAGGAAGATTTTCTGTTTCAGATTTCCCCAAAATCTTTTTTTACTCGTAAGTTTGTTTGTTAAACAGTTTTTGATGAAGAAAATAGCTGTTTCACTACTTCTGTTTTGAACCATAACATTTTGTAGAAAATCACGTCAAACCAACGTTCATGTTCACATGTGGAAGCTTGGCAGTTAAACTAAATGTACGTCAGGAGATCCCTCACTAGTGTTTAGCTTCCAGTTGCAGGACAATGTCATGGAGCTTTAAAACATGAATGAATACCCTTTTTGGCGCAGTTAGATATGGAAATAAGTTTGGATGAAATTTGTAGCAGAAAATGTGGAATAACTGACGAGGTGAGAGAATAATTGGGAACAAAATGTAGAACGTTCATACAGATTTAAACAAACAAAATATCACTTTCCAACCCAAGCCTCAGTCAATGAATTGTGAGGACTCAGTATATTTCTGTATATTGTATTCCATTTCCCTGGAATCTCTGCAGCCTCTGCACCGACATGTCTAGTTTCACTTCTTGGCGCTGCTGCCGGATCATGTTAAGACATGTCTGACACCATCCTGTTCTGCAGGGAAAGAGCTTTTTTGGGTCATCTGTTCTCAGAGTCAGGCAGTTATACTAAATAATCCCACTGAAATCCAATCCAACCGGCCAACATGTCCGTAAAATTTACATAATGCTTGCTCTTTTTTTCCTATGCTCTGCATTTTTAAGAGCATAGAAGGTAGCATTTATTATCATTCTGTCCCTCGATATTCAGTGTACAGGGAAACCAGATTGTGTTTCTTCAGTGCTATGGTTTACACAGTGCATTTATACATTTTACATTTATACAAAATAAGATGTTTTGTCTCTTTTTGTCTGTATTTTTGTCTTGTGCAGCATGTTCAATGTCTCAGTGCCTTTAACAAGATGCAATAAACCCACTGTACACGAGCTGCTGCTCATCACCATTCAGCAGACAGAGAAACACGTGGGACATTGAGCAGCCACATATTTTTCTCAGGAGTTGGTGGAGACCAATTACAGAGCTAAAAGAGAGTGAATATACATTCATCAGGCGGACTAGAACACAACCCCAATGGGATGATTATGTAGCCGTGTGTCTGCTGGATCTGAAAGTAGGCAACTGTCTGCTGTATCGTTGACCAGAATTAAGTGTCTGTCAGCTTGTTTTGGTGTTTTTCTGCCCCCAAGTGGACAGTTCCTGCTTGCAATTTAACCAGGGATGTACAGACATCTATAACTGGATTACTTTGATAGTGAAGACAACATAAAAACGTGATAATACTCAGTCAAGTTCAGGTATTATAAGGAAGCATCTTTGAATCTGATTTCATCAGATTTTATCTGATTTCCAAGCAGAGTTATGGCTGTTTATTCACGGCACACATCAGAGAAAACAACGTGTAAGACACTCTCAATTGCATCAACAATTGTAACAAATAGGTTATGACCCTGAGAACTGGTATGATTCTTTTAGCACACTGCGGCAGTCGGTCAGTGAGTTATTTTGAATCACCTCCATGAGCTGTGTGTCTCGACTCCTAACTTCCTGTTTTTAGAACACCTGTATGCACCTGCTGTTTCACTTAACACAGTGTATCTTTACCTCAGTTTGAAAATCTCTGGTCTAAAGTGTCATTGTGTGCAGGAGCATCAAGTTTTCTGACAACGTCTGGCCCTGTTCAGTATGTTAATTATGAGGTGAAACATCAATCAGACTTGTGTCCAAGTAGAAGTTTTAGGCTGAGGGTAGCATGATAGGTAAAGTAAGTAGGTCACTGGAATCATTAGAAAATCACCCCCCTGGGGTCTGTGAAACTCTTCACAGAGTTTCATAATGATCTGTCAGACCTGTGTGATCATAGACATTGCTGAAAGGCCTGTTGGTGTTTTCCGCAAAAATTGTCAGCTGGTGAACGGAAAACACTTTCCTGGGAATCCCCGGTAACCCCACTCACTGTTTGGCACGTCTATCGTTTCGCTGCTGTATCTGTGATCACAGTGCCGCTATGTTACATGACACAAAGCATCTCTTTCCAAAGAAAACAGAGTGGTGCGTGGGTTATTCACGAGAATGCAATGACAAATGCGGAAGAGAAAGCAATAAATGGTGTGATGAAATGTATGGCAAGCTGGTTTTGCCTTGGCAGCTTCTTATCCATCTCTGATCAACTCTGACATGGCTGGTATTTCCTCTTTGATCAAATATTTTTCCTCCCCCTGCTCAGCCTGCAGGGTTTGTGCAACCTGAGCAGCACTGAAAAGGATTTTTATTTTGTTATAGGAAACCTGTGCAGATTTGACCAACGAGGGGCTCAAACTCTGGATGTGTGTTATCAGTTTCAGCTACAATGAATATACTCAATGCCACTGTGTGCAGATGCTTTTATATGATGATACTATCTTTCAAGCAATCTTTCAAGATTTTTTTTCTGGAAAATAAATGATGGAATACTTAGGAATAATAAGCAGCTAGAAATTGGATTGATGGCTGCCTACTGATTGATCCATATTTAATTTTAAAAAGGTGCTAGTACTCTAAACCAATAGCCTCCATTGTACAAACATGTTTAGCATTTGGAGGCAATATTCACACACAAGAATCATTCATTTAAAGTTGCAGCTCACTAGTCCAAAAAATAAAGTAACTGATGTGCAGAAATAGTCTAGCAGTTTAGCTCTGATCCCTGCCAGGCTCTGTGCAGACCCTTTAGAACAGGATTTATAGAGCACGATTATGTGGCGCACTAACCTTTTGCAGCTGAGGTGCTGTGGTGGATAGCATGTAGCATGTCAGATTTAATGTAGAAGACCAGAGTTGATGTCCCTTCAAAGACCTGCAATCGTTTTGAATTAATTAAAGGAATATTTCGTATATATATTTCAAGCAGTATGCTGTATATTGTTGATATATTCAGACATTGATGTCATATTCTGGAGGCAAAGGCAGCAGTCTGAGATCTTAACAAGCAGCTTTCTGACTGAGCTAAACCACATATTGTACTGCACACAGTTGCACATTTTTGCCTCCTGTTGCAACTTTTTCCAGCAGGAATCAGGCCTGCAGGCCCACAAGAGTGCCTACATCCATTAGACAGTGGCCATGCTGAAAATGGATCCATGTCCTGTTTTGTTGCAGTGATGCAACCTGACAGTCACCATAAAACAAAACGTGCTATGTCAGAAATTCAAGTGAAATTCAGTTGCAGTTGTTCACTTTGACAAGCACATCGTTGAGTGTTTCAGGTGCAAGTGTCTGTCGTTATGTTTCTGTCACGTCTTCAAACAGCTTCATTCCCAACAAAGAGCTTCAGAGTGAAACTGGCTGTGTTCACATCCTGCATGTTTAAAATATCTGGAGCATATTTCTGTGCCTTTTGTTTCGCTGTGAGCTTCAGCAGAAAAAATCAGAAGCATCTCAACCCTCTGCTGGACGGGGATGCCATCAGCGTGACATCACACACACACACACACACACACACACACACACACACACACACACACACACACACACACACACACACACACACGCCCTGCAGTGGGAACCTTGACTGAGTGTCTGGGTGGCCAGAGGAGAACATGGCTGGAAAATGTGTCACAAACACTCACACTGTTCTCTCAGCTGGGTGTGTAATTCCAGACACTGTATATTCATTTACACACACACACACACACACACACACACACACACACACACACACACACATACAGTCTACAGTACCAGTGTTAAATACCAAATATGGCAGGCAGCGAGGCAGTGGTGAGGTATTTATTATAAATTATGTGATGTTTGATTGATGACACAGTGCACAGTGCTTTGTGTTGAGTGCTGAGCAGGTGTTGATTTGAATCCAGTCATCACAGCCACTTCATCACACAAATGAAGAGGTTTGGTTTTAATAGTCCACAACATTTTCATGTAGGTTCAACGGAGTCTCACTGTGAGACTCCTTCGCCAGCGGCCAACCTAAAGCTTAGAGACTGGCTGTAACACATTCTCACCATGTGGGGGGGCAATCATGGGCCCCAGAGGATGAATTCTACTGATGTTGGTGATCCTTTGTCATTTGAGTCCTTCATGTTCCCCTGTGGGTGAATTGTAACAACTTTGCCGATCTTCTGACTTATTGTTCAGGGGTCAACACACAGCTGTAATTTCTATTTAGTGCTAATTTGCCAGCATGCTATCTGTGATGGTGAGCATGATGAGCATTGTATTTGGTAAACGTTTGCATGGTAGCATTGTCTCTGTGAGCATGCTTTATGTAGCAGTATGATACATCAGACGTTCATTATACAATCAAACACACCTTAATCACTGAGATGGCAGATCAGAAATTGGTCATCTGTATCATTTTTGTAAGGATCTTTGAACTATTTCGATGTGAGGACGCGTGTGTGCTATTGTTCAACATGGATTGAAGTTTAAAACTAAACAAAACCTGGCTGAAATTCAAGGGAAAACCTTAGTGGACAATACAGGCTTATGAAACAGTGCTAGAAATCTCTCCAGCTCAGCTTCTGTGGTCTGTTTTTTCCACTCTGACTGTAAACTGAGGTGATAGTCGATACTATAACAGCACCTCTCATGTCTGTAATAGCTCTTGTGTTATTTTCATGACACCGATCTACCGTGTGCATGTGTTTCATTTCCTGCAGAGCCAGTGCAGTGACCTCATATGTCTGTCTGTCTGCCGGCTGGTATTCAAAACTTCCACACCGTTTACGTTCGGATGCAGTGCCGTCGACTTTTTTCCACTTTTACCATAAAAAATGAAATGACTTCCAGCAACGCAAACACTGTTTTTCTGTCTTTTCAAATGAGTGAGCTTAGGTTGAGTCAGGTTCATAATGTTGACCACATGGTCTGCCTAATGCGTCTTTTCTCTCCCTCTGTTGTGTTTTACAGTAACTGTTTCTGATCCTTCAGACCACCGAGTCATGGATGAATTCAGTCAGCAGACACACGCACATGCACGCACGCACACATGCACGAATGCACGCACACAAACACTTTGACTGGTCACTTCACTGAACACACAACTGTCAGGTTGTTATGGGGACCATGTTGATGTGGGTCACTATTGTGCGGTAATTCTGATCAAAGACACTTTTGATTGGCTGTGCTGGCTCGTTGCCATGTGAACGGGCCTACGTGCAGAACAGGGCAGCGCCCAGCAGGCGACGACCGGGGCTACAACGTCCCGGTTACTGTAGCTCCACCCAAAACCAGGTCACATGTTTCTGGATGGTTTGTTGTGGTCATTCATAAAGCTTGTGCTCATTCATGTCTTAATTAGCAAACATTTGTTGTGGCCAGAGGGTGTTGTACAGACTGTAAAAGCATCTGTGGAAAACATACAGCTCAGTCCTGTATACAGTAACTAAACTTAACTTTCCCCTTGTTTGCAAAGTTTGTCTCTATTTTTGTTTAATTAAAGAAAGGTTGGGTGAAAGTCAAGAACTTATTGGATTTAAAAGATTTGAAATATACCTTCATCTTTTGACACAAGACCACAAAATTTGGCAGAACAATCCCAACTGCTGGAGCTTTTTCAAGAGCTGTCAGATAACTTGACAGCTATTATTTTGCTTGGGTCAGGAGGGTCGTGAGGCCAAACAATAGGGTCCAAAACCAGAAATCACAAGATTGTTAGTCTTATTTTTTAATTCCAAGATAATGCACGGAAATGAAAATAAATTAAAAAATATATCATTTAATTATGGTGCCATGCTGCATCCATCCTGTTTGTATTTTCAACCGTTAATTTGGATTTTATTGATGGTAAAACACCAAGACACACAAAGTAATCACCTCACAGCAGGAAGATGGGAATGACGAGTGAAACTCTTCAAGGGATTAGAGGCATATTTGCACGAACTTTGCACACATTTATAATCTAATTTCTCCCCTTTAAAACTGTATTATTACTAACTTTACAGCCACAAACTCCCCAGACCTGTGAGATAAAGCCAACCTTTTAACCGTTCAACTCTGAAATTTCAAACTTTACCCAAACTTTCTGAAATAAAAAGAACTTCCATACTGTATGACATTATGATATACTCTTTATATATAATGCATATAATGCATTTTGCATTGTGTTGTTTCAACTTCATCGAAGCTGAGTGACATGTTTAAACTCCAGACTCCGCACTTTTAGGGCTGCATTGTTCGATTGGGAGGAAATGTGCTAAATGTCCTGCACATCATTTCAGACACATTTCCCCAAAAATTCAGCCTGACATGTTTAATATCTTTGGAAACTTTGGGATGTTGAGTAGAATGTAAAATAAAGTGGAGGGGGTTTGAACAAAGTTTGGCTGCACAGCCCAACTTAAATATGGAGCGTAGTTTAAGATGTACATTTCTGATGAAACGTATATTTCACAGTTTCACAGTGCGCCCCAAGGATTCATTTCCAGAAGTTAACGTATTAAAAGAAACCTTTGAAACAAAACCTTCTCTAAAACCTTCATTGTGCTTTGTGTGATGTGTTTGAGGCACTCAGATCCTGTCTGACCTCAGAGCTTCTGTCCATTAAAGTGTTAAATTTGGACAGCGGATGGTTGTTGCCTCCTCTTGGGCTCCAGAGCAGAAAGTTTTCTTTGCTTTTTCGTCATTTTCCATCTCGATCTGATTGGACCAGCGGGGCTGAGGGGGGGGGGGGGGGGGCCCAAAGGGGGGACCCTCCTGACCAATCCCAGCTGTTTCTGGTTAGAAGAGAGCTGAAGCGGTTCAGAGAAAGCCAGTGAACCATCCAGAAACGTGTTGCCCCTCACAGCTAACCTCGACCTCAGCAAACCAAACAGATGACTTCCTGGCTGAGTAACTTCTGACAGCGGCTCAACGTCATGAACACCAGGCCCGGCCTGATGTCCACGGCTCATCTCATCTCAGTCTCTCATGTGGGAAATTTCAAGTCATGCTGCTGGTTTGTTTTTTCTCTATTCCTGTAACCGCTGGACTCAAACCAGCGGCCGGAAAACCCCAGAGGTCGCTGAGTTCGAGGAAGTTTGACTGACTGATCATCTGCTCTGACAAAACGATTCCTGTCATGAAAATAAAACACACTTTCACGAGTTGATGTAGGCTCTTCCTGCATCCTGTGATGGAATTTTCTGTCTTGATTACACCCAGTGGGCGCCTCAGGGTCACAGTCAGGTAAAGGGGTCATCTTCAGACAAATACAACATTTTTCCTTCACACACATGACTCAGGAAATCAAAGAGGGAAGAGTGACTTTCATGTTTTTAAACTTTGAGCTCGGAAATTCAAGCGTTGAGATGATTTTAAAACCCAAGTTCCGATTTTTTATCTACTATCCACTATCTCATTGCCTCAAAAAACGCAACACCTTCCTGTGACTGATGAACTCTAAAAGAAAACAGAACCATAAATTTGTTTCACATTGAAAACAAGTTGCAAGCAGAAAGTATTTAAGTTTCCTTTCCAAAATAAAAAACAGGAATAAAAGAGATGATAGATGCTTAGACAGGAGTTTTCTCTAAGGAAATGTGAACTGGAAGTGAAGTGCCGACACTTGCTGTCCAGCCCTGTCATTACAGGCAGGAACAGCAGGTGCATCCTGATAATACACCGCTCTGAAACAGAGCCGCCATTGTGGCTGTAAAGAGCCTTAAGACTCATCAATAAAATGATAGATCATTCTTAAAGGTAGTGAGGTATATGGTCAGATCACCACTTTTAGTTGTGGTATGTGAGGCTACGAAGGGTCAGATAAAGAATAGATAAACCAGAGGTAGTAATGTTTAGGGGGCTATTAGGACTATTAACTTTAGATGTAGACATAGATTGTCACAAAGGAGAACATTCCTCAGTGGGACAATGCCCAGAGCATGATCTGGTCTTTAAGCTAGGGAAAGGTATGGGTGGAGTTAGATAAACAGTCATGCTATATATTGTGTTGTCTGTATGTTAAGGGCAGAGTCTTCTGATCTGACCCTGAATCTCTCTCGGATGGCCGGCATCTGATCTGATACTGCTTGTTAATAAAGGTCTCTTCAACTCAAGCTTGTATCAGCGGAGTTCTTCCTACACCATCATCATACCACTGCTTGGCAGGACCTGGCTGATAAACTTCAGTAGCCAGTGGAGTAATGCTTCAAGCACAGAAATATCTCTTTTCCTGAGAACAAATGGTGGCTTGAGTCACAGTCTGACATCTGAACGCATAATCCTATTTTGTTCCCTCATGACATGAAACATGTGAACGTTCCGGCTGTTATTTCACACACGTCCAGTATGTGGTGCGTCGTTTCTTGTGAATTCCTTTTTTTTTTAGGTTACACAATCCCAGTCCTGTGTGGGTAAACTGACTCTAATCACTAATGGTGACAACTGAGAGAGGTAAACTGAACTGCACAAATAGAACCAAAAACAGGATCTCATATAATTAATGTAAGTTTAAGGTATGAAACAAGAGAATGCACTGTGTTAAAAGGGGCACTGAATAAATATACAAATTAACCCCTTAACAATCCAGTAAAAGTGAGCATGAAACGCTTATCCAAGGCACACCCACAGTAAATGCATGGTGTTGGTCTCCTTTGAAAGGTAACTCTCTGAACTTTTATAACTTTTTTTTAGATGATATATCTGGGACTGATTAGCTGGGAAACACAATGGGACCACAGCGTGAAGCCTGACACTAGTCCAAGCTCAATAAAAACTGACAACAATGCCAGAGAAACTGAATATTTTCACGTTTTTCTCTAATGGTGGCTAAAAAAGAGGCAATTTATTCTATATTTATTATTTATCTACGTAGATATCCGTATTTGTATTCATGAGATCAACATTTTGTCCATCTATATTAATATTTAAGGTATCTGTACCTACATTTTGGCTATATATATCTTTATTATGAGGCCATTTACTATTTGTATAACTTCAGATTGTGTGTAATATTTGTATTTGTGACTGGAGCTGACACATCAGCCCCTTTGACCTCGCAAAATATTTTCAATTGTCACAAATAATAACTAAGCCAGCTAATTTTTTACGTCGCCGATTGATAAAGATAAATGAAAACCCAGCTATGTAATATATGACATACATATCTTTTTAAAATGTTGCACTACAATAAGCCCATGTGATGGGAAACTGGCCTGTGCAATGTAGTGAGTCTTCACTGTAACTCCGCTGTGACTGTTCTGGATGAAGAAATGTTGTATTACCAAATGTTTTCAACCACCACAGACAACTTCTGTTAAGATATCATACTGTTAGACACACATAATAAAACACAGAAACCAACACATTCTGACCTGTCACTATGACAGTAATGTAACAGTAGTGTCACCAGCTGATCCCAGGTCTGTGTAGGAGAACTTATCTAATCAGTGACTGATTTAAATAGTGGGTGTTTGTCAGACTGCTGTGAAATGTATTATCTTGTTTTCTCACAACTCTGTCAGTCGCTGATGGTCTGCATTACATTAGAAGACTGATCAGATAAATGCTAATCTGATCTACACAATGTGACGCGTTCACACTTCCTTTATACACAAGATGTTAAAACTCAAAACAGTGGAATTGGTGTACTTCCATGTTATTTACTAACCACCAAGAGCCTGCTGAAGGTTTATGTTTCAAGATGAAACACAGATGCCAAAACTTATTTGAATTATTCTGGAACCATTCATGTAAATATCATACAAAGCTCCAGTGCCGGGGCCAGCCACTTGTTACACCCTCACTCGCTCTCACTCAATGGTTGTTAGACTCTCCACTGGAAACTCAGTGGGTTCGCTGATGTCATGTGTTGCTGCAGCGACCTCTTTGCTTCTCTCTGAAGATGCTGGACAATGTTTATAATGTTAGTGTCAACAGCTTTAATCGACACATGGCAACTACGGTGTGGTTCAGCTCTGGGAAAGAATGTGGGTTTAAATAGCTGCAGGTCTGTGAAGGGACCCCAAACTCTGATCTCCTGCACGAAAGTGGTGAGGACTGGACTACTAGTGGTGAGAAGTAACAGTACATTTACTCAAGTACTGTTGTTGAGAACAATTACTTTTTACTTCCACTCCACTAAACTATAAATAACTATTTCATTTTTTACTCCACTACATTTATTTGACAGTATAGTTATTAGGTACCTGCAGTTTAAAAGTGTACATATTAAATACTCAGCATGTAAAATAATCAATAACAGCTTCATCTCAACCAGCTGTGACATTAAAATTCTGCTAACATGTAAATGTAACAGAAATAATATCACAATTACGTTGGCTTACACTGAGTATATTTTCCAGTGTAACACTTTCAACACATGACTACATCTGATCCAGCACACAGACCATCTGCAAAATCAAATTATCACCACACTGCAAGTAAACTCCAGCTGATCGAGACTTTTCTATAATTCAGCCCTAAAAAACTGTTTTTATCAAACAAGTGCAAAATCTGACAGTAAACTCAGAGTAATCTGTTTTCAACAGCAATCAACTTGCTTCAAGAATTTTCCAGATACAAGAGTCTGCATCTTGAAACAATAGAATATTATGGGGTTTGAACCTGCACGCAAAGAGGCTGCTTGTCTGTTAGTGTTGAGCAACTCTCGGCTTCAAGACAAGTCATGCAAAGCGATGAAATCAGTAAAAACACCTTCCACCGAATGAGCGTGATTAAAGAAAGGATGAATAAACTTCCATCACTGGTTGGAACTGAGTTTCAGGCCTGGCAGGAGGTCACGTCCTCTCTCATTAAACAGCAGGTTTCTCTCGGTGTGTGACGTGATTTTCTCTGGACGTTTAACATCTGCAGTGACTCAGACTGTGGTTTCATAACTGAACAGGAGCTGCTGATGTTCCTGTTCTTTGACTCTTGTCTCTGTGTGTTCTCTGGAAACCCGTTTGAGGATAAATGCACATTTTTCACTTATCTTTACACTTTAAACTGGTACGTACGGATGCATCTTCACCTCAGTTTTCTGCATCTGCTCGTCCAGCCGTGTTGGTCCACTGACTCTGTATGTTCACACCACCTCTAAATGACTTCGTCAGACTCTTGAGTGTCAAGCTGTGAAGACTAGCATCACACATCTGTTTTCATTGTAGAACTGAGCACGGTGTAACATCCTGCCATATGCTTTTGTTCAAGTGGCCATAGAAATTATGACTCTCGTGTACAGGGAGTGAAAGAATGAGTCAGGTGTATGAATGGGTCGCCAAAAAATGTCTGACACTGGTTTTGCCTCCTGTTGGTTTCTTCTAACGATGACCATGATGCTTCCCTCATGTCAGCCAAGTAGTTTCTGAGCCTAAGCCAAAGCCAGCCTCAGATCAGAAACTCTGTTACAGCAGAAAGTTCAGAGGATGCATGAGCACAGCTGCTGCTAAAGTGATGCCTATAAAAAGATCTCTGCACAATCTGTTTTGTTATTGAAAGCACTCTGGTCTCCATTGGCAGTTGAGTAGTATTGACCAATCATGTTTGAGCGGGCTTTGGTTGCATGCAGGTAAACGGTCAGTGTGGAGAACAAAACAGGTGGAACGGATTGGCTGAAATGCAATCAATGACAATTTAGCTTTTTATTGATGTTTTATTGATTTGAGGTTGAACAGTGGGAGCTTCGAAAACAGAAAACATTGGCCGTTGCCCCCAGAAGCTAAACTGTTGCCAGACAATAGCCGCTGTAAGGACTTGTCAGGGATCCTGCATTTACGCTTTTGGTTGTGATTATTTTTATTTAATCACACATAAAAACAATGCCATTTTATGTTTATATTTTTATATTACGAATCAATTTAATACTCATACACGTAAACACTGACTCTCTCTCTGACTCTCTGATTACACCCATGCTGTAAACTGGAACCAAATCAGGCTTCAAGCCAGTGGTTATCGAATCAGGGCATCTGAGGATGAAATATAACCCTGCCAGCACAGAGAGGAGCGTCCTGCTGATGTTGGTTTTGGCTCAGTTAGATGGAGGAAACCTGTAATCTGATCTGATTAGCCTGAAAGCTCCAAAGAGCTGTTTACAATGAGCCACAAGAGCAGCACTCCCTCCCTTCAGGTGTTCAGATTTGCCCTTTAACAAATGTCAGCCATTGATGACAGGGCTGACTGTGCTGCTGACTGACAGCTGAACTTTCTGCTGATGGTTTTCAGTGGAAAGAATTGTCCTGATGGTGACGTGTCGCAAAAGCAACGGCAAGTTGACGTGATTGGATTAGCTTCAGCCGGGTCTTAAAAAACCTGCAGAAGTTCAAGTTTTCCTTGGTTAAAAGAGGAAAGTGACGCACACAAGAAGGTAGCGTGACACACCTGAACTTTTTCTCATTTTAGTGTCTTAAAGGCAACACAAGGAATGTTGCCTTTAAGGAATGTAATGGTGTTATTTCTTAAATATACAACTCACTGCAAACCAGGGATCTGAACACTTGTCTGCAGCTTTTCCTGGTTTGGGTCTCTTTGCACCAGTGAAGAGAATTTTATGCAACAGCATGATACTTTTGTGTTTGTCCCTTTCCTGTTTGACCTGGACAATGTCCCCGGGCACGGGCGCAGCTCCGTACAGAAACGCTTGAATGGTTACTTTTTGGGCTGAGCTAACCGTGAGCCAGACTTCATCACCAACAGTCATCCATCAGTGTTGGACCACACTAATGATCTTGTGCCCAAATGGAAGCAAATCCCTGCAGCCGCATTCAATTGTCTGGAGACAGAGGAATGACGTGGGTGGAATATTCTGCTGTCCAAGTACTTTTGACATGAAGACATGCTGGAAAAAAAAAACAGCAAAATTCACAGAAGCCTATTTGTTAATGTTGAAGAAGCAGAAGGCATTAAATTCACTAAATGTAAGCTGAGCTGTGGCAGACAGAATGAGCATCAAACAGTTTATATGAACACAGTATAGAGCGTGTGATTATAAGATGGCTTTAATTACTGAGAGAGAGGCTCCAGTGTTCTTGTAATAATGCAATATTAGTTGAGTTTACCCGTGGGAATCAGATTTAGACAAACACACATAGATGCACACACACAAACACACACACATATGCACGTATGCACACGCACACCTGTGCACACACCTGCAGTGAGTATGTGTCCTGATTGTTCAGCCAGTTTTTTTTTAACTTTCAGTACAGCTGTGAATCACACACACTTTTAACCACAGATAAACAGAACACACAAGCACGTACACACACACACACACATTCATGAGCGCCCTGATAGATACTGACTGTCATGCTCATTAAACTGTCATCGTGCTCAGCAGTGACGTGATGTCTCCTTCCTCAAACTGTTTCAAATGTAGTCACTTCAGGAGTCACTCTGGCATTGTCACAGAATTCATCACAACACCTCAGCCCTCACACATGTCTGTGTGTGTGTTTGTTCATCTACATATGGCTCTGATGTGCGTTCAAAACAACTACGATAAAACTAAAAATGAGCATTTTTTTGCTTGTCAATCCTACAAACAAATCAATCACTTTGCTGCCTCACAGGCCAAACAGCTGGTTCCTTATTCTCACATTCATCTTTAAATCTCAAAAACTGGTGAATAAAATGAAAATTACACTACAACTGCAAAAAAAAGCAGCAATCTGGACATCTCAGTACATTCCTGCATTTTTTTTCCTGCATTCCTGCACGTTTGACAGATTCAAAGGGAAACATACAGATGTTTGTGAGTGTGCAACACCTCCGCTGTCCTCTTTAATGTATGCTGAGGTTCCCAGTTGATTTGGTACTTTATTCCTTTGCTTGTGCGTCATGCCCCCCACCCCTGCTTAGTCTGCAGTCTCACTCGGCTGTGTAGTGTGTGATTGCTTGAGTGGAGACTGGTGTGCTGGAGCCAGAGCAGGGCTTCTCCAGCTGCATCCCATCCTGTAATCAAGACTCTGACCCTGTCACCCTGTCACTTTGTGCTTCTCATCTTGTCAACCTGACATTGGCTCATTGCCTGTTTCCAGCTGCTGCCCACTGATGCTGGGGACTGAACCAAACAGACCAAAAACTAGGAGCTAAAAAAGACTAAAGAGAGAGCCTCAGAGCTGCAGAGTTGGTGACAATTCCAATAATTCTGCCGGTTTAATGGAGGTAATTTGCTGGAACTCCTTGGGTCTGCACTAAACCAGAGTCAGATTCCTTGTATGTGCACACATTCTTGGCCAATAAAGCCAATTCTGATTCTGATCCGTGCAATTTTACTTAAAACAATTTAACTGTCACACGCATACTTTCAGGAGGTATTCATACATGCATGCACGGCAGCCCCCTCAGCTGGACTGCTCTGAAGCATTTGTGCTAACAAAACATGCAGGCAGAATGGGACAGACCTCCGTTACAGTCTGCATGCCCACGTTCAGCTGCAGAGGTTTCCTTTTAGAGTCTCTGCTTCAGTAGCTGTGATGAGCGCACGTGATGAGGTGATCAGGCTCCTCACGCTCTCTGATCTGCTGCAGTAAACTGTCTGTCCGTCAGCACACTGTCTTCTCCCACAGTGACGTCATGTTTGTGTTCATACTAGTGAACAACACGGTGAGCTCAGGTACACAACTATATCTGACTGCACAGACAGAAAAATTACAAATCCACACTGACGTCATGCTGCCTGAAGGCACAGTCTCTTTTCTGTCTGTTCTCTCCATCAACCTAACTTCCATCATAACTGTATTATTAAAGACAGACATTTCTTGTTCTGAGAATTTTTAGATGCACAGTCTGATGTGTGGCGTCTTTAATTTATCAAATAGTTTTAAATATTTGTTTTCTCTGACGGTTTGTGGAAAGCTCTTTAGGATGTCATCTTTGGTTTGATTCTTATTTTCAATTTTATCATGATTTCAGTCAAATTTTGTTTAATTCCCATCCTATTGACTTTTTCTCTTTTCATGCTGTACACTTTTTGTTGTTGTTGTTGTTGTTTCCCAATTAAACCATGATGCTCTTAGAAAAGAGATATTTCATCTCATTGAGGCTTTTCTGGTTGAATACACTAATAATAATTGTTCATCCGAAGAATGTATATTTTTAAGCACAGCTTAGTTTTACTTCTCATACTAGGTGTTAAGTCCAGTATATTATCCCTTATATTTTATTCAGATTCTATTAAAATGTAGAGTATAGTAATACATTATTATATATGATTATATTATTGTGAAAATGTGTTATATATTGCATTGCTCTACATATTTTCATACATATTATTTACATTGTTTTATTTATTATTCATACACATATAGTACCTATACTAACTTACTGTATATACAAACACTATAACTACCCGCTAGCTTAATTCCCATTTGAATAAGGCTTTCTGATTTGCACAGACCAACATTTGAACATATATTTTTTAACACATTTTTGAATAAATTCAAATCTATTTATTATGTTATTTGCGACAGTATTTTATTTTAATTGACAGAGAGACTGCAGACTAAGCAGGGGTGGGGGGCGTGACGCACAAGCAAAGGAACTAAAGCACCAAATCAACTGGGAACCTCAGCACAAATTAAGGCGGCCTTAAAACTATTTAACTGTCACATGCATACTTTCAGGAGGTATTCATACATGCATGCACAGCAGCCCCCTCAGCTGGACTGCTCTGAAGCATTTGACATAGTTATTTCCTACCTCTTTAGTCTGTTTCTGTTGTGCTTTAACATGAATTTCAAACCCAAGGAACAATAAGGTCTTATCTCATGTCACTAAAGATACAGTCGATCAAAGCATTAGAACTATACCAGTCCCTTCAGCTGGTGTTGCACACGTTCACATACCGGGGCATGTACAGACACATTCACTTTCTCATACGCTGATACCAGCCAGTCTGACAGTCTGAGAATACTGTGTTTGTTTTAACAGTCTGTATGGGCTGAATGAGGGATTACCTCGTCTCTGAGTCACGGCCTCGGTTCAGAGACCCGAGCCCCCCCCACACAAACGCCTGCCCCTCTTCCCTCTGTCCCTCACCCACCACCCCAAACACACGCAGCTCCCCGGGCCGCCTCAGGAAACATCCTGACGGAGGTGGTGCGGTCAGGTTTCAGAGCAGAGAGGAGGCTGAACCAGAATTTCATCATCATCATCATTTAATTCGCTGATTATACAGTTTGTGCTGCATACCAGTGGTGGAAGACGTTTTCACATCCTGAATAAAAGTAGCAATACCACCGTGGAGCAAATACTCCATTACATGTGCAAGCTCTGCATTCAGAATCTTACTTAAGCAAAGTATTATCAGCAAAATGTACTTCAAGTTTCAAAAGTAAGAGTACTCATAAGTCAGTAAAATCAGTTATTTGGGAGTTTGATTACTGTATTTTATATTACAGGATTATTATTACTGATGTATACTCGTCAACACTGAGATTTGAAAATACAGTCCCCACAGTGACTAGAGTCAGGTGGTCAGAATCAGACGCCTGGTTGAAAGTGAAATGCTGTCAGCATCCCTGCATTATATCAATGAAAACACATGTAAATTCAGCTCACACATTAAGATTCAGGTGTGAATTTTAGAGGCTGCTGTCAAGAGAGACGACTGGTGGTAGAGGGGGGTTATGAAAATGGATGTTAGAGATAGCATAAATACAGTCATTGAGCATGTTTCTGAGCCTCTTGGGCGCTCTTATGCTTGGCAGATTTGTTGGTTTTCTCTCCGTGTGAAACCCATTTGGTGAGATACTTGCATAAACTTCAAAAACAGAATCTCTGGAACCACAAAAAGATTGTCAGCCATGTGCATTAATGTGGAAGCAGCACTTTATTGTTGCAGCCTGTCGAGTTAGACCCAGTTGTGGCTACTTCAAGCAGTCTGAAACTAACTTACTAATGATACTTTATGAAGTGATTATATATTTTGTGTGTTAAATCATTGTCAATAAAGTAACTTGTAAATCTAGCTGTCAAATATAGTCAAGTAAAAGTACGATATTTCTCTCTGAAATGCTGTGGAGTATATGTGCTATAAAATGGAAATAATCATGTTAAGTACATAAGGACAGTACATGAGTAAATGTACTACTTTGTGTTACTTTCCACCACTCCTGAACACACACACACACACACAAATTCACAAAAACATGACTGATTTATTAGTTTACAATTTACAGTTTCAAAGTAATTCTAATATTGAACAGTTCTCATATGTGATGTGCTGTTAAGGTCCTGCAAAACTGTCTTGCAAAAAAAAAACAAAAAACATTTTTCTGTCGAATGTTTTGCAGAAATCAAGAAGTTTATGCTTTTATATCCAGTCTCTTGTAAAGAGAGAGCACATCATCGTCAACATATCAGCTGAATCAGTCACTGCACTTTAAGGTTTGTAGATTTTCCTACAAGGAGAAACTTCACTCAAATATCAGCACTGGCCTCATGATGGAAATCAGCAACATTAGGAGCATCTCTGGCCTCTGCACAGAAGTCAAAAGTCAGAGTTCATCTAACATCCAACACAAAAGTATTTGTGCAACCACAGACAGAGCTGATTTGCTCAGAGTTGAATTATGATTTATACACAGAAAAGTCTCAGTCCAACAACATAGTTGCAACACTGCAGTCATGTAAGACCTTGACAGTGTCTGTCTCCAGTCAAGCTGACATGGATGGAAGGACTCTCAACTTGATGTCATCTTCATCATCTGTCTGCAGCCTCTTCTATTTTGCCGCCAAGTGCATTCAGTTTCTTTGGGGACTAAAGATGGTGTGAGTGGAAATGCCTTGCTCTTCCATCATGACACCACACACTCCAGCTGAGTTTCTGAAGCTCCAGCCACCATCTGGACCCTCCAGGAGTCCTCCTCTGTCCATTCCTGCATTGCGCCCTGGCTCCCCTCAGCCTCTTGGTGCTGAGATGCTGCCAGGTCTGGGCACTGGGTCTGGAGCTGCTCTGCAGGTCCACAACAAAAGAGTTATTTTTTTAAACTGTATGGAAAGAGAACAATAGATACAACATTTAATACGTACAACTACGCATTCCCACTACCAGGTGCAGACAGGAAGTTTAAAGACAGAAATATGGAGTCAGAGCACTTCCTTGTTTCTGAAATGCTAAAACTTTAAAATCAAATGACTTAAATTGTACTAAAACTAACAGACATAGACACTAAAGCTGATACTGTATTTCATTCTCTCCCATATAACATTACATCTGCACAACATTCACTCAGAAATCAGTGTTTGTAATTGTGCAACCCGACCTGTGCAGGCCTGTGTCTCCTCACTGTAGATCTGCAGGAAGACGAGTGCAGAGAGGAGCAGCAGCCAGCGGTGGGCCTGATCCGGGGCCTCCCTCAGCGGGGGCCTCCTGCTCTGAGAGGCTGGGTACAGGACTCGGCGGAGGCGACGGACCCGGGGAGGAGAGGGAAGCCGGGAGGAAGAGGAGGAGAGAGACGAAGAGGTGAAGGTGCTGGTTGTCTCCGAAGGCCCCAGGGCCACAGGGAGCGGTCTGCAGCAGGAGGAGGAAGGCATGGTCGATGTCTGATGATCTTCTTTAACTGCTTGGAGTCCTTTCAGATTACCTGTTTTTTATTTTTCTATGTCTACTGCTGAACTTCCAGTGATTCTCACTCCTCAAGCTTCAACACTAATATCTCTCCTCCAAATCACCTCCTGCAGTCAGATCTGCTGCAGGCTGCTGATCAGACCTTGAATTCCTTTATAATCTTCCAGTCTTCTCTTTCACACCTTTATGTCACTTTGCCTCCACTGTCCCAACCCCTCTATCTCTCTGCCAGTCCTGTCTTAACCTGAAAATCTCTTCTTTTAATTCTTGTCTGTCAGTCTTCGCCAGATTATAATCTGAGACTCTCCATCACAAACTGTCTCTGCTTATCTTTCCCAGACTTTAAATGTGTCTCTCACAGTGTAGCAGTTCCTAAGTTTCCACACTTTCTCTTTGTCAATTTCTCTCTTTTTCTCTGTAAATCTATCTTCATCACCAATCTTGTTCTAATTTCAGCACACACAGACTATTTATACATGTGCAGAGTAGGTGTTGTCATCTTGCCTTGCAGGTAGAACCCACCCACCTTGGGAATTATTGTTGTTGTGAGTTGAAATTATTTTTAGATGCACGCCAACTCCTTCTGCCACCAAGAAAACTCCACCTCCTTCTCATCTTGTTTCACTGCTGCAGGGAAGTCTCTGCTGCCGCTACATGGCAGACTCAAATCAGAGGGGGAAGTCAAGGATTTCTGGCTGTCTGTGTGTCACTGTCCATCATCATTTTACTGACAGTAAGATGAGATGAAATGCAGCTGAGTGTCCACTGCTGTAGTGCAAGAAACATACAGCAGAAAAAATAAAGCCACATCCTCCAGATTACATATTGAACATCTTTACTCAATAAGCCAACAGGTAATGGGAAATGGTTCAAAATGAAAGAATGAAAATGTTGTGGCAGTGAGACTCTGCAGGGCCCCTCTGAGACTGCTTCGAGTTAATCAGCCTGGTTCTATTCTTATCACACTGTCCACAAATACAAAAAAAAAACAACAACAAAGTATTGCATGTGTAGCCAAAGCCTGATGTATTTTCATAGACATCCTCTGAGTCATAGCTCCATTGCCACGCTGTTGCACTGGCTGACTGTGTATCTTGAATCCTGCCGTGGCTCCTCCCATACATAGAGCAGGTTGTAGCAGAAAGCAGTGGAAATGATTGGTGATATGACATGATAAATATGCTAACCAGTATCACAAATATTGTTTTTTGTATAAGACTGGATGATCTTTGAAGCTGATGTTTCTCCTGTACTGTTCCTCTCTCCTCTCATCTACTCGCCTTGTTTCTTCTCCTGTTCCCTCCTCACCTCCTCTCTTTCCTTCCTTCCTCGTTTTCTCTCCTCTCACCTCCTCACCTCTCCTCTCCTTGCGTGTGGATTTTAGCTTTTTTTCTTGTCTCTCCTCAGGCTCCGACCACAGAAATTCTCAGTGAAACTTCAGGAATGTTTTTCAGTGGCTTTGTTGCCTGCCTGCCTCTCTCCCTGCACGCAACACACACACAAACACACACACCACGGTATGCAACATGCTGTATATCATTGCAAGACATGCATGACAGTATGGGATGTGCAGTAATTGCAACTTGCAACTGGCAGAAAGTCTACACCAGTCGTGATACACTGGTTCCAGTAAACTGCATATTTACACACACAAACACATGCCCACTGTACGCTAGATGTCAGCATATAAACACAACTGCATCAGACACAATAAATCAACAAATACTGACGACATCCTCTCTGCAGCATGCTGTAAGTAAACTGAGTTCACTGATTGTCTGCTGGACTCTCTCCTTCACTTTCTCCTCAGTTCACTAGTTTGAACTGTGGAGCAATCCGTTTGTAGCGGGTTGACTCACTGTAAGTCAGTTCTTAATAATTGTCGTTTTTGGCAGTTAGATATCTTGTTTGTAACGCCACACTGCAAACAAAGACATAAATCATCGAAAGGTTCTTCTGAAAACTGTAAGAAGATCTAGGAAACAGAGAAAACAACATAACTGAGCATGGAAACATGATTGTACATCACAGTGGTTCTTTGAGGCTGTACGAGATGCTTTGTCTTAAATGCTAACATTAGCACGAGAACATGCTCATAATATCAGTTTTAACATGCTGATGGCTTATCGGTATGATGTGATTGCAGCATACTGCTGGTCATGTACGTATAGAGACTCAAACTGCAACCATATTCCATCTAAATTGTGATTCTCACTGTTCAAGAGTTACTCAAATCAAGTTAAAGTCATAAATATTTGACAGATATTTAACAGAGAGTTCAAGGCTCCTGAAGAGGATTGAAAGAAGGAAACATTGCTTCTGTGTTTCCCACCAGAGCTATTAATGAGCACCGTGACCACGCAGCCACGTGTCTCATGAGAGAAGAGAAGAAGAAGACAGTGGTAACCACAGCGAGGAGAAAATAATAACAGTATCTCACGCTTGGAAACACACTGGATGTTGGATCGTTTCTGTGATCTACGTGCTGCGCTAAAATTAACAACAAATGGAGCTGGTGGAAACGTGGTCCGACTCTCTGCTTCATTAAATCCTGATTCTCATGCATCTCAACCCTTTGAACCTTCAGTTCAATCACCACGAGTTCACAGAGTCCAAACCCTCAGAGCTGATCTGACTGTGATTGACTGAGGGAGTGTCGGAGGTTCAGGCCCTGGCCAAAGGGTACACATTCTTCACTCGAGTGTTGTCTTTATCCCTGAGCCTATTTCTAACAAGGTTCATGGATTCAATCTGTCCCCACACCCACAGTCAGCAAGGGAGCAGCGATAAAGGTGAAGGGGATTAACTAATGTAGTAGAGCAAAGGTGAATTTAACCCTTAAAGCGCTGAAGAACAGGAATTCTCTTGTCTTGCTTGGATTTTGCCGTACAGTAGGCGATTCAAGGTGCTTTAAGCAAAATGCAAGCGTCAGCATGCTAACATGCTCACAATTACAATGGTAACAGGCCGTTGTTAACCATTTTCATCATCTTAGTTTAGCATTTTAGCATTCTAGCAAATGTCAGTAGTTAGTCATAAACGGCAGTGTTGAACAGATGGAAAGTTTGATCTGATGATGGTGTCAGATCACCAAAGTTATTACGACTCATCTTGAGGGGAGCGCGAATGTCTGAGCCAAATTTCACAGCAATCCATCCAATAGCTTTTGAGATATTTCATTTTGGATCAAAGCGGTGGGCCGACTGACTGACGTCGCCATCCATTGGGCCACGCCTCTAGCATGGCTAAGATAAATCACCAGTGGGCTGAATTGACATGCAGGAGGCACACTAACGTCACAGACAAAAGAGAATAACTTCAACACACTCAACTGATCCCAGAAACAAGAATCTACGTACGGAGAATCTCGTTCTTTTCAAGCAGGAATGATCCCATGATGTCCAGAAGAGCTGATTCATGTGTCAGTAAGCTCTTTCACACCTGCACTTCGTCACAACGAAATTAATCGCTTTGATGGATGCTGGAGAAAAGCACCAACTCAAATCCTCTCTTGACATAACTCAAAGCTGTCCTGCGTCAGTGTATAATATTTTCACATGCACAAAGGTCACTCCGTTGTTCTCGAGAAACCTTACACAGCTTAAGGTTGACATCAGTATGTTGCTACGTCCTGAGCAGAAACAATGCTGTGAAACGTTTACCGCTGTTAGCAGGCGCTCGGACCAAAAATAGCCCTTTGTTTGAAAACACACAAGGCTCAGGTGTCGGCGAGTGTGTGTTATTTCAGGTACAAGTGAAAGGAAGACATATAATCCGGTAGTCCAATTTTAGTAACAAAGAGGTTCTCAGATGCCATGTGTGGTTGTCTATAATACTGTGAGACAGGATTTTCCAGCTCTAAAAGGTTTGAAGAAAATAGTGGAACTATGCAGCTCAGGACATCATTCTTTAAAGTGGACAACTGTTCTTCAAAGCTGGTTTCAAGCGCATCTGGAACTGTAACAAATCCTGTAGCTCAAACAAGCAAAGGTGCAGCTTAGTGACCGCTAGCTCGATCATGAGCAAGATGTTTCAGGGTGAACCACAAACATGGAGTAACGTACAAGTACACAGTGGAATTTTCATAATGAAGAGTTAACCGAGCGTATGTGTGAAAGAATACACAAAAAATACATGTTTTTAAAATGAAAATGAAACTCAAAGGTTCAATGAAGCCAGAACATGTGGAGCTCAATTTGACATCAAAATGGGAACACTGACCCTGACCAGGCTTCACCAGGAAATCTCTTTTACAAGAGGGATGGAGGGTACAATTACAGCATCACGTGAAAAGATGACAGCATCCATATACAGAATACGCACAATAGTTATGGTTACTGTAACTTCGCATATACGTGCAGCATGTTTATCCCCTACACCAACCTCATTTTGGAAGATGGATGGCTCTCCTATGTAACTGTCGTGGTCAGGTGCTTTCCCCTGATTACAGAAACCAGGTTTACCTCATTTACACGGCATTTAAGAAATGATCTTACTGGAGAAAGCTGACTGGAAACACACACGTTCACACAAGATAAAGACAAGACATGTGGTTTTCTTGGGAAAGATGTATCAAGATTTAAATTCCATCTATCGAACCACAGAAACAACCAGGAAATCATTGTGTCAGAGCGGATATGACTGACACCTCTGTTGCAACACGGAGAGAAAGTCATTACTGGAACCGGAGCTGATTGAGATTAATTCCTGAGATGACGAAAATCAGAGTCAGCGCTACAGACAAAGGCATGAACAGAGGACGGGGCAACAGCTGGCCTTCTGGACAGCTCAGGTTTAATAAAGACATTTTCAAGCTTTTTCTCAGTTCCTCGTCCATCCCTGTCATGGCAAGATTTCACTGTCCCGCTTGGCAAAATGTTTCCCAGTTTTCCCAACTCGACGTCGTGAGATGCTGCAGAAGCTGCCGCCTGTTGTTTGCACTGGCATGGTAACAGAATACCGATGTGCTGGTTCATACCCGCTGAGAGGAAAAGGCTCGGCTGCAGGAAACACAAGGTGGAGGCAGGTTAGAGCTTGAAATCACAGTTATTACTGCTTAATAATACAGATAAGTGTTTCCCACAGCTGTGATCACAGCAGTTAACACCCTGCTGAAAGAATTCAGCCTCATCATGTAGGTTTTCTGTCAAAGGAGGAGTCTGAGGGAAATTTCCAGTTTTATTCAACCCCAGTTATCGCTTTTGCACCATTCCTGTTGTTTAAACCAATAATTCCTATTCAGGAATTAAAATTAAAATTATTATTATTTCATCCATAAAATGTCAAACACCCATAAGGTGTCGAATCACTACTCCCTCTCGATAACGAGGAACTTTATAATGAAGATCAGTTGTGGCAATAACAAAAACTTTATATTTTTTATTTCATTTTTTATTTCATTTCAGAAAGACCAGTGGTCCAAATAAATGTATTAAAAAGGACATGATTTAGACAATGGGATATTTAGAAGAAGAATTTTGAGTTTTCACTGCTGAATTTCTTGTCCTTCACAAACAAAGATGAGTTGAACTGACCTGTAGAGGCTTTGGTTCCTCTCCCAATTCTAAACATCTGTTTGAGGTTGAGGGTATGTACTGGGCATCCACATTAAAAACAAGATGTGAGCATTATGTACACACTACAGAGGCACTCAGTCCATTCAAACCACACGACTCCACCCTCCGCTCGGCCATGCCAGCCTTCAGAACCAGCTGTCTGGCAGCAGCAGCTCCCGAGAGGCTGAAAGGACACAGGCGTCCAAATTTGGCTTGACCAGACTGACTAATATCAGAAATGTACTGGGCAAAAACAGCTTGTAAGTATGAGGATAATACAGGAAGAATTCAGTATTGTTTTTATTTGTTTTTATTGATTTCCTCCCCCCACCAGCTGCAGCAGGGGAAGTGGGAAACTGCCTACACTGAAACTGGAACACAGGGAGCCTTGATCAGTCATTACATACATGGTTAACAAGTTCAGAACATGGCTGAATTGAGCATTTTAGTTACTTTAGTGGTTGAATGAAGAGTGTCAGTACAACAAAAGGTGGCTTTCCACCCACCTGTTTTTGTACTGATTATCAATTTGTGCATTCAAAAAAAGACAAAAGAAAGAAAGATGAAAAATTTGAAAAAAGTTTTTACGCTCGGCTGACGTGAGAGAGATGGTGTATTGAAGAAAGCAAAATGCGACAAAGTGCAGTTCTCATTCCCAGGTCATCAAATAATGATGTTTTGTCATGCTAGTCAGCGTATCCCACAGATGCACCAGGTACCTTGACCGTCATACAACTGCATGTACAACTAACCCCAATGCAAATCCTTCCACAGAAATATTAGACATTCAGAGCACGCATAAAGATTAAGCAGGAAGCAGGCTGGATGGATGGATGGTACGATACAGAACTTTGACCAGGAGACTTGCGTGTGTGTGAAATACAACAGTTTGATGGGATGGACCCGAAGATGGCTTATTATTTTACCAGCAACAGCACAAAAAACTGATTTTTTTCCCTCACTCTCATCAAGTCTCACATACAGATGAGTATCTACTAGGTATTGTGTGTGTATCAAAGCTTAATAAATTCAGAAACTATTGAAAACACATCTGTGTTCCACTATGTGCCCAATCACTCACTAGAGCACCAAATGTGGATTAACCCCCGTATGAAAATAGTCCCCAACAATGCACTATTTCCTCCTGTTTGTGAAAAAAACAGTGACCTGCTATTTACTGAGTCATGAACCCAAACTGGTAACTGTATATGAAACTGTAAATTTGTGATGTGTTTTTAAGGAGTTCCGCCTTTACAATTGCTTGACAAGAAGACAGTATTGAGAGAGAGACTAACATGTTTTTGTTTTTTCATGGGATTTGTTGACAATAAGAAGACTATAGAATAACATTAGCCTCACAAAAACATCTGTAGTATTAGACACTACTGTCTTCCTACAACAGGAAAAAAAATGCGGCAGCCAGGCAACAGTGCCACACTGAGAGCACTGAGGAGGAGGAGCTGATGTTTCATTTCATGTCTTGGGCAATATGACATGAACACTTGGTGGGTCTACAAGTCTAATGACTGCCATGACAACCTGGAAACAAACAGCAGCTTTACTTGTATACACATACACACTGTTAATAATAATAATAACATATGTGATGTCTCTGCCCTGCTCTGTCTGCAGCCTGAGGCCTGCAGCAGGTCATGTTCTGTTCTGAGGTTCTGTTGATCTGCTGCATCCACAACACAAACCTCGGCTGATGTTGTTGGGATTCAGCACATGAAATTACAGGGTTTGTGAGTAAACCAATAGGATGCACTCCAGAATCTGTTAGATCATCCAACAGTTGCAGGAGACTTTTCCCCGAAGCCCAAAGAGCAAATTACAAAATAATATTTGTAGTTATCGATGAAAACATCTTCACATTCAAGTGAGTTACCAGCAAATATTCAGTTCTCGCACCACAAACATTCATTTACTTACTTTTTAAGGCCCTTATCAAGTTCAGGCATGTTCCTATGAGCACGTTTTCTTCTGAAAGTGGGGATCGTGCCCCAGCTGTCAACAAGTAATTAATGTCAATTAATAGCAGCTGTGCCAGAGACCCAGTAGTGTCGTCCAAGTTCTGAAATCACTGGGTTACTGAAAGGTGCTTTTCCTTTGTGTTCCTTGCCTCACTTTTATTGCCACTCACATCTTGCCTTATTTGCTTTTTATTGCTTTGCCTTCGTCGTGTCTGATTTGAAGAGTTGAACACATTCTCTCTGTGTCAGGATGAGTTCAGAGTTCATGCTGCTGGCAGGGTTGTGTTTCTGGAGCCTAAAAATACTAAAACCTCTAAATTCTTGGGATAAAAGTACAGAGGACAAGATGTCAGGGACGTAGTAGCTATTGTAGAGTCCTGGCTATATATATAGTTTAGTCATTTTTTTTATGTTTAAAGTATAAGAAAAAGTTGCAAGAAACATTTCTGGTATTCAATATTCTGAATAAGACTGAAAGTCTATTGTTTGCTCTGGGTAAAGAAGCTGAATTATTTTTCCATTGTTATTTTTCTTCTTATTCATTTATTTATTCAGTTTTGCTATTCTTGCTGCATATTTGTGATGTTCAAATATTTTAAAAATCTTAAATAATGTGCAGAAGAAACAATCGTGTGACAACAGCAGCTACATGAAACACAATTTCCATCTGGTTATCCCATGAAAATGTTGAATGAAATGAAAATAAATGGTTTATGATTGTTTCCGATTTATGTATCTCAGGATTAAAGTTTTGGTTTGTGTAAAGGGAAACTGAATTTGTCTCCTTGACTTCCACACTCTCATTTTCCACCACAAATTAGTTTGTCTTTCACCTCATGCCTACTGTTGTCTAATCCTTTCCTGCTGAGGAAACATATTCCCCTCACTTTTCGTGCAAAGAGCACATTCATATTTTGAAGGAATCATCCTCCCAGGCTAAACTATGGTGGGTGGATGGAGAGGACATGAATACAGCCAAGAAAAACAGACAGTAACTCACAGACAGGGTACAGTACACCGCCCTTAGGCTGAATATTTGTGGGAGGTGGAGGTAGCGTGCAGGACACCACACAGGTTGTGACAGTGTGCAGAGGAGAAACCTCAACTATGAAAATGACTTACTGTACCTGAAGGTATCCTCACAGACGTGCGTGCTGGGATCGGTGAACTCAGGTTCAAACCACAGACAGCTTTATTCTCAAACATTTCACTTTCAGAGGTTCTGATTATGAAAATATGTTAATGACTGTGCTTGTTCAAAGTGACATTTACAGGTCCAATGTGGAGGATTTAGGGGGGTGTACTTCGAGAAATGTACTTTTACAATTATGTTTTCATTAGTATGCAATCAAACAACAATAAGAACAGATGGTTTTTTTATTAACTTAAAATGAGCTCTTTATATCAACAGAGGGAGCGGGTCCTCTTCCACAGTCAACTGCCATGTTTGTACAGCAGCCCAGAATGGACAAACCAAGCACTTGATCTAGAGAGGGCGATCTTGGCAGCGATCATAGGGGAGGGCGAGATGAGGGCTGTTCAGTGGGTTGCAATCTGCAACCTCTCTGTGAGATGCCACTAAATCCTACACTGGACCTTTAAGTTGACTTTGTGGCACGAAATCATTGTTATATTTATCTGATTCCTGATAATTACTGATCGGGATCAAGAGACTCAATCAGCACTCAACCCTATTGTTGGACAGAACACTCACACTGGACAATTTTGCAAAACTGAACCAGAGATGTTAGCGTTTTTACTCCATGTATTCTTGTCCTTATCAAAACCTGCCATCTACATTACCTACAGTGCAACTTGAATACTGACATTTCGGTTGGAGATTGGGGATGTGTTAGGCTACTAGTTCAGGTATGCTCACTTCTTTCTGATTGTAGTCTTCAGTCCCAGCCTACGCTGACTCAAGTGACGTCACTTGAGGACACTTATACGACTTCATGCTCTGGAGACTACTTGTTGATATGATATAGTTCTGCAGTGTCTCTGTGGTTATAGCAAATAAAATAAGGATATGGTACAGTTTGGGTTAGCATGACGCTCCGGTGTGTTACATGTCCGTTCCACACTCAGACCTCCACAACCTTTCCGCCTTGCTACATGTTTCACTGCGATCTCCGGCTGCTCTGGTGGATTTACAGGTCAGGGCTTTTAGTTCATCTTCACACTACTGGACGACACACTGTAGCGTTGTTCTCACACACTGTTTCTAATTTGTGTTTGCTCCGATCAATATTTATTTATTACCCACATCAGAAATGTGACTTCACATCCAGGGAAATATAATGCCTTCAGCCTTCAGCCTTTAGCCTGCTAACATACTAAACTAAAAAGGTGTACTTGTTGTAAACTTGATACCTGTTAAAATCATCAGCATGTTGCCATTATGAATATGTGTGTATCGTGTGTGTGTGTGTGTGTGTGTCTGTCTGTCTGTCTGTCTGTCTGTCTGTCTGTCTGTCTGTCTGCCTGCGTGTGAGGCTGAACCCAGTAATTCGAGAAACACTTCGGTTTGGCAGCCACAGGTTGAGGGAACACCTCTGTCTGTATGCACAGGTATTAATAGAGCAGTGGTTTGCGTGAGTTTGTGTGTGTGTGTGTGTGTGTGTGTGTGTGTGTGTGTGTGTGTGTGTGTGTGTGTGTGTGTGAAGGGAAAGTCAGTAATGCTGTGACTAAAGACTCCTCAGGCGAAACAAGAATCTACAGATCATAACATCTTAAAACTTCAAATAACCTTCCCACGACCTCCGTGTGTTACAGAAGGTGAAGATTTGGAGAAAGAACAATGAACTTGTAACTCTCTGTCAAGGCTTAATGGAAGTGGAAGCAACTTTTTAGGGCAGGGAGACCAATCACACATATTCTCTGGCTGTGAATGATGACTATATGAGTGTAGGTGCAGCGCTCTGAGACTATCGCTTGTAGGTATATCTGCTCGCACGCCTGCACAGCAATGAAAACTTTAATCCACGACCACACATGGTCTGACCTTGTATCTAAATTGCACTGACACTCTGAGGCTCAAACAAACCAGCTTCTTCTTCAGCTATTCAAAGAGCCAGTGAGCAACCAGTACTCAGAGGGCTGTGCCTAAACTCTGGAGTAGAATCTGGAGTTATGGGACATAACTAAGGTTCTGTCTCAACTATTAATCACCCTGAAAGTCTATCATTAGTAGGATAAGGGCAAAGCTGGATATGGTCTATGCCACACTGGGTTCACAAAACACGTCCCCACTGCCCCCCATAGGCACCACAATGTGCATAAAAGTATATCTAATATTTTTCTTGAGGAGATAAAGGCTTGGAACAAATAAAGCCTACTGCTATCAGAACATGAAGATGAAGGCTATGCACTGTAACCGTCCAGTGAGGAACAGGGTAGGGGAAAAAAATGCCAGTGCTCCATGCAATAAGCAGGAGGGAGCGCACACAGCCGAATCCCTCAAAAACAGATGAAAAAATGAATGAAAGAAGAGGGGGAAGACCAGGAGGCTGCAGTGCAAATGTCTTCTGCTGACATTCCTCCATACAAAGCCAGATTAAATCTCTCTGGCGGAGTGCTCGATGATGCGTTCCAGGGATCCATCCCAGAGTAGAGATACTGTACATTTGCACCTACAACCAGTGTGGCAGGTGCTCTGCAGACAGAGGAAGCCCCTGAGATTGCTCTCTGCAGTGCACAAACCAACACTGGGAATGTTGTAGGTCAGCCATTCGTGCAATGTAGCAGGATGGCGCTCACACTGGCAAGAGACATGGCTTCTTCCTCAGACTTGTGAGGAGGAGGAGAAAAGTCAGCGAAGGTCACACTCAGTCTGAAGCAGCTAATTTTGCTTTAAAGTGTAAAAGTCAGATTAGGGCAAAATATAGCTGAGTTGCCGTCTCCTTGGATCCTGAGACATGAGGGATCAGCGAGAGTGCAGATAAACTCTTTTTGTAAACAAAAAGCAGAGGGGGGCTTAATCGTTCCCTTTCATTGGCCAGACGCACAAACGCTGGCCTATCACCTGGTAATTCCTAATCGTTCCCTCAGCCTGACAGAGAGCGTCCCTTCACCACGGGAGTTCCCACAGGTGGCCTGACCTCATCTGCTGCAGACATGGAAACTGAACACGTAAGCACTCTCCAGCGCTATCAGATCACTGGCAGAAAGTTTTCCTGCACTTTCCTGGCAGGACGGTGTGTAGGAGCATCCTGGGCCAGGACCAATGTCCATATGTGTCCACTTCCAGTGGAGGATTGTCCCAAGTAGAACCAGAGAGTGTGCTGTCCTGCTCTGCCAAACCTGTTCCAAATCTAAGAGACCAGGTCAGGAGGGAGGCTCCAGTCCCGCATGTGAGGACCTCCCTTCAGCATGATGTCTGCCCTCTGCTCAAAGTGCAGTTTAAACTGAGCATGAATGTCAGATCGTCTTTTTCAGAAATTTTCAAAAATATGTCAGCCAAGAGGAAGCAGCTGGTCAGTCAGGAGAAGGAGCATAAAGCTGCCCTCCACAGCCTGATGCTGGAGGCAGAGGAAAAGGTAAAGTCTTGGATGGGAGTTAAACTAACAGTTGACAATACATCTACAGGAGAGTTTTTAATGCTGATCTCATTTTTTGGTGGTTTGACTGTTGCATTGAAATGTATATTTGCAAAAAGTAAATGTTTACCCTTACCTTCACCTGTCCTCGACAGGATGACCGAGGAGATGCAGAAGACACTGGAGGACTGGGCTTCAGTGTTTTGCAAATCACATTTTGTTTCTATTTGCGTTTTACACACTGTCCCAACTTTTTTGGACACAGGGTTGTAAAATGATCTTTCATTTTGAAAGCGTAGTGTTAAACACATTTTGCAGGAGTTAGGAGTTGAACGTCCTGCAAGCCTCTGGGCTGTCAGTTTACATTTTCACATGTCACTCAGAAAGCTGACTGTCTCATCCAGTGGGGCGCGGAGTAGAGTTTTGTTACCTACTAGATAACAGTGGGTGGGATGGTCAAAGCATCCAGACAAAACAACCCTGCGTCCCTGAGATGATCCTGGGAAAAAGCAAAAGGAAAGCAAAGAAAAGGGAGAGTTTGTTGAAACTGAAGAACTGTTCAAATCTGTTGAATTGTTTTGCAAAATTGTGAACAAAAAAAAATAAAACAAGAAGTAGTAGTAGTAATGCTTGAAAAAATCCAGGAAGACTGAGTTTACAGTGGAAGGCTTTTGAAGCACCTCGTATAATTCAAGATCAAAATTCGCTAAAACAAACTGTCATGCCCAATCCATCCATCAGCTGTCAAGATCACAAATGTCAACCTGCTGGTGGCAGTCAGCAGGACTCTGGGCACCAAATCTAATGCTAATCCATCAAACAGTTATAAAACACATTGCCCAGCAAGCCCCACTCCCCACTCTTCAGGTTGTCCCACCAGTCAGCCACTAGTGCAGCGACGAGGCCGCGATCCCTCACTGGCTTTTCACCTTTCCTGCAGAACTTACTGCGAATCAGGCCAAACAGGCCGGTCAGCGCAGTGACACTGGACTGACCTGGAAAACACAGAAGATGGTCTGTTGGCGTGTGTGCACATTTGTGTGTGTGTGTATGTGTGTTGATTTTAGGGAAACTTAAAAAGTTGAAGCCAGCCTGGAATATTCAGCTGACACACACACACACACACACACACACACACACACACACACATAGTCACGAGGATCTCTTTGGCTCTTACCACCTCTTCTGTAGAAAGTCTGCCCAGTCATAATTACATGTGGTTTCAATAACTTGTGCATCATCAGTGTTTCTCCTGCAGAAGATCATTCTGTCCTCACATCCACCTGCTGCAGAAACAACTTTATCTGAGAAACTTACTCTCAGCTTCAGTGTCTCCAAAAGCAGACCATAATCACATTACTGGTAGTTTTAACATTTCATTTAAAACTGCACTATTGCAGCACAAAAGCTTGTCTCTGATCAGCTGCATCAGACCTTTTCTGCCTGAGGAGCATCAGACGAACTAAGCGTCCAATAACGCTGTATAGTTTCAGACTCCCACAGCCTGCCCACGCACATTTCCTGGGAAATTGGCAAAGCATCACGAGACAATGTGGATGTTCTCTGCTGCCTCAACAACAAGCCTTCTATCAGGCTGTGTGTGTGTGTGTGTGTGTGTGTGGGGGGGGGGGGGGGGGGGGGACAGATCAAATTGTTCTGAATGAGGCCAACAAACTACAGAAACCCTCCTCTGTCCTCTCTTTCCCTCACTGACAGAAACTCAGGTTGTGCCAGCAACTAAACTGTTCAGCAGATGCTCTTATATTCAACAGATCAAACAGCCTTATACATTGTTAGCTGTTATTATTATTATCATTTGTACAACAATATAAAGCCAGAAGTTTGTCCAAGTTAAAGGACAGAGTCTTAACTTTTCAGCAGCCAACAAATGTGTGCAGAAGGTGGCGTCACACCCACGGGTGGGATTGATTTAATGCTCCTGATCCGGTGGGGGCGAGTGAAATGGTTACAGGCTCACAGGAATGCAATAAAGCACGGTTCCCCCCCCTGTTCTTGTTACAGATGACGGACAGTCAGTTCAGCCATCATGAGGCGCTGCATCAGTCGTCTTCCACTGTAACACACTGCTGAGGACAAAACGACTGTCGCCTGATGCTCTTTGATGTCTGTTTCATGTTGGTAGGAAACAGGCAGTGAACAATGGTCTCTGCTGTTAATGTCTGACTCATCCGCCCACCCCCACCTCCACCTCTCCACTCTTTGAATTTTTGCTACTCAATAATAAACTCACCTGACCTCCTCATTTACTCCCATAAGAATTCCTGCGGCCTAGGCCAGGGCATGTAGCAGCTGATAGACTGCAGGGCAGCAGAATCTTTAGCCTGGGGAGGACAGCAGGAAAACCAACCAATCCTGTTGTCTCCAGATTAACCACACAGACCTACTGCAGAATATAGAGTATTTGTCAAGGGTATAGATATACAGGCTTTGCAGATCACAACAGGACACAAATTATGACAATAACATGCATTTAGTTCCCCAATTATAAACTAATACAGTCTAATACAACAGCAGTTCAATAAAGCCTGCTTTGCTTTGCTGATTGGTTGTGGATGACATCCTCCATTGCAGTATCATTTTAGGGGCTTTGGCCAAAAACAGATTAGCCAGGACATTGAATTCATATAAGAGGTCAGCAGGAGCCTGTCCTCCCCGGGTCCCCACAAACACTTCACACAGATTCACCTCTCCCGTCTTTCCTAGCCTGCTGGTGTCGCTGTTTTAATCAGAATTTCAATAATGGATTTTTTCTGAAGCAGTGAGAAAAATTATTCTGTCAAATTATTGTATAAATGATACAGAGATTTGATTATGCTGTATTTCAATTTTAATCTCCCTGTTGCCGCTCTCTGGGACTTCAGGACAGATCCACGCAGAATGTGAACTATTTAAGTGGGTGGGATTGAAGCTGTGGCTCCATGGGAACAGGTTTGTTTGATTGTTCCGTGTGCTGTTAAGGTGTGTCCACAGCTATCATACACAAAGACACCTATTCACATGTCCACATACACACCCACTCTGTGTCATAAAGGATGTAGAGGAGATATCACACTCAGTGTGGTTCACATCATAGCACTGACTAGAAACTGTTAGAACAATCTAAGATTTTCTCACGGGATGGTTGCTTCAACTTTCCAAGCTGAACAGTTTACAGTGAAACTACTTTTAACCATATTTTTCAAAAAAGAAACCAAGGTGTTGCAGAAAGATGCAAATTCAAATGCTATATCTTGCTTTATGCTTTAAGCAGCACAAATTCATTTCCATTCACTCTCGACGTGCTGAGACAGTAGTACAATTATCAGTGGTCACTTTCTCAAAACCTCAGCGTTCAAGACAAAATCATTTAAGAATGCTGCAGGATGTGCATGTAGAATGAGTCAGCTGGTCAGCAAGGGTAACATTCAAGGTTCTGCAAATCACCTTTAAGCCTCTCCAGTGTCTGGATACAAAATCACCCAGTATGATCTGAAATTACAATGATATCTGAGAGAAGAGGTTACAATTGTGCTGAGTAGATATTAAAATGCCCAAATTACATATAGCAGAAATAAACAGCCTGGTACAAAAATGGGTTAGGTAATTTCCTCGTTCAGGACAACTTGCTTGTCCATCAAGGCTTAAAGTTATGCAGAATTATGGGAATGGCTGCTTTGAGTGACAGCTAGCTGCTAGGTTTCAGCAACCAGGCTTCATTTGGCCTGTCTCAGCTGAGCTAATTAGGTTGAGTACCCTGTCATACCTCATGTTATGAACAGGCTGCAATCCATTATGAGGTGTTGTGTTTCCTATTTTGAAATTGATTTTCTATTAATCAATAATTTGTTAGCAACGTTGAACATGCAGTGCAGCTGGAGGTCATTCACAGCGATCCTGTTACCAGAAACATGTGGTTTTAATGTGGCTCATTTACCTATCGTTAATATCGTTGTCATGGTGACGTTAACTACTGCAGAGAGTGTTGTGTGTTGTTGTTGATGAGTTCAGTATCTCTCTGAGCCTCGTCTGCCTTGGTTTCACACTGGCCCAATCACATGAGATGTGACATTAATTGATTCAGTATTACTTTGTTATCACCAATCACCCCTGACCTGGAATAGATGAGACGCAGACCTTTGGTTGAGATGAATTTGCACAAAATGTTTTACACCCTTTTAGAGCAGACGATGAATTTGAATAACTTTTGTGATTCCTTGACTTTTCCTCTTGCACCATCATGAGGTTCACATTAGTGGTTTTGAGTGAGATCAACAATTTAATGGACATTTCAGGGATTTCAGCCTCCCTCTGGATAAATTGTACTGACTTTGTTGATCCTCTGACTTCCCATCCATTTCCATCAAGTCAACGTGTTAATTTCTCCACTATGTGTGACTGAAGAACGAATGACAGTCCCATGAGCCTCAGCTGCAGGCCTACTTTGTGTTTAGTACCACTTAGCATGTTTGCATGCTCACATGTTAAACTAAAATGAACAAAGTAGACATTATACTAGCTTAACATGATCAAGCCAGTTAGCATGCAGATGTTAGCATTTAGCAAAAAACATTGCTGATCTAAGTTCAGCCTCACAGTGCAGCTAGCATGACTGGACACTCGGTCTCGGTATAAATATACTGTGACTGGTTTTCAAGCATATACTGGTGATTCTGGCAGAAAGATGAAATGTGGAAAATAATTTGTCACTTATGAAAAACAAAATCTCATGCTGAGGTTTTATGAGGAAAAGTCCTTCCACATGGTGATTGGCCCTACTGTATTACTCTATATTCTCCACTCTGCATAAGTGAGAAACTCACACACAAACTGGCGAACCATTTCCATACAACCTTCAGTTCTTTCAGTGATCCTACAGTTCCACCTGCTGGGTGACTGAAGGTGCAACACAAAAAAGAGGAACATGGGAGATTCTTAATTTGCTAAGGGACTTGAAAAAAAAATCCCCTCTAAAGAGGTCATGTTAATTAAAACATTTCCGTTTTGGTCACTCACCATGTTTCAAATTATCCACGTGGCCCTCCACAAGTGTTTTTTCTTTGTGTTTGTTCACAACTGTTCTCACATCAGCTGAAATGAACTGCTTCATCCTCTTTAAACATGTGGTCTCTCTCTAGGTGTGAGTTTTGCCTCCTGTTTGCATAGAGGTGTCGTAGCTCAGGTGCTACCAGTGGTTTGCAGCATCTAGAAGTAGTTTAACATATTTTCATCATTTTCTGCATGTTTGCTTTTTATTTACCAAATAGTCCATTTTCTAACTATTTTTATTTCTCATTAGATGTTTTCCTTACCTGAATGGAGGGTCTAAGGATAGATGTTGTAAGCTGTGCAGATGGTAATGCCCTTGGGGGAAAATCGACTTTAAATGCTGGCAGCAAACATTGCACAGGTTTGTTCTGTACTAGTGGAGGGAGATGTTAGTACACTGAATACTTTGGTGTAACTATTAATGGAGACTGTTTGGCAGACGGACAGTTCTGAACTCTGTCAGCACCAGCACGAGGTTGTGAAGTGATTATAGTTCTTCTTAAACATGTTTTCCTTCATTTGTCTCTTAACTTTAAAATGAAATCAGTTTGTACTTAATCTCTAAAACTCTAAACTTGGAGCAAAGCTCATGTTGGTCCAAACTCTTTTCTAACAAACAGGACTTTATTTTAAATTCTATATACAGGATACATAAAGCGTGGATACATTGTTTTTTACATTCAAAAAGAAACTTTAACTGATCTGATGTTTTCAAAGGGGAAACGTTAGAGACTTTCTCCTTAGTAATAAAGACAGACTGTATGATTCAAAAAGTAATTTATTCAAGTTTAACACAAGGAAAACATGGTGATGTTTGGTGGTGATGTGTGAAGCTTGGCTAAAACAGTTTTATAAATATATAAAATTATTTATTTTACATGACAGTAAAACAGGTCTAAAAACATACAGTACACAGCATCATTTCAGAAAAAAACAGGAAGATAAACTTTGGATTAAAATGTATTTTCCCTCCTAGTTGCAGTCTTAAATCATCACACAAATATCTGTAATGTAAAGGTAATTTTTAAATACGCATTTCAGTTAATGGCTGATTGTTTTGAGATGAGGCAGTGAACAAACTCAACCCTCCAGGTGTCTCTCCACACAGATGGTTTTGGCTTTATTACTCCAAGTTTTCAGGTATTTGTTTCAGAGATTTGTGCCTCCACATCAACACAATGGAGGTTATTCTGTGGTGCTCACAGTATTAAAGAAAAAAAAAATCAACATGTCTTCTGAAAGAAAATCCCCATTAGTGTGGATAATCAGAGCTCTTCGTAAGAACTACTTTCCATTAAAGAAAACTAAACTATCCAGAGTAATGGGGCGTCATTTCTGGAGACATTCTGAAGCTTCAAACGAAATTCCTCTCACTTCCATCGTATTAGGGTGGAGGCGGAAATTTCAGAGACAGGTACGAGAAAACCTGAACAAATAAAACCAGAAATCTGCATGGAGGAAGTCGAATAATGCATTTTCTGTTATTTGGGTCAACTAATGTGTACACTCTCCAGCTGTATCAGCGTTTGATCAGTTGTTACATCGCGTTAATAACAAAGCCACCCTCGTATATTCACGTTTCAGCATCCACGATAATCCGCTGACCTCGGCTCTCTGCGTCAGACTAACTGTGGCTGCGGCTCAGGTCATTTGCATGATTCCCCTTTAGAGCATTTGTTTAAGTGCGAGCGCAGAGCTGCAGCTCCAGCAAGAGGAAACAGACTGACACAAATAACAGGCAGGGAGGAAATACACACAGATCAAATGTTTAACGTTCAGTCAATGGGCTTTCTTTGTGAAGTTCTTAAAGCTGCCAGAACAAGTTAAAACGGGAGAATATGAAGACGACGGTGCCACCTGGTGACAAGTTTATGTAATCTCATGTCTAAAGTGAGGTGAGGAGATCAATACAACAGGTCTCCATCCATATTTCAGTAACATGTTTAGTGGAGAAAGAAGTCCTAAAAGTGACAAAGCAAGGTAAATGAATGTTTCTGGAATCACTGGAAAAGTTGCCGTAGTTAATTGATTAATCAACCTGCTATCAGTCTTCGACAAGGCGTCACACTTGTTTTGTTTATTGCTTCAGATCAGCCATCGTGTATTACCTGTAACCTGGAAGACATGTTTTTTCCCCAAACTCAAAGTGAATAATTGAAGCATTTGGCAGGTTTTAACTGCTATGAGACAGATTAAATCCACTTCTTCTTATTTGCCAGTGCCAGGTGAAGTATTTTGAAGCAGATTAAAGTCCACTGCTTCTCAGCTTCCAAGACACTACTGATACGATGATTGTTATTTTGTAACTAAAGAGGAATCCACATTAAAAAAAGTGAGTGGGAAGTCATCATTTTAAGACATCGGTGTGATTACTCGAAACTTTTGGCCCAAGTTAAATGCTATAAAGCAGATTAAAGACCGCTGCTTCTTAGTTTCTGGTTCAGGTGTGAATTTCCATCAGCACCGATCCCCAGAGTATTGATTTAAGAACGGTTCTTCCTCTCTGAGTCTTGGCTTTGGATGTCGTCAGCGAGTTAAAAGCTTCTTGTTGCACAAGAGCCTGGAACGATGGGTTTTATTGTCCATCTGGATCAGTTTTCATCTTTTAACCACAGCAGTGAAACAGATGTTGCTCATTAACTACATTCAGACAAAAAACTCCCTGGAATTTTACTGTTCGATGGGTTTCGTGTTTTTCCATCACAGACGCAAAAAGAAGGAAGAAGACTGGATGTGATGTAATGTGGTCACTCACTGTTGCCATTCTTGAAGGTGAGGAGGAAGATGATGATGCCCGTCAGCAGCACCATCATCATCACCACAGAAGTCAGGAGGAAGGCTCGGCACGCCGGCCGGCCCGTCAGTCTAAACAGAGCTCCGCCCATGCCGCCCGCCTCGCTGTGAGCCCCGACAGGCGGGCTGGGAAGCCCCACATCCAGAGAGCGGTTCACCGACCTCAGGGACGTCAGCGACCTCTGACCCCATCGCTGATGACCCTCAGATGACCTTAATGACAAACAAATGTTATGGATGTAAAGAGGCTGTGAATTCTGTGTTTAATCCATTCAAATCCTTTTATTTCCAAGTTTCTGTTATTTGGATCACTGGAAGAAAAAAATAAAACATGTTCAACAGTTGATTCTTTGCAGCATATGGAGAAAAATGAGTGATCAGGCAAACCAGAACCAGACTTCTAACCTGTAGGCTTCCTGAGAAAAATGAAACCTCCAAATCAGATTTACTTGGATGCATTTCTGTGTATTTATTTCTGTGTTGTAATCAAATGATTCCTACTCGTCGGCCGTTTTGCTATTTGCTTTTTCCTGCGCAATACCGAGAGGCCGTTTTAAGTTGTAATTACAGAGATCATTTGAATATATTCAGAACTCTGAGCTGTCGCTGCACTTTCTAGGTCACTCTCACATTTGGAAATGTACACATCATAATTTTTTTATGGTGTTGATATTAGCCCTGGGGAGGGAGGTGAGTGGGTAAATCTTGAAACTGGTTTGAACAGGCCTGATAACTGACCAACACAACTGAAGCCTGAATAAATGTGATTCACGTGGGGACAATATACAGGAGCTCTCTGAAGCCAGCCACACTGCATTTTGACAGATAGCTATCATCAAGCAAACATGGAGTATTTTCTTAATATTTCAATAAAAGTACATGTTTTGTTTCCAAATTACGCAATGTCAAAGTTGGAGGGATTGTGAAAGAAAACCATGAAGAACTACTGCCATGAAAGAAAACGTGTTTCATCTTAAATTTTGTACGAGACGATGATGTTGAACAGTCGGAACAGTCTATCCCTGAGCTTTAGAGGAGTTAAACTCATTCTTATGATGCTTTTGAAAGTAAGAGGCATGCTTAGAAACCACAAAAATGACTTCAGCCTGACCTTTTGACCTGCAGCTTCCCTTTGTTGCGGAGGAAGCGGATGCTGTAGACTCTCTGCATGGCGGCCGGCAGGTAAGACAGCACGTCTGGGTCCGTGGTCAGTCTGGGCAGGCCGAGGGCAGGCAGGGGCGTGAGGCTGCGGCACAGCGGGCACTGGATGGCGTCCGGCTGAGCGGACTTGACGTTGATGCGTGCCAGGCACTCCAGGCAGAATGTGTGTTTGCAATGAAGCATCTTGGGACAGCGGAAGATGTTGTTGAACTGGCTGAAGCAGATGGAGCACTCCAGGTCGGGGCAGGTGTCCTCCGAGCACTGAGAATGGAGAGGAGACGGGCGGAGGTCTGGGGACGGGATGATGACTGACACCTGGTAGGACGGGGGTGTGGCGGGGTCAGGGTAAGGGGTCAGCGTGGGAGCGGACCCAGCAGGTGGAGTTTGAGCTGGAGACGACACTGGAGCTAGGCTGGACAGAGGACTGGATCTGAGGCTGAAGCCTGGATCTGAGGATGGAAACGGAGAGGCGGAATAGTCTGGTGATCCAACCAGGTTTTGACTTCCATCTTGGCCTGATGAGGCCTGATAGAGAGGGGAGTCGTGCCTCAAAACGCTCGTCAGGTAGCTATGACTGGTCCGAATGACCGGAGGAGACGGTAAGGAGGCTGACAGAGATGGATTGTGGGAATTATCATAAGGGTGAGGAGGAGAGTATGGAGGTGGACTTGGTAAGGAGCCAGGAGCTGGGATGTCGCCACTTGGACGAGAGCTCGGGTGTGTGCTTTCATAGGGATTCATGACAGCAGGACAGACGGATGCAGGAGTGATTCAGGGAAATAAGAAGAGGATGAAGCTCCAAGCAGACGAATAGATGGATGTTTAGACTTTAGCTGTCAGCAGGCATCGGACACACGGAGGGATGATGAAGAAATGACGAAGATGCTTCTCTTATAGCCTCAGTCTTCAAATCGAAACTCAGATCTATAGATGAAAACATTATCAATATGCTGCAATCCAACAGAATTTATCTTCGACACAATGGTGGTATTAATATCATAACATATGGCCAAAAGTATGCGGACACCTCTGTTTGGTCTAGGCCCCTTAGTTCCAGCGAACTTAACTCTTAACGCCACAGCAAACAATATTCTGCACAGCAGTTCTTCCAACTTCGTGTCAACAGTTTGTGTTGGCATCCTTGCCGTTTTGTGTCCCCTTGCCCAAAGCCAGTCCCATAAAGAAATGGTTTTCCCAGTTTGGCATGAAGAACTCGTCTGGGCTGCATAGAGCCCTGACCTCAACCCCACCCAACGCCTTTGGGAAGAACTGGAACGAGCCAGAACTCATCACACAAACCTCAGTGACATCACTTATGTTCTTGTGGCTGAATGGGAGCAAAGCCCTGCAGCCAGGTGAACATCTGGTGGAAAGACTGAAGCCAGAAGAGCGGAGGCTGTTACAGCAGCACATTAAGCAGCACTGTGCCAGAATGACATGTTGAACTCTCATATATTGCTGGTGTCCACATACTTTTGGCTCTCTGTATCGCATCATCTTGTTGGTTCAACCTGGATTCAATCGATTTATCAGTGAAAACATTATGGTTTGTTTTAGAAAGAACGAAACTGCTCATTTGGAACAGCTTTAACCGCTGGCAACACAATGAACAACTACACATCATCATCATCATCATACACACTCTACAGGCTGGCTGATTAATGTTTGTCTAACCGCTCTGCCAGCATCAGGAAGTGAAAAAAAAAATAACTGCTGGAAGATCAAACTTTTGTCTTTCTGTTATAGTGAAGTAACAGTGAAATGCAACAACATTTTGAGTCAAATGTTAAATTTCGGCCTCAGGTGGAAAACTGATGGCTCACTGCACTTTGATGTCGTCATCATCATCAGGTCAGGAACAACCTGGACTGCATTTACCTCTGACCATTCCAGTCCTAACACTGTAACTGTGTCAAACACATCAAAGGTGTGAATCTTACTGACAGTACACGCTGCAGACAAATAACTGGCAGGTCCTGGAGAAATCATGAACACATTTTCAGTTTTTTCTAGTCCTATTTAAAGTACAGCCTTTCAAAAAAAAATTGAAATGCAGCACAGAAAAAAATAAAAACAGCAAGTTCCACATAAACCTCCACCATAGGTTCCCAGAGACAAGAAATTCATGAGGCTGAAATGTATAAAATGATGGACAAGACATCTTCTTTTTCCCCTCTTTTCAAAGCTTAAAAGAAACCTAAAAGACAGAAAGTGCCTACCTCCAGTTACGGAGAACTGCAGTCACTTCTAACACATTCGCTCTCTGTACTAATCTGCTCTCGCACCGTGATGCTGGACTATGTATGAATAAGCAATACTGCACTGTACAACACAACCGCATGTGTGTTCCCATCTAGTGGACATAAACAGGACAGAAATTTGCATCATCCGTTCTATTGGGAAAAAAAAAGGAAATAACATGCAAAACAGCCCTCTGTGATAGTGCTCGGAAACATCCAGCAGGGATCACCTCAATTCTTAACTCTGAACACAAGGACAAACATACAGAAAGATCATCTGTACTGCAATCTTTACCACCTGTCACACTGTGTGTGTGTGTGAGTGTGTGTGTGTGTGTGTGTGTGTGTGTGTGTGTCTTCAACCTGTCCCCTTAACATTTCCAGTTCAGAGCTTTTCAGTGCTGTGGTCATGGAGGCAGACACCATGTTCCCAAGAACACAACAGCTCCAGTCTGTGGCCTGTGACACTGACACACATACCGTCGAGTCTTTCCCTCGTAATGCATTCATGTTATACACACACACACACAAGTCATAAAATACTGGAGCTGATTCACCTCTCACACACAGTTGAACATTTTAATCTTCGGTTTGGTTCAACAGTTAGTCATCGCAGGGTTGTTTAATTAGATTTTACAGGTGATTAGGATAGATCTTCTCTCTGCTTGGCTCCTGTTATGGACCATAAACTGTGGAAAACTGCCAATAAACTTCAGAACTCATAGTGATTGAAACACAGCCAGGCTGAGAAATCTGTAAGCATTTATCAAAACTGAGTGGGGACTGGTCCAGAAGATGTATTTTAAGAAAGACAATCATGAGTTTGACGTTTGCAAAAGAGTTAGGACAAACACAAAAACACCAACTCAGCAGCCTACAAATACTGCTATGAAATATAATGGTCAATAAAGAGATAGACCTTTAGAATATGATAACATGTAGGAGCATCCTCAAGTGAATTCCTGGATACTACAATTTGTATTCTATGATCTACCAAGATGGGCAGAATGAAGAAGGAACCCGTTAGTGTGTACCTTTACTATATATTGCCTTTTTGTCGACGTTTAGCGTCGCTTTGTTGGCAACCATCCATGCCGAATTTATCTTAAGACCCTCTTATTTGTTGGAAATTACAATTATTTGGATTTTACTGCGGGAATGCATTTGTTCATAAGCAGGAAACGAAACTGTACGATTCGTGAATGAAGTTTGGCGCGCAAGCAAAAACCACTGCCCTTACCATTGGCAATCACTGCTAATTGAGGCCACGGTGTATCATCATCATGAGGTGGCCGACTGACACAGACTCTCCTGGAGTTCAACTTTATCTGCTGGAGGTGTTTGGTTTTCTGTTAGAGGCCACCTTCTCTCTCCTGGCTAAATGGCGACAGTCACCTAGCATTTGAAACGGCTTCATCACCTGTTCGCCTTACACTGTCCTCGCGGTATTTGAAGGTTCACGCACCTGAAGAAAGTGATGCTGATTGACGGTGTGCCAGAGCCGACAGAGAAGCTCATCCAACCATTAACCGTTAACAATACTGTTTCAACAATACTGTTTCCATGTTTTCTCCTGAAGCAAAGCTGTAATTAGGATGAAACTAACCTCCCTCCTGACAAGCTGTCAGCTGCACTATTTTACATTTCCATTTGCTGAGGCATTTATTCAGAGCCCCATACAGTGAGTCATGAGTCAGTATACGTTTAATATAAGTGAGTGTTTCTACAGTGACACAATTACTGTAGCTTCACACATGATCTGGTGACTCCTGCTGTTCAAATGTTGGTCTGGTCTTTGGCTTTTGGGGACAGGGCTTATATTCATGATGGAGGGTCAGTGTGATGCTCATATCTGTGGCAGTTACCTGTGTGTGTCACTAGATGGCATCACATCCCTTTAAACTAACATCATTTCTCAGCCTTATCAGCTTCCCTTTCAGTTTTTGCTGTTTATGTGATGTTGTCCTTCAAGCATCGAATGATGAAATGGACTCCACTGCACTTTTCTGTCCTCTCACTTTATGAAAGACTTATTATCATCGCACAGCAGCAGATTCCACATCTGCGTCTCCAAATGCGGCGCGCATTTTACGCACGCTGCACAGCCGCAGTGGCGACTTGAATCATTTCAATCGCGCTACGTGGCGACAATATCAGTCAGCATTTAACTGTAATTGATATTCCGGGTCTTTGCTGTTCTCACAGATTCCAGGTTTATCCAGTAAAAACATCTGGAACATAAAAGCCATCCTCAGGACGCGTCAAGCCTCATCACGGCTGTCATGTTGGAGTCAAAGTCCGAATTACAGTTAAATATATAAAGACTCATATTTTCAGTGTTGTCACGTTCATTGTCACAGACGGTTTGCAGTTTTGCTCACAATATTTGGAGTAGCGGCATTACTGTGCGCATAGAAGCGCAACATCCAAATCCGTCAATGCGTTTACACTGAAACGGGTTTGTGACCGGATTATTTCCATTAGACAAACTCATTAGAATGAATGACAAAAGCAGGCTCGCCGTCATTATTTCACTGATCTATATTCCATCACACTTGTTACATAAATATCTCTTGGCTTACAGTACTACACCTTAATTTGGGCAGACTGTTATGTGCGCAGGCAAAAGGAAATAACAAATCTTAAACAGTCTGTAAAAAGTTATTACACTTAGGGTTATTTTTTCATATGGCATGGAAATATGTGTAAAATAATGGGAAAAAGTCATTGTTGTGACCTTTAAAGTTGCCTTTTGAAGGTATTTTCATTCATTCATTGAGTCGGCAGACGAGTTTTGCCATAGTTCTGCCGTCTGTTATTATAAAAAATCATTAAAAATATCAGTCAGTGGAAGTCCATTAGGCACAGTAGGTGGTGACTTTTTTTCGTTAACATGGCATGTCCTTTTGATCATCATCCCGTGGATGAAGGTGCAGCAATACTGTGCAGAGAGTTAAATATTCGTCGGGAGATATTTATCAGACCACGCATAGATGTTCTTGCTTTTCCAGACAGTTATCTTTTTGAGTGGTACCGTTTCACGGCAAGTCCATCATCTACATACATAATCTAATCCGTCTTTACATTTACAACTTTACCAGCCGTAGTCATGCCCTGACATCTCAGCAGATATTGTGTGTTGCGCTGCGTTTTTTGCAAATGGGAGTTTTCTTTACAATGTCGGAGATGCAGAGCACTTGAGCAAGGCGACTGTATGCAGGCCGGTGAGAAAAGTGTGCCTGGCCCTGAAACGGCTTTTACCAATCTTTGTCGTTTTTCCTGGACATAACCCCCATGACCCCTTACCCTGACCTTGAACCAGGCCCCCAAAAGAACTTCAATCGGGCTCACTGCAGGATGAGAGCGCGGGTGGAGATGACCACAGGCCTGCTGAAAGCCCGTTTCCAGTGCCTACGTCACCTGAGGGTGACCCCTGCGAGGGCCTGTGATATTATTGAGGTTTGTGTTGCTCTTCATAATATTGCTACTATTAGAGAGCAACAACCTGCCCTACAAATGGACGACCCTGATGATGACGACCCCTTCCACCTGCCAGCTATGCAGGATGGCAGAGCAGTCAGAGACACCATATGCCATAATCATTTCCGAGATTAAGTCACCATCATCACCACCACCACAGCAGTCAAATAAATCAATAATGCACATTTCATTTGGTCTTCTTTATTTCCTACAAATAAAAGAGCTTGTTTATTTAATGTTCCACGAGTTAATATCATAAACATAGTTCACCATGCACCCCCCTATAACTTGTGCTCCAGTATTGCAGTTTCTAGATCTGCAATTTTTATCTTGCGGTCCAAGTATTGCATGTCTTTTTCAGTTTTTTGTATTTTTTTCAGGAGATAGATTTTGTAGATTTCTTTTACAGGTAACTGGGAATACATAAGGAGGACATTAAATGATACAGTTGCACATGAATTCCACAGACTGAACCTCTGGTGTTCACTGAATATTCATCTCACTGTGTCAATCTGTGCAGTGGAAGTTGAGGGACCTTCCTGCTGCTGCCCAGCCATGCCCTGTTAAAAAGGATGAGAATGTGTTAATACTTCAGTGTAGGCTAAATGTCACACTCTATATTCCACCAGAATGTCAATAAATGTAAATGGGAAGGCAACTATCAGCAACATATGAAGATGTTACCTCTATAGGCCTTTCTGGATCCCCCTCTGTGAAGGCAGCAGTCAGAGTTTCGTTGTAGTCTTCATCCTAGATGAGTGATATGTTTCAGTATACTTAAATGGACCATTTTGCAAAATCTTTGGAGTATTGCCTACTTACAGTTACAAGCTCTGTTGTGGCTTGACGTGGCTCCACCAGGCAGACAGTACCATCAGAATCTGTTGGGACAAACGGAGAAAAAAAAGACAGCGAAGGAAAAGAAATATTTTATGAATAGGCTTTAAAATATATACATATAGGCCAAGGCATATTACATTTTATGAAGGCACTTGTGTCTTGGGTGGTGGTCTCAGAGGATGAACTCCCTCCAGGGATTCCCTCAGCCACTGGCCTTCCTACATTCTGGCTTAGGGCCAGCTCCTCTGACTCAGTTAGAGGTGGTGGTGCTGGGCCACCCCCCGTTCTTCGTGCATCTGCCTTCTTTCTGTTGGCTGAGTAAAAGTCTGTGTTAGTTTAAATACAGGCTTAATTATTTAACATAACATGATATAGATGAGAACACTTTTTTTTCATTTTTAAATTTTATTTCATTTGTTAACAAAAAACAAAACATATGAACACAATATAACCAATTTTACAATGAAAGGTAGCAGAAAGAAGAAAAAAACTTATATTTATGTATGTAAAAACAGCATTATGTTGGGGATAAAACAACTGCACAAACAGCCACTTAATATTGACTTTACAATGTGAAACATGATAAAAATGAGGTAGCTACCTCCATGAGATCATGCCGAGGTCTGACTTGTTTGAACAATGTTTTTATATTTCATTTTAAGCTGCTGCCAAGTGCGCTTCTCCCCCGTGGGATTGCACCTAAATGAAATAAAATAATAGGCGACCATTCAAGCAGTTTTGCCCTGTAATATTATTGTGATTTCAAAGGACTACATTTATACTCACGCATTGACCCGAGCAGCAATGTTCTCGCCGTCTCCCTCTCCTTTGCAGCTGCAGCAGTGTTGGACTTCTGTCTAAAAACGTGTTCATACTCGCTGTATGAGCGCATTAAAATGTCTAATTCCAGTGGCGTGAAGTACGCAGCCTTCCGCTTCCCCGTTGCCATGGTGACTCCTCAAATCGGGGTTCCATTGATGCTGTCTTTTTATAGTTGTGGTGCACGCGCTTAAGTCGAGGTGAACCTACTCTGAGTTCATCAAACTAACTCAAATCTGCTGTTGTGGAATCGAAAATTGAGAGTTTCCTATCTCAGAGTAGATCAACTCAGAGTTTATTGAACCTGCTTTGTGAAACGGACCCCAGAACACAATGCAAGCCAGTCACACTGTCTGATCACTTCGCTTTGACAACTTGTTTTTAAAATCAGGTTCCACCGAGACTTGAACTCGGATCGCTGGATTCAGAGTCCAGAGTGCTAACCATTACACCATGGAACCACTATGTAGAACCCAGCCACTTCACTGGAACATCATGTAGGGGACATGATATCACCATGTGTGTACAAGTATGTTGATGCAGAGAAAAAGCAATCCTGTACTGGCTCACCCACTTCAGGAAGTGAGCTAATCTTCCACAGACAAGAGGTGATGCAGGAAATTGCAACTAAAGCCATCGTTCTGAAAGACTTCCTACAAACAATTAATCCAGAAACAAATAATCAAGAAACAAATAAGACCACTGTAAAATTAAACATGATACAGTGCACAAACACGTCATCATTTATTCCATTATATACAATATGCAAGAATATATCGTGGCTCGTCTTTTGCCACAACGCAACATCATCATGTCAGGAGCTGTGTTAGCCATACATGCAAGTGCAACATTAACACTGGACCTCTACTGTGTACCTCCCGACTGCCGTGATGAAAGCACAACAAACAGCTTTTATTAGAAAACCACAGTGAGAACAGAGTATCTAAATTATGTGACGACACACGCACAGAGCTACAGGTTGACTAGATGCCAGAGACTGCAAACCCATTGAGAATGCAGTAGAAGTGCATTCTGTCATTGACACCAAACACAAATAACTGCTGACAGTCCTCAGGGTCATGTCATAGGCAGCAGCTGCAGTGAAAAACAGCAGCTGTCAGAAGTGGGATTTGAGCCCACGCCTCCAGGGGAGACTGCGACCTGAACGCAGCGCCTTAGACCGCTCGGCCATCCTGACTAGAAAGATAAGAACTTAGTGGACATTTTCTCGAATACCAGGATACAGTGTACTGAACATGTCATCATATATGACTGATCAATACAATATGCAATTACATATCACAGCTCATCCTTCTTCAATGAGGAGCTGTGTTTGCCGACCATGCAAGCGCACAGTCCTGACTGGTTACTTTGGAACATTAGCGCTGCATCTCGACTGTGGACCTGGTGACTGCTGTGATGAAACAGACAATCCTGGAAGACATGGCGGGAAATCTGGAGCTTGAGCTGAAGAACAATGTCATGTACGGATTGCGTTGACAGCTACTCGAGATCAGAACACAATGCAAGCCAGTCACACAGGTGTGATCACTTTGCTTTGACAACTCTTGTTTTTAAAATCAGGTCCCACCGAGATTTGAACTCCTGTCGCTGGATTCAGCGATTATACCCCATCCCCATATAATCAAATATCAAATCATCATAAAAAATAGTCATCACCAGTAGGAATAATGTACAATGCATCACTGACATCATCGAGTGCCCCCTACTCATGAAATAATACATTATATTATTCTGTAAACTGGACTGTAAACTGTATATTGGGCGTGAAGAACAGATAAGAATTGGCTATTATTAATACAAGCACCCCATAAGTAAAAAGAAATCAGTACCAACAGCAATAAAATTCATCTTATTAAATTCATCTCTGTAAATGCATTCATGTGTGGAGGGGGATCAATATGTGGCCAGTGGTGTCACGCAAAATTGAGAATAAGTACAGCCTGATAATGGCTTGGGATTGAGCCCATTAGAGAGGGAGGGCATGGGACGTGTTTCCTGTATGCATCATGATGCGGATGGTTTCATAGTCAAAACCTGTGATGTCTCCTCCAGGGAATTTAAGCCTGTGACTGCAGCTGATAAGATGCCAAGATTTTACTTTGAAAAGGTGGTTGAAACATCAGCAAGTGAGCACAAACTGATATTACTGATTATAATCAATCTAAAGGTGTGCCTGGTGGAGTTGCCGCTTCTAAACACTGCAGCATGGAGCATTAATGACTTGAACTCTTCACATTTTAAAACCTGAAGACTTTCTATTTTGGACACTGTTTCTCTTCAAACACCTTTGGCTCCAGAGCTCCCTCTGGTGGAGCTAAGCGGCCACTGACAAACAGGTCACACACTGCAAATCCTCCAAAGCCCACTCAAGATTTGTCATTTTCAGTCATCCAGAAAGGTTTCTTCAATTTATAAATCGACTGTTTGTTTGTTGTTGTTTTTTTCTTCAAACCATATCTTTATTTGAATTGCTAATTATTTAATTACTTCAATTAACTTCATCTCTAAACATACCACACCATTCTGTTTTTAGAGAAAGCATTCAAACATGCAGTTATTCTTATAATTCTTTATCAAAGGTGTTGTACAATAGGAATGCACAACGAAATGCAGTTGGAGCTTCCTCCATGCTACACACACACACAGAAAATGTCTGAAAGATACACAAATCTTTAATTTAGAGCATAATTTAACAATAAAAGAAAAGACAATAAGTTGTATTATTTAGGTTAAGTTCAGCACACCATTATCTAAGTGTCTCTCACAGGAGATGGACCCTGCACAATGGTCTTTCCTGCCCTCTGGTTGATTTTCTTCGGAAGGGATTGTTTTAACAGTCAAACCGAGCAAAACAAAAGTCACTTCATTAAAGACTGCTTGAGTTTCTTGTCTGTTACTACACCTCACCTCAACCCGACATTAAAGTGCAGTCACTGCCCCGGTCACTGGATTGAGAGTCCAGACTGCTAACCAGAACCACAGATGTGGCTTCACGATGCATGAAAACTTCATTTCCTCAACGATTGTCTTTTTCATCACAGCAGTCAATGCTCCAAAGTAACCAGTCAGGACTGTGCGCTTGCATGTTGGCAAACACAGCTCCTCATTGAAGAAAGATGAGCTGTGATATATGATTGCATATTGTATTGTATTGTATTGTATTGTATTGTATTGCTGCAGTTCTCGTGCATCCTCAATCAAATTGGTTGGTAGCCTCTGACATCAAGTCAACCTGTAGCTCATCATTTACATACTCTGTTCTGATTCTAACATACACTGATATAACCTCAGTATGAGCTATTCCAACACGTGTGCTTGTTTCTGTCTAAGACAAACTGCAACAATGACTGTCCAGCATCCACTAGAGACTCAGATATTCAAATGAAGACCTTAGTATTAATGTGTGGACAGAGGTGAGCCTAAATTAGAGTTGTTCCACTGAAGATGTGATTTTTTTTTAATGTCTCCGTGTGTTAAAACCAAACAGACAGTACTGGCACCAGCTGTAAGACAATAATAAAGTTCATGAGTTATAAAGTTTTACTCAGTAACTCTGGGGTTTATAAGAGGAAGCTCCCTCCTGACAGGAAGTTTGCTCTTCTTGGAGCCTCAGAGGACTCATCAGTGCTCCCTGCAAACATACAAGCAGCTCTCCTAATGGGCATGGTATTAGCAAAAAAACATTCAAAAAAATTGGAAAACACCAACTCCACCATGCTTCAAAAACTGGTTGCATGAATTGGTTTCAGCCATTCACTGAGAAAAACTGCGAAATATTAATTTTAAATGCCAACTCACATTAGAGAAAACATGGGGTCCCGTTCTGCAACATTTGGAATCATCCTAATCACATTTGTATTCATTGTTATATCTTTTTTATTGCCTGCTGTTACTCTCTGTACAAAGATGTTTAAGGATTATCATGGAAGTCTTAAGGTACACTTTTTGTGCCCTTTGGCAAGTGTCATCATGGCTTTTTTGTTGTTGTTGTTGTTAATCTGTACCCCTCTCCATCAGTCAGAAGTGCGTGTGTGGGTGTGTGTGTATAGGTGACAGTGTTGGTTTTATTTGTTTGCTTGTTTGTTTGGTTTGTGTGGGCGGGGGGATTTGGGGGTATGACTGTTTTCTTTTTTGTTATGATAAATTCGTTAATAAAAATAATAATAAAAAAAATGAAAAAGTATTGCACAAAAAAAAAATATCTACAGCAAATGGCAAATGGCAGTGTGTAGAAAATAAAGTGTACCGTGACTGTAGGCATGACACAGTGAAAAGGGGAAAATTTGTGAAATAGGACTATAAAGAACAAACTATACAGAATAAAATATCAAAATAGCAAGCAGTAAAAAATTATATACATAATAATAAAATATCAAAAGTAGCAAACAGTAGTCATAAGAAATATTGTATATATATATATATTTTAGCTGTTATTGTACAGTGTAATGGCGTGTGGCAGGAAAGATTTCCTGTGTCTGTCCCTTCGACAGCGGAGCTGTAGCAGCCTGTAGGAGAAGGTGCTCCGCTGTCTGTCCACTGTGTGATGGAGAGGGTGCTGATCATTGTCCATGATGGATAACAGTTTATTCAGCGTCCTCCTCTCCACCACAGTCTGAAAAGACTCAAGTCTGAGTCCGAGTACAGAGCCAGCCTTCTTGATGATCTTATCAAGTCTGTTGGTGTCGCTGGCTCTGATGCTGCTGCCCCAACATACAACAGCAAAGAAGATGGCGCTGGCAACCACAGACTGGTAGAAGATCTCCAACATTTTGCTGCACACGTTGAAGGATCTCAGTTTCCTCAGGAAGTAGAGTCTGCTCATCCCCTTCTTGTACACAGTCTCTGTGTTGGATTTCCAGTCCAGTTTGTTGTCGATCACCACTCCAAGGCTTTTGTTGTCCTCCACCTCCTCCACCACCTCCCTTCTGATCCGTAGTGGCTGTGAAGGTGTCTTCTTCCTCCTGAAGTCCATCACCATCTCTCTGGTCTTGCTGATGTTCAGCCTCAGGTGGTTTTGTTCGGACCACTCGGACCACTGCGTCGTTAACGTCCATCCCCCGCAGCTTCTCACCCAATAGCAGAGGTTGAATGGTGTTGAAAGCACTGGAGAAATCAAAGAATGTGGTCCTTAGAGCGCCTCCTCCACCATCAAGATGCATATGGGCTCGTTGCAGCAGGTAAATGACAGCGTCATCGACTCCTAAATGGGGCTGATAGGCAAACTGCAGGGGGTCCAGGAATGTCTTCACCTGTGGACTCAGCTGGGCTAGGACCAATCTCTCCAGGACTTTCATCTCATGGGATGTGAGGGCGACTGGGTCAGATGGCCTCGGCTTCTTGGGGACTGGAACCAGGCAGGACGTCTTCCACAGCTTTGGGACTTTCTCCTGACTCAGGCTCAGGTTGAACAGATGTTCCAGTACAGGAGACAGCTGGCGAGCACAGGTCTTCAGGATCCTAGGTGTGATGCCATGACTGCAACACATGTCTCCCTCTTTAGGTCTCTCCAGATATTTTTGTCTCTCTGTACTAAGTGCAGTCAAGTAAAACGAGGAAAATGCCCCCACAAAAGATAAACATATATATGTATATGAAACCAAAATCATCATTCGTATCCGGCCTGTGACAATTCTGTTTTCAGTTCACTTTGTGTGTTTTTGTTTGGTCGGACTAATCATGAAAACTCTGATAATTTAAAAGAAGTGCTTCAAATTTAGTACAATGAAAGCAAAACCCACAAATATTGTGTCATAATCTTTGAATTGTGTGAGGTAAAGTAAATGTACATTGCTCTGTAATGCCACTTAATCCATATTCTATCCTCATTTCCCCATGCTCACATTAAGTTTGTTAGAATGAAAAGCTTGATCAACTTAAAAACTGAATTGTTTAATTGAGTAGTAATTTAGCTAAATTAGAATTTATCTGGAGAAATCAACAATGCTACCAAGATATATTAAAGCTCGTGACTCAGAGGTTTAGAAACTGTAAAATGTATTAAATTACGTTTTTGGGAAATAGCTTGAAAAATGAATCATTCTAAACATTACAGGTCCTGTCCTTGCATGAGCAGGCAGGCCATCATGACCAATCTCATGCTCATATTGAAGCACAGGAGGGGGCTGTACTATAAAATAGGTGATAAGAGATTAATGCAGGCCAGACTCTAACTATCCTATAACGAGTTCTCAATGCCTGTGGGAACATTATGATGATGCAAACAGAGGTGATGTCATCTCCTCTCCAGAGAGTCCTACTCTTTTTAAACTCTTTTTAAAAATAGTTCACAAAACTGTCACTGGGTTTAATGACTATTTAGTCAATAAATAAAGGTAAACTATACGCACTAAACATACAGTGCTGTTATCAAATACTGTTCCCTCTTTGTGGTCAGAAAGGAGAGACGATAAGATGTTCATGGAACAAATAGAAAATGAAGGACTGACAAACTTCTCAGACGTGTTGTGATGACGCTCCCTCCTGCTGCAGGTATTTGAACGGCCTCTGGCAGCAGAAAGAAGTCTGTTCTGTGTTTATGTCCCTCAAAAATGAAAAATGAGGCGAGTGGGTGCAGAGAGCAGGGGCAGCCACTGGGGGGCGACACATACTGACAGGCTTCCACCCGAGAGGCGCTTTTACACCGACACACTCCACTGTCAAGTTTCAATGATTTATTAATCACATTTAACTCAGTTTTGTCTCAGTTTTACAACATGATTAGCTGCCTTTTGTCAGTAAGCTAACGTCATACTGCCACTCAATTAGACGGGACAAAATAAACAGCAGAAAAGGAGACATCGGGAAAAACGACCATAATACGCTGAAAAGAAATCTGATTTCTGGTTTGAAGCCTTGGCTGAATGAATTTAAGTTTGAATAAAACGAGGTTACTGGCGAATAGCGTGTGTATCATTTTCTAGCTCTATGAATGCATCACGTCACGTTGGCAGAGAACTGCGCATGCGCAATTAATTGACACAGTCGTGGGGTCGAAACCCTAGACCAGGTGTCGGCAACCTTTACCACTCCCGTATCCCACAGTAACGAAAACACGGAGCCACAAAACCCTTTGACATTTAAAATGAAAAAACACTGCATGTAACGTTTCTTTGCCTTTATGCTATGAATAAACATTTATGTTGCATTTATGAAATCAATGAACGACTGCAGAGAAAATGAAATGACATTTCTTCATGCAACAAAAACATTTTGAACTCAGAATTAAAGACGTTGGGTTGAAGGTTACTTTCAAGTAAAATACTCAATGTCTATTTGAGTCCTTGTATTTATGAAAAAAACTCTCCACCGGCCACAAACCAAAAATGCCGTCCACTCTCTGCGTGCCGTCATCCTTTCACTGGCGCGTGCAGTCAGCTGTCAACCTGAATAATAAAAGGACTATTTCACTGAACAATGAAAAAAAAATCTGAATAAATGTTAAATAATAGGCAATTAAAATATTAATCAAACGTGGTTAATGTGATTTCTGCTCCTGAACCTCAGCGCAGAGCGTCTGCAGCTCAGGGCTGTGCGCCGTCACCTGCATCTGCACAGAGGATCATAAACTGTCATCTGTGAGGCGTGCACGATGTTTGTTTCAAAATGAAAGAACTAAAATAAAATACATTTCAATTAAATGCTCATGAATTATTTTCCAGAGGGATGAAAGAGCCGCATGCGCCACCGGAGCCGCTATGTTATAGGCCCTTATACAGCCTGTTGAGATAGACCTAAAAGAAACTGTGTTATTGGCAGTCGGCACCACAGCTATAATAGCAGCATCCAGCCACTGAAAGAATATTTTGTCAATAGATACAGCACGATGTAAGTACATGTAAAAAGTAGATCAATAAGCATAGAGCAGTGATGACTGGTATTGGGCCACTGGATATTTGATACTGGGCTGCTGGTCAACTATTAGATTTAATTTTGCAGTGATCACTATATGACTACCATCTGGGAAGTCATCCTTGGAAAGTGTTTGGAAAGGGGCAGGTGCTTTCATAAAATACCTGGCAGGTGAACCATCTGTGCATCAGTCTGTTGGTCTGTCCACCACACACTGAAACATCTCAACATCCAGAAGATGGATTGCCAATAACATCTGACTTTCATGGTGCCCAGAGGATGAATTCTAACGTGTTTGGTGATCCCCTAACTTTTCCTGTAGCACCACCATGAGGTTGAGGCTTTTATGAAATAAACTGGAATGAAATTACAATAAAAAGAAAAACATTTCCAAATGGAAAAAAAAAACAAAAAACATTTGCACAAAGGTTAAAGGTCCGTTCTGTAGCTGCGGCGTGACTGTGGAAGGCCTGTGTGCACTTGAAGAAGTGCAACCACAAAAGGCTTTTTTAAGGCACCAAACAAACATGCAGCAATTCAATTAAGCTGAGTGAATGTGTGGAGACACAAGTTTTACACAACTGTGAACATCTAACATCTAACAGAAATCTAAAACTGAACTTGCATTTACATTAAAATGTATATGTACAATCACAAATATTGATTGGCCTGTCCAACCTCCCCACCCCCCCAGGAATTGAACATGAAATAGTATGTTGTAATTATATTATAATACTTCAGAATTAGCTGTAGGAGCCAGTGACTCGTGCGTTGCCCGTGTCCCTAAAAATAGTATGAAATTTCTTTTTTTAAAAAAATCTGGAACCACGTGATCCTGGAATAGCCCCGCCCACCAATCTTTGCCTTGATCAAAACGTCAGAGTTGCAAGCGCGCTGATCTATGATTACACCTGCCGCCCCAACACAGTAGTACTGACTTGCATCAGCTACACACACAAGCGCGTTTTCTTAAGTGTCCTACTACGATCTGCGTACACAATTACAGTCTACAACAGACAAATACAGTCCACTAGAGACCAGTACAGTCCGCTACAGACAGTCCAATGGCTTACCGACGCAACCCCACAAACCCGAACCCAAGAAACAGGGATCACTTTGTTGGCCCTGTTTCTCAGGGCAATCCGATCCATCCCGGAGAATTTCTCCGTCTGCAATCTGCTCTTGAGCAAAGTCGCCACCAGAACAACTTTCTGAGAGTCCAGTTGAACCGCGCCTGGTTTGAAAGGGATCAGCTCCTGAATGCGAAGCGCAGACACGTCTACGCTGTATCCAACTTGGAAGAGGAAATACGTAGACTGGAGCGGCGTCTGGAAGAGAAAAACAGCAGTGAGAGCAGCGCATCAGGTGAATCTGACGTCTCCCCCAAAGAGACGAGCGTGGAGTCCCAGGTGGAAAACATCCAGCACCTGGAGAACAGCGAGATGGCAGAGACTCAGAAGAGACTGCAGATGCAGGTGAAGCAGCTGGAGCAGCAGCTGCAGGAGAGGGACGCCCAGATCCTGGACCTCACAGAGGAGAAAGAGCATCTCTCTGAAATGCTCGCAGCGGCCACAGATGGCGCTAAAGTTCTCAAGACCAATTTCACGAAGGAGCTGGCCGAGAGGGAACAGAGCTGGGAGACCAGACTCAAAGAGCTGGAGGCCAGAAACAAACAGCTGTCCGAGAGGGAACAGAGCTGGGAGACCAGACTCAGAGAGCTGGAGGGCAGAAACAAACAGCTGTCTGAGAGGGAACAGAGCTGGGAGACCAGACTCAGACAGCTGGAGGCCAGAAACAAACAGCTGGCTGACAACGCACAGCGCTGGCAGACCATCGTCCAACAGGTGGAGAAACAGGAAGAGCTCTGCCAGAAAAGGAAGGAGACAGAGATAACAACGGAAAGTTGTAAGACTGGACAGGAAAAGGAAGAGAAAGAGCAGATGAAGGAAAGGAAGAAGAAAGAAAAAGAGGAGAGGAAGGAAAGGGAAAAGAAAGACAAAGAAGAAAAGGAGGAAAGGAAAAAGAAAGAAAAAGAAGAAAAGGAGGAAAGGAAAAAGAAGGAAAAAGAAGAAAAGGAGGAGAAGGAGCGAAGGAAAAGGAAAGAAGAAGAAGTGAGGAAGGAAAGGAAAAAGAAAGAAAAAGAAGAGAGGAAGGAAAGGACAAAGAAAGAAAAAGAGGAGAAGGAGGACAGGAAAAAGAAAGAAAAAGAGGAGAAGAAGAAGAAAGCTGCCGGTTGCTCAACCACAATTCCCTCTCCCCCCTCCCTTCCTCCCACCCGCATGTTCGGACCTCACTTATATTTTGACGTCAGATCCACCGACACCCCTTTCCCGTCCTCCCGTCCCCGCCGCTCCATTCCACGCCCCTAAACTCCACCATCACCCCTAACTCCTTCCCCCCTTCCTCCCACCCCCCCATCCCCCCATCCGTCTGTCCTCTAAATTTCCGGACAGCAGGATGGTTTACAATTCGGCATCAAGTGCCAAACAAATAAAAAATCAATCAAATACAAATCAATCAAAATTGTATTAAAATCAACGACAAATCAAAGAGAATCAAATTAAATTCAATCATTAAAAATCTAATAAAAATCAATGAATTCGATTAAAAGGCATGTGTCTGCGTCTGTGAATAAAGATATACGATAGAAAAACAACTGTAAGACATTATGGTGGTTATAAAGAAGAGGTGCTGCTGTCTGTCATCAAATACTGAAACGACACTAAAATCCTGTTTGAACACGATGAACTTCAGCTCATTAAATATGTTTCCAAACGCTCAGTAACAGCAGCTGCTTCTGTACTGGTCAGTGGTGGAATGTAACTAAGAGCATTGACTCAAGTACCGCTGTGAAGTACAAGTTGGAGGTACTTGTGCACTGTATAACTGTCACTGGGTTTAATGACTATTTAGTCAATAAATAAAGGTAAACTATACGCACTAAACATACAGTGCTGTTATCAAATACTGTTCCCTCTTTGTGGTCAGAAAGGAGAGACGATAAGATGTTCATGGAACAAATAGAAAATGAAGGACTGACAAACTTCTCAGACGTGTTGTGATGACGCTCCCTCCTGCTGCAGGTATTTGAACGGCCTCTGGCAGCAGAAAGAAGTCTGTTCTGTGTTTATGTCCCTCAAAAATGAAAAATGAGGCGAGTGGGTGCAGAGAGCAGGGGCAGCCACTGGGGGGCGACACATACTGACAGGCTTCCACCCGAGAGGCGCTTTTACACCGACACACTCCACTGTCAAGTTTCAATGATTTATTAATCACATTTAACTCAGTTTTGTCTCAGTTTTGCAACATGATTAGCTGCCTTTTGTCAGTAAGCTAACGTCATACTGCCACTCAATTAGACGGGACAAAATAAACAGCAGAGAGGGAGACATCGGGAAAAACGATCATAATACGCTGAAAAGAAATCTGATTTCTGGTTTGAAGCCTTGGCTGAATGAATTTAAGTTTGAATAAAACGAGGTTACTGGTGAATAGTGTGTGTATCATTTTCTAGCTCTATGAATGCATCACGGTCACGTTGGCAGAGAATTAATTGACACAGTCGTGGGGTCAAAGCCGTAGACCAAGGGTCGGCAACCTTTACCACTCCCGTTTCCCACAGCAAAGAAAACACGGAGCCACAAAACCCTTTGACATTTAAAATGAAAAAACACTGCATGTAACGTTTCTTTGCCTTTATGCTATGAATAAACATTTATGTTGCATTTATGAAATCAATGAACGACTGCAGAGAAAATGAAATGACATTTCTTCATGCAACAAAAACATTTTGAACTCAGAATTAAAGACGTTGGGTTGAAGGTTGCTTTCAAGTAAAATACTCAATGTCTATTTGAGTCCTTGTATTTATGAAAAAAACTCTCCACCGGCCACAAACCAAAAATGCCGTCCACTCTCTGCGTGCCGTCATCCTTTCACTGGCGCGTGCAGTCAGCTGTCAACCTGAATAATAAAAGGACTATTTCACAGAACAATGAAAAAAAAATCTGATTATATGTTTAACAATAGCCAATTAAAATATTAATCAAACGTGGTTAATGTGATTTCTGCTCCTGAACCTCAGCGCAGAGCGTCTGCAGCTCAGGGCTGTGCGCCGTCACCTGCATCTGCACAGAGGATCATAAACTGTCATCTGTGAGGCGTGCACGATGTTTGTTTCAAAATGAACGAACTAAAATAAAATACATTTTAATTAAATGCTCATTAATTATTTTCAGGAGTCAGGAGTCACCATGAGTTTGACATGTGTGGTTTTGAGAGAAGTAGCTCAACAGCTATTGGATGGATCGCCATTAAATTTGCCACAGACATTTGTGTCTCCTTAAGGATGAAATTGAATAACTCTGGTGATCCCTTAACTTTTGTTGTACTGTCATATATCTGACAGATATGATTAAATATGAGGTATTTTTTAAGTGTCTATGAATGTAGCTGTCAACAACTTAAACTTCTCTTGTGAAGTATCTGTAACTGAATGCTGGTGCATAAACTGATAATGAATGGCATCAAAACACAGCTGTGTGTTCATAGAAAATACTGTACATCAATAAGAACATATATTAAAATATGTTATACACACTTGTATTATTTATTCTGATAATTGAAGTCAATGATGAGGATTATAATAGTTCAGCATTTTTGGTTAAAGAACAATGATATTGTATCATCCTGTGCCTTAACCAGCCATGTTTTGTGAATTATTTACACCAGATATCTTGACTTGTACTTGAAATGATCAGCCTGTGAAGCCCCCGGTCACTGCACCATGTAATGAATAATAGGAAAGGTCACAGTCTGCTTTATTGCAATGTTTATTATCAGACAAAACAGACTTTTTATATATTAGTATATGTGCCGAGAGCAGCAGTCAGTGCAGCTGACAGTAACTCACCTCTCGTGAAAACCAGGGATTCCCACAAAAGCAAAGGCGTGATCAGATGTCACCTTATTTTGATGGACACACTTCCAGAGATGTGTAGTGCTGAGGGCAATCTCAAGACCACTGACGTGGAGGAGTTGCCCCTTTGTAAGGAAGAGCACACCTCCAAAAGCCAATACCCATGTGCTGACACTGTGTTTGATCCCTGCTGTCTTCTGATGCAGGAAAGAGGATGGGATGTTCCTAGAGATGCATTTTCTGCTGCTGAACTGTACACCTTATTGAGATCTGAAGTCCTGCTGAATGTCTGAGGGTGGACAATTCTCTCTGCACTAAGGAGGATCATTGGTGTAGTCTTCAAGGGCTTATTTTTATTGCAGTGATAAACATGCAAGGTATATATCAATCCAGTGAAATTGGCGTCTATAACAATGGACTACACGTGCTGCAGCATTAAAGACTGTTTTATGCGCGATACAATGTGCACTTAATTTCTCACCAAATTAATCAGGCGTTGGATTCGCTCGAGCATTAACCTGTTCAACCAAAACTGTTCCTTAGAAAATATCTTAACTCACTGCATATTATTTGTAGTATTGGCTTGCAGGTAAACAACTTCATGAACAGTTAAATCGACCATGCACAAATGAAATTGAAGCACTGCGGCGTGACTGTGGAAGGCCTGTGTGCACTTGAAGAAGTGCAACCACAAAAGGCTTTTTTAAGGCACCAAACAAACATGCAGCAATTCAATTAATCTGAGTGAATGTGTGGAGACACAAGTTTTACACAACTGTGAACATACTTAGAAGTCTAAAACTGAACTTGCATTTACATTAAAATGTATACGTACAATCACAAATATTGATTGGCCTGTCCAACCCCCCCAGGAATTGAACATGAAATAGTAAGTTGTAATTATATTCTAATACTCAGGGGCGTGTCCAGAGAATTTTCTGGTGGGGGGCACAGGGGGTGACAACAATAAATTTGGGGGGGCCGCCCAAAAGTAACAAAAATGAAGGCGGCCCACTTCAATATTCCATTGCTGTTTTGTGCATGTTTTCATCTTGCTTTTCTTGGCCACATTAAATCTGCTAGGTATACTTTTACCAAGTGGCTAACACACAGAACACTGTGATGTTTGCTGTAGCCTACAGTTAGTCAGAAGTTGGTGCTTTTTTTGGGGGGGGGATTACATTTATTTAATTTTTATTGTGTGTCATCTTCATTTACTATTCACCACTAACACATACACTAATAATTACCCATCTCAACAAATCCTCAAAGTGTTCCCTATGACACCAAAATTATTCAAACAGACCTTGTGGTTCCAGATGTACTCATTTTATTAATTATATGCAATTTTCTAGCAGAGGAAAAAAGGCTCAGCAAAGAACAGTACAGAAAAGCCAGTAGCTGAGGTGAACGTTGTCTCTGGAACACAGGGCAGTGAAAAATGCCTACATGCAAAACAAAAAGCACAGTCCTGGCACTGGGAGTATTCCACCCAGGTATAGGTTTTGTACCACGAAGCCCTGAACGCTCTGGTCCTACCCTGTCCGTGCTGGGTGCGAGGGAAGGTCTTCAGGACAGGTTGCGCAGGACCTGCAGCTCTGGTTTGAGAAATGTCTGAAAGTATTAAAAATAAATCCAAAATAAGTCTGTGGAAATTAATACTCATGATCAACACTGACAATTAAAGACAGAAATATGCTTTTGTTATTGTTCCTATGGCAAATGTTTGAAAAATATATGCAAAGATTCTGGAATTTTTAAATGAGGATTTTATTAAACTAATAAAAGTTGAGTTGGATCATTAAGCAACAACAACTCGAAAGTAACATTTTGATTGTCAAGCCCTTTATAATATATAAAGGGACAACTGCATTTCAGCAGAAAATGAATACAAAAGAGTAATTCAGATGTTGCTGGTGATAGGTTAATATTATTTTTAATAAATATTCTACCTTGGGGACCTTTAGGCGTAGCAAAGGCCGGATGAACTGGGGGGTTCCTGTTGCTGCTGGAGCTGCTGCAACTGCTGTAGCTGCAGCTGTCATCTGACTCAGCATGGTCAGACTCATCACCATTGTCAGTCCTCTCCCTTTGTGCATCTGAAAGTATTGATTGACAAAGTCAGCACTTAATTAACTCATTTTTTAATTGAACATACATTATAAAGTGTACATGATTATTTTTTAAATAATATATAGCATGAATATATGAACTGTTTAACAACTACACAATTTTAAGTGTGTGCTGGTTTAGTACCATGATTAAAAGGAGGTAGCCTATTTAAATTCCTTAATTCACTAAATAACTGTAATTGTGCAGAGAGCACCACACATTACACATTTTAAAGCATTTCCCTATTTCCTGCATTTTCACCTGGAAGTCCATGAGCGCTGTTCTGGCCCTGGAACTTTGGTCAATGTTAGCTTGGCTGCATTCACCCTGAGTCTCACACTCCTCCTGGTCACTCTCCCTAATTTTCTTCTTAGTGAAGAAGCTGGAGATATCTCCCTGCCTCCGTTTCATACTATAGTGTACATTGAAAAACGTGTCCACAAACACAACGAAAAGCAACATGTTATTGTACCGTCACATCACAGTGGCAACATGATACTCTGTTGTTGACTATTAATTCATGTAGCAAAACGCTCAACACACGAAGGATACTAACGCTACTGAAACAGTGGAGAGATGTTTAGCCTACATTTATCCAGATGGAGAGTGACCTTAAGTAAAACACAGTGAACAATTTCCCATGCCAATTCAACCAAGTGGAACAGAAGTTGGAAAAACACTGTTTTTAAGAACCTGTAGTGTTCTGTTCTTACCTTAGCTCGGTGCACCTTTGAGCATTACGTCGAAAAAAGTTCGAGTTCATGCGCGGAGCCGAGGAGCCACTTCCTTCTTTTTCCAAAATAAAAGCCTGTGTGCACCCCCTGCCACCATGGAAGCCCTGTCTCTGAAAAAGAGGAAGGGAAAAATAAAAAAGAGTGCAAAAAATTTAAGATTAAAAAGGAGAAAGGAAAAGAAAAAAATTGTATTTTTTTGTGTTTAGTTGTCTCTGATACACTGATGATATTTGCCCTGAAGAAAGTAAATGAGACAAGTGAAAAGAGTCCTGAGTCCCAGAAGTATCAATTCTGCACACATCAGGTCAAGCATGTTCAGATCCTCCTCAAGCTGTACTGGTGTTGATACGTTCCCAATGGTTCAGACAAAACTAAATAAAGTCAAATCACACAAAAGAAAGGGTCAAGTATGGAAGACTGGTTCGCCTATGACGGGTAAGATCCCCTGTGAAACCTGGGTCAACCTAAGGCAGGAACAGCCACGAGTACTTGACCTCCACGCCACTGTGAGCAGGCACAGTGTGCGTCAGCACACTTATTTCATTCTGAAAAAACATTCGAAAAAAAAGGCAAGTATGGAAGACTGGTTCACCTATGACGGGTAAGATCCCCCTGCAGAACCTGGGGTCAACCTAAGGCAGACACAGCCACGAGTACTTGGCCTGTTTGCCACTGTGAGCAGGCACAGTGTGCAAAACCATCTTATAAATAGATGGAAATAGTATAGTTTAAATCCTACAGAGCAGAATGATGCAGTTTGGAGGAGGTAGTAGTGTTTGCTTTGCCCTTGAATGGTGTGTGTTTATTGATACCTGGGACTGGGACCCTATCACTGATCTCTAATACACTTCCTCAGGGTCTGATGCCCCCCTGAAAGTAAGATCTTGAAAAATGCTGATAATGACTGGACCTGAGACGGAAAAGCATGACAACTATATGAGAAATGTAGTTACAAATCATAATAATAATAATAATAATAATAGCTTTTATTTATAACACACTTTACATTTGAACACAAATCTCAAAGTGCACAGTACAGGCAACAGTAACAATAAAAGCAACAATAACGATAAAAGCAACAATAACAGTAAAAACATTATGCATGTTTGGGATGGTTTCTGAGGTACACGGTTGTTACATGGGACTGATTGCAAGGGCGTCTTGCCTCTGTGCACGACCTCAGTGACCTCTGTGGGACTGATGCCAAAGCCTCCCCTGAGTCAGCTAGCTGATCCTCACAATTTTGGAATAGATTCGCAGGCCGCCAGTTGATGGTCACTGCTTTACACTTTAAGATTTTACATGACACGTGCCTGGTGAAGAAGGCACAACAAAGGCTCTTCTTCCTCAGGAAACTGAAACGGGCTGGACTCTCCTCTCGGTTGCTCGTCAACTTCTACAGGGCCACAAATGAAAGCATCCTCTGCCTTAGTGTGACAGTGTGGTATGGCAGCTGTACGGCACAGGAGAGGAAACAACTGGCACCGATGGTTAAAACTGCACAGGGCATCGTGGGCCGCCCCCTTCCTGACCTAGACTCTACATATGAAGGCCGGGTCAGGATCCATCGCCACGGACCCCAGCCATCCGGGCCACAGACTGTTTGTAGAGCTTCCATCAGGAAAGCGGTACAGGAACATCTGCACCACCACCAACAGACTGAGGGACAGCTTCTTCCCCAGAGCTGTCAGAGCTATCACCCCCAGCAGCCCCTCACTGGAGCGAGAGACTGTGAGAACTGTGAACCACTGCACACCGCACTTTTACACCTCCACCTGCACCTTCTGTGTACTTAACTTTTAAATACACACACACACTTAACTAAATTATATACATTTTAGTATATTGGCACATTTTATTTTCATTGGTATTTCATTGACATGTCATGCTCAATGACAATAAAGAATCTTTAATCTATTTTTAACACACTGTTAATTGTCTGACCCCCTTTGATTCATATGGCAGTTTGTTGTCTTTGGATGCTGAGGAAAGAAATAAATAGCATCAGTATCAGTTGTGTAACTTCTGAGATTACTTGTCATTGAAATGCTGTTACTTCTCAGAGTTTAAAGCATGATCACATCAGGGTATGGATATATATTAATTCTATGCCCTTCAGTTTTCCAATCGTCACATTCATTTCTTCTTTTTTTCTGACCCTGACCAGCAAAACACCGGCAGGTCCAGAGCCACAACCTGCAGCACCATCCACAGCTACATCAGCTGCAGAGTGCATAATGACAGAGTGTGAGAGGCTTTAGACCTCACAGCTGTTCTGAGGAGTATTTCCAGTTGGGATGAAACAGAAGCTTCATGTGTCACAAGTCATCAGTGACTGCAGTCCTACTTTCCAATTTGCATTTATTTCCTTTAACAAAGTGGACCTGAAATGTAAAGGTCACCTGGACTTACTGGTCTAGTCCACCACCATCCTTTGCCATCAACCTACACTGCTGTCTCCACCTGTAGAATTGTGGAGACGGACAAGCCTTGACCAATCTGAAAACACTGCTGAGATTTGGGTCTCTGGAAAATCTCTGCTTTAAGACAGTCTGTCTTTAAGTAATAGTCAGCTGCAGTTTTTACCTGCTGTAAACATTCTTCCTGTTCATATTTATCAGTGAGAGCCCCCCAGTCAGTGTCCAATGTAAGTGATGGGGACAAAATCCACAGTGCTCATTCTGTGCACAAATATATTCCACAGTTATTCTGAAGTTAATGTGAGGCTTCAGCAGCCTGAGTTAGATATAACACAGAGCACTTTCAAGTTCCCAGCTGTGATAGTTTGTCACCTGGAAATCATCTGACTGATATCTTAACATGGTTTGTGTTGATTAACACTCTGGATCATGGCAGAAGAGATACATGTAACTTTCTTTCATCTGTACCAGGATCTCATCGTTTTTATTTTGTCAGATCAGCAGAACCTTCAGATGCCTCCTGTTACAGAGGACAACACCAGGGTCAACGGGCTGAAGACAGACTGTTTGTGATTTCAGGAACCACCTGATGCTCATTTTGAATTCATACAAAATAAAACAGCAAAATCCTCCAGTGGCTGTATTTATCGTAGATGTCAGATTTTCTGTCCATTCAGTTCTTGAAAGTAGCGTTTAATGTTTCACTGCAAGTCAGATGACACTTAAACTATTTTAGCTTTATCAGCGGTTAAAATACTGAAGAATGACATTTATCACAGACATATCACAGCACCTGCCTGTGCTACCTCTGCTAAGCTTTGTCCGTCTGTGTGCCAGGAGCTGCCCATTCATACATTTAACTGACAGAGGGACAGATCAATGTTTATGACCATAGAACTAACATGAAGGGAACCCGGACTTCTGTCCACAATTCACTCTCAAACTGAAACTCAGCATTTCTTTGTATCAGATTGAAACAAATCTTGTTCTGCAGTGTCTCCTGATCTGGAGGCCATTTTCTTCCTATGAATACATTCCTTCAGTTCTTTTGTGACAAAGTGTTTATTATTTGGGTTTGGTCTTTCAACAGTAAGGTATCTAAGGTATGATTAGATCCACACAGAAAAAATACAGAGTTCGAGTCTGTGACCAGGTCAATATCTTTATCCTGGAAGACAATGTTCAAGTCTATAGACAGAATGCATCTTCTCAGCTCCTCTGTACTGTCACTAGACCACACATTTACAGTCCTAATGACTAGTTCAGTAGACCAACAAAGACCTCTTCAAGCACCAGTGGAAGAGAGTGCAGTTCCTGGCAGACACATTCTGGCCAAGATGGCGTAAGGAAATCCTGAGTGCACTCCAGATGCAGCAGAAATGGTGACACAAGAGAGCAAACCTTAAGGAAGGCGACGTTATACTAATGAAGGACATCCAGACAAGAAGGAACAAATGGCCGATGGGAGTCATGATGAAGGTGCTTCCCACACAAAGCTCCACACAAATGGGCCGCTCCAGACGCATCCCAACAGGCCTGGCCACCTTGTTGAAAGTGGCGACAGCTCCTCAGCCTGCTCTGCACAGCTGCGAGGGTAGAAGATGACCCAGATATTCACAGGGATCTAAGATTAGGAGGGGTCAAGATGGTGAAGAAACAAATGAATACAGAAGCCGTTCCTGAGGCCAAGGCAAATTAACATGTGTTTAGGAATTAAACCTACACACATCAGGAATACATCAACTGTGAAAACTGTCACTGGACAATGCTGCTGCCTCGTTTCCTCAATGTTCCAGTTCAAAACTTTGATATGCTGCATTCCAGCTACATTATATGGTCAAAAATGTGTTGTGTGTGATCACAGTGACCTTTGACCACCAACATCTAATCAGTTCATCCTTCATCCAGCTGAGCTCCTGCAGACTCTCAGGGTTGGTGCTGATGTTCTTCAGAAGCTGTTTTATTGAGTGGGTGTGCTGCTCACTGCTCACATCGTCGAGCTCCTACAATATATGAAAAAGACATTCTCACTGCGTCTGTGTCCACGACTTCTTTTATTACCTGTTTTTGTACAAATGCTGTCAGACCTCTGTCTCCTGACACGACACATATTATTGGGGCTCTGATCAATAGTAGTTTTGATCAGACTTAATTGCTCAGGCCTCGTGCACATCCAGTCAGAGATCAGATTTGACAAATGATTCACAGTCCATACCAGTAAAACCAGTCCAGACCAGTTTCCCTCTGGTGTGCAGCAATTACATTAAAAATAATGAATGCTCAAACTGGTGTGAGCCTTGTATTGAGACTCTTATGAGCAGTCACTACAAACCTGCCATGACTGCTTGATAACAGTGAATACAGCATTTCTTAAACCAATACATACTGTGTTCTGTATTATAGGAGCGTCTAATCTTTGCAGCTGCTTAGTGTCGGTGTGTGAAGGTCTGAGAGCAGCCTCTGAGAGGAAGAACATTGTGCTGACACATCAAATGTACCTTCACAGCTGTGAAGTCCTTCCTCAGTTTCTCTTATTGTAGCCACAAGGTGGAAATCTGATGCAAGAAGAATTCAGGTCATGTCAGCTGAGTGCCCCCCTCTACAGAGCTTTACTTTATCATTAGAAGAAATGCTTTAAACATCTGATGCTGAAGCCAGACTTTATCTTCCCTCCTGGCTTGGACCAACAGACTCCTTGGTCTATTGGTGCAACATGTTCCTGACAGACAGCAGGGACCAAAGGTCAGTTTTCTCTTTTCTGTTCAAACAGATTATTTCAGTCTTGAAATCATCTATAGATGCAACAGATAAACTGTAATAGACTGTTGCATTTGGCGATTCACTGCCCTCCAACTCACCTCTTAATCCCTCCACATTCCCAGAGGGGACGGTTCTAGTGCTTGAGGATATTCACAGTTCTGTCTCAGAGGACAGAGGCGCTCAGAGCGTCACGTCTTACAAACTGCTATTGAAATATGTATGACTTTATCACAGAATGTGTCGTCTATGTATACAGCTCTGTGCGGCTCAGTCTTGGCATATTCAGTGTTTAAACTTGTATGAGCATGTCTGAGTACCCGTACAGAAGACATGCAGAGGAAATAGAATAAAAGATGCACTCTTGGTTTTATCATAGCGTCCAATAGAACAGATTTCCTTGCAGCTCGTTGATGTTTGATGACTTTGATCTGTGCTGGTTCAAAGTATGAACAGTGAGCTGGGAGGACTTTTTGGTTCAGGAAATGTAAACAAAAAAGTGATTCCTTCCCTGTCGATCTGTAGCAACTAAGTATGTAATTCTGTCTGAAATAAGAGTTCCAGTGTGAAGTATGTGAATCTTTATAATCAATAAAAGAATGCATCATATCCTCACAAAACAAATTGAAAATGTTTCATAAGCTTTGTTTTGCACTGGCATGGTCAGTCTGGAAGAAGACGAGGTGGATGAGTAGCTAGAACTAGTAACTAGTAGCAATCACAATAGACAAATTAAGCCTCCAACGTATGACAGCTTTCCACAGACACATGATGGCAGCTGGAGGTCAGCTTGGTGGGTCAAGGTCCACACAAGTAAATGCAAAGTAGAGAAGTGTAGTTACCGGACTGCCTCCACTTTCAGCTCCATCTGTGCTGGTACAACAGCAGAAAGCTCCAGCACCTCTCGAGCGGCAGGCACGGGTGGCTTGGTTCCTCTGTGGAAATAATAATGCTCATTAGAAAATCTCAACAGAAAACACAAATTGCATTAAAACCTGTCATTGTCGCTTTGGGGTGAATATTTTTTCCTAACATTCATGAAAACTAAATATCCACTTTAACCGAGCTGAAGGAAACATTTTATGCGTCGTAATCTTTGGTGAAGTATCAGAATCATTCATGGGTTTCGCTGCCTGTGTGGGAAGGCTGAGAGTGCAGGGCTGCTTGTTGCTCACAGGCTGGAGAGAAGGAAGGAAGCAGAGGGCATCCTCTTCCAGCTCCAGCTGAGGCATCGCTGCTCTTCTAAGCCACAACTTTGTCTGAGGGGACAAACCTCGGCCATGGAAACTGGAACAGGCCAGAGTTGCATGTCAGTTTTTCAGCACTGATAATGGTTGGAATTAATTCTGTAACAATGATAGCTCCAAAGCGACTAGGGGACCCTTTATTATGGCAATGAGAGATCCTGTTGTTTGTTTTTAATTTTGACTGTATGTCAGTCAATACACTGGATGCTCACCGACCTGCTGCCACTGCCCATGACCTCCTCAGGTTGGCTGAAGTCCTCTCTTCTGCTGATGACACCTAATGGGGCACCTTGCAGCTTCACACCTCCCAGATCACCAGCTGCTCTTCTTCGTGCGACACAATTAAGCATCTCTGCTGTCATGGCTCTTCTGCACGTAACATACCAACAGTATAACAACACAATAACATGGGTTAAACCTGTATCAGCAGTTACCTGAATGGATCACCGCATGTCAGCCCACTGAGGTTTGCTAATGGCCGTCTGACCTTGGTCGAGCTGGGGATCACTCACTGACTGCCTTTTGGGAGGGAAACTTAATCTAATTGATTGATTTTTAAATAACATTTGATTGATATTCTTTCTCATACAGAGGAGGCGATTTTATGTGACAATGTTTTGTTTAATGAAATATGTAATACATCTGGAACAATGATAGCTCCAAAACGAGCTCGAGGAAATGATGCTTTGAATTTCCGCTGCAAAAGTTCTGAACAATGCATCTGTTTCTTTGTACCACAAGAGGGAGCCAAAGCTGCATGAACAAACAAAAAGTACCGTTTGCATTTTGTAACAGAAAACAGGAAACTGAAACTACTCAGCATGCATGATGTGAAATGAGGAGCATCACTCAGTGCTCTCATCACTGTAGTGATGCATTTTAAGGGAGACTTTGATATTTTTCACCTGAACCCTATTTTCCCATGTTTTTGCTTTTTTGGAATTGGTCCAGCATTGAGCGCTGCAGCTGGCAGCTGCAATGTGTTCTAAATGCGGTGAAATAAACCCTTAATTCACAGAGTTAGATGTGAAAATATTGGGGAAAGACCAAGAGGGAGGTCTGATATCAGAGCCAAAATATTTTCTCATCTAACTTGATCAATTCAGGGTTTATTTTGCTCAAACTGAGCAGCTGATTGTTGGAACAGTGGAAAGAATAACTAAAGTGGTTTTGATAAGGTTTGAGTTTGTTTCTGTGGAGCTTGAAGCTTGAAGTGTCACAATGATCTGCACAGTAAGATTCCTGTTTTTGTCAATAAAGTCTGGTGGTTTTGAGGACAGAAAAATGGAAACTGGATTTTGTGACTCCTGTCAGTCATGTTTTGCTTTCAGTGCAGCATGGCAGCGCCACTTCTCAGTGTAAACAATTAAGTCTAATACATTAATTTCACACTACACCCCCTCCTGGAGAAACTTAGACATTGCACAATTTTGTTTTCACATCACATACAGTAAACTGACACAGCAGTGTTTGTATTGTCACCTTTTAGTCTGGCTTTTAATTTAGTCAGTATTTTTGATTTCATTTATATATTTATTTACACTGTGAACTGTATACATATACACTGTATACATATATATACATATATACACACACACACACATATATAAATATACATATATATACACATATATATATACATACTTATATATATGATATAAGAAGAACAAGAAGGTATCTGTGTAAGGATCCTTTCCATGATGTTGTCAGGCTCTTAGAATAACAATCTGAGCCTGTCAGTGGAAAAATCACACACCTTTAGTAGACGTACATTGACGTTCCGTAGCTGCCGCCTCCTGCACTCTCATTCAACACTGAAAAAACTTCAGGATGTGTCTTCCAGGATGTGTGGACTCCGACAACAACTGGAAACTCGGCGCGCACAACCTCACTTTCATCAACTGAAAAAGAAATGTAGATCGAGCTGAAACAGGGCATAATTCAAGGACAAGGACATTATTTTATTAATTCTGTGAACATTTTAAACCTTTTTTCAAATACATTTATATTGAAATAATAGACAAGGAGTATGTGTCTTCTTGTATTGCTTTTCCCTCTTATTGGACGTAATGCACAAAAATAGACTGAACCTATGTGTTTGGTTTTTTTCAAAAAGAATAATCGAACATCATTTTTGGCCGATTTTGACAGTCCTCGTGTACAGTGTACCGATGTAAAGACTTAGCATCATCTTCATCTTGCTGATCTAACAGTCAATAATTATGCGACAGCAATGATGTAATTAATGGAGCAAAGAAAATGGCCTGAGTGGTGTGGAAGTGTTTTTCCATTTTGCCAATGAGCTCACTACACAACGTTAGTCCTTGACACAGAACTGCCTCAATCCTGAGTGAGGAGCAACAAATGAGTGAATTGTTTCAAGGTCTCCACCAGAGATCAAAAGAGGCAAAGGACAAGTGAGAGCTGTCTACCTATAACATTAGTAGTACGGCCTCAAAATGCATTCAACTCCATCTGCCAAAACTAACACCGCCCTGGTGAGAGGTAGAGATGTAAACCTCAAGCCTAATGTTGTCTTATAAAATACATACAGATCTACTGTATTTAGGATGAAAAGCTGGTTACTTTATATGTCAAACTGTCCCAAATATTTAACACATAGCTAAGTTTTATTCTTGTAATAGTTTACTGATGTGCAGCTGCGGTAAAAGAGGAAACATGTTGGTGTTGGGGAAGGAAAAGAGAAACAGAGTGTTCATGAGACTGCATGGCTAATAAGCTAGCTATGCTTAAAGAAGTGACGTTAGCCGAACACAATATCAGCTAGCTATCTATTATGTGGTTGTCTGACTCAAAGATAACATTAATTAGCTAGACATTATGACAGCTTATTTCACCAGCTTGCCCCTACCATAATCAAAGCACTTTTATTTATCCGTTCACCGACTAGTTCACTTCATTTTCTACAGACATAAACAACTGCTTGCTAGCATAGCACCACAGTTAACCTAGCGTTAGCTAAAGCTAACAGGAACCTAGCTACCTAACTAGCATGTTAGTTCTGAACATCACATGACAACTCACTTATACCCAAGGGATGTGTCTTCACCCTGGCATAGTGTCTGAAATCCCAACTGAGTGAATGCAACAGAAAGAGATGATTGATAATATCTTCTCTTGACTACTCTTATTTGGTTTACCGAACCTGTCAATCTTTTAGCTGTATTTACATCATGCCATTGTTTTGTCGCCCTCTGGTGGTTACCACCTGTGTACCTCAGGCATACAGGTGTTGGAACAGCTGAGCAACCTCAATCATGAGATGTACCAAAGTGTTGCAAATGTGCAAGTGTACATAATTATCAATGATGATTAATTTTTAATATCAGTGACCTACATGTCCCCTAATTGACATAAAAAAACAGAACTGATTTTAATGCAAACTCATGAGGTGCATCCCAGGTTGGCTCCTTTGGAATTACTCACAATAATAAAATTATTCAATCTTGATATTGTTAAGTAATGCAACCAGATAACAGATAACAAACCCCAGTAAAACAGAATACTATATAATGAAACTGTATTGCTACATCTGCTCAATCAATTTTCAAACACTTAAATTTGCATTCACAAATCATTTATCATCACACATTAATTATGCCTCTGATCTATGTGGGATATAACGGTTTCACTGTCACCACATGAAGTACTCAGATATTTGCGTGCAATACTCTGTAACTCAGTATTTGCTGTGTTGACTTACAAATCTTTCACTAATTGTCTCACTTCACTACAATAAGCATTCCTCCTCCTCAAGGTCATCTACTGACATGCACATAGATCTGTCTCTCTTTCTTATTTAAAAACATTTATTAATACGAATGCTGAAGGAGGCAGATGAACATTCTCAAAAGTCCAGAAGTCCACAGAGCTTTGGTTTTCAGGTCACCGGTCAGGCATATTGGCAATTAGTCTTCGACTCTTTTGAAATAATCACTAAAATGCTCCCAGAGGTGTTGAGGTGATGACTTTGTGCTCACATCTGCTCTCTGGAGGATTAAATGACTCACTGCTCCAGAAAGGAACCATTCCTTTGCTCCTGTTATATCACTGTTTTTGTGGAGTGACCAGATGGGATAATGTGTTTCACTGCTGTCAGATAATCTCTCCTGCAGTCAACTTTTAAGAACATGACGGACAGCAGTTATTAACAGTGAGATATTTTTAGATTGATGGGTTTGCCTTTTTTCTATTTTTATAAAGTCAGTCTTCAGTGGAGTCATTTCATCATTCGGTGCTTGGAGGACAACATCACATAAACGAACTGAGAAATGATGTTAGTTTAAAGGGATGTGATGCCATCTAGTGACACACACAGGTAACTGCCACAGATATGAGCATCACACTGACCCTCCATCATGAATATAAGCCCTGTCCCCAAAAGCCAAAGACCAGACCAACATTTGAACAGCAGGAGTCACCAGATCATGTGTGAAGCTACAGTAATTGTGTCACTGTAGAAACACTCACTTATATTAAACGTATACTGACTCATGACTCACTGTATGGGGCTCTGAATAAATGCCTCAGCAAATGGAAATGTAAAATAGTGCAGCTGACAGCTTGTCAGGAGGGAGGTTAGTTTCATCCTAATTAGAGAAAGGCTTTGTTTCAGATTCATGGGGGTAATCAGCTATCAGTACGTTTTTGCCTGATGAGAATAAAGGTCTCGAGCCAGAGGAGTCTGTGACCTTGTGCTTTGACTCCCAGCAGGTATTTTTTTCTCATCAGTGATGTTCCTTTGAGCAAGGCACTTACACCACTAGTGTTCAGTGTGGCGGCTCAGCAGCAGAGGTATGTGGCGGTCTGCAGGCGTGATTTGAATCAGGTTCAGCATGCTTGCTCAGCAAACACAACTCCATAGATAAATAAAGCTGAAGAAACTTTGAAAACCCTGTTCCCCGTTAGCAATGAGTCAGCCTTGCCCACATCACTGAAACTGACAAATTGCCTCTTTCTAAAGTGCATTCTGTTCTTTTTTTGATGCATAAAACAAACAAGAACACGCGATTATCCTCAAAGCAGTATGATTTGTTTCTGAAATATTAAAATCAAATGCACCATGTGCTTAATCGGGCTTTCAAAAGCACCGGGAGCGTCCAACTTAAGGGCCTTTTGATATGTGGACAATAAAACCCTGTGATAGTACGACTACAGATGCCACGATACCTAAATCTGTTACAAGATAAATCATAATTAAGAGCTCTACATTAACAATTACTATTGCTACTACTCATTACTATGTTATTGTTCATATAGCAGGGACAATGCATACCAATACTGCTGCTGATGTATGAAAGCTGCGTCTCCCCAGCTCTTCATTAATTAAGGGTTTCTAACGGTTTTCACACACCCTATCTTCATAAAACCACCTCAAAACATCAATAACTGCATAGGATTTCAGTTAAAGCAAGTATGGAACAGAAACATCACATTGGTGTCAGATGGATTTTTCCTGAAAGAAGGGGCATGCAAATGATTCGGAAAAGGCAGCTGCCCAGAACAACTCCCTTCACAACCTAATTGCCATTTGTGAAAGTACTTTGGTCGGATATTTTCATTCTAGTCTTTGATCCATCGACACCAATACTACTACTCAAATCCGACGCACAGCTGGATCTGGTTCAAGAGCTCACTCATTAGTTAAGTATCAGATGAGAACAGAGGTTTAGGAAACTTATCAAAGAATTTGAAGCACATGAGGGACATCTGGAAAACCTCTGTGCTGCATTTACTGTATACGCAGTGTGTGTGTGTCTATGATCACCTTGGGAGTGTTGTGTGGTGACAAAGGTCTTGATGAGAGCATCAGTGCTCTGGGAGTAGAGGGAGAGGGCGTAACGCAGTGAAGCCAGTTCAGGACTTTTCTCCACAAACGCCTTCTTCAGCCCGTTTCCTCCTGCATGGAAGTATTGCTGAAGGAAAAGGGAGCAACAGGGTGATGGTGAGAAATCAATCCTCATAGGCAGACAAGAGTTCTTTTATTTTATTTTTATGAACAAAAACATGATAAAACAAAACAATAACCACAAAGCAAAGTCAACACCAGAGTCACACAAAAACACAAAATGAAACTTACACATCCTGATGAACACAAGCACACAACACGAATCATGAAGTGTCACTTTATTCTGGAGGAATATATTGGAACAAAAAAAATGATGGGAACGCCTCACATCAACTTCAGACATATCAATGTGCAGGTCGCCACCTACCTTGATCGTCTCCAGCCCTGCATCGATTATTATACACTGTTTGGGCGTCAAGGTTTTGGCTTCACCACCTCCCTGCAGCAACCAGAGATCACAGACTGACATTAGACAAACTTTCCCCGTAAGAGCAACGCTCAAAATAGATACATAAAAACAAAGCAGAAGCAGAATCAGAGGAAATCCAAGCCTTGATATTCTGTGTCACTTGTTTGTGCTCATAAATCCATCTTGATCATAATTCCATAATAATATGAATAAATTTAACACACCAATGATCTCTCATCGATACATCTACACTGACTGTGAACTTCATCAACAGCCTCCTTCTTTAACTGACTGAAGAAACACATTTCAGAGACTTCTACTCTGTGAGCAGCTCTAGAACAGCAGTTTGTGGTTCAGCTCAACAGTCACTGATGAGGGAGAGGAACACGTCCTGGATTTACTTTCTACCTTGAAATTTTACCCAGTCTTTAAACTGCCGGCTTTATGCAACCTCCTGCATGATGCATTAACAGGCAGCCACCAGCGACTATTGAGGCCGATGTACGAATGTTTTAAGTTGCAGTTCTTCTAACAGCCACTAATACAGATGCTGAACAACTTTGATGTCACCAGGAAAATGTAAAAGTGTAAAAGTCTTTGGTTTTGGCTACTTGACATTGGAGCAGTAGAATAAAATAACATAATAGAATAAAACAATAAGGGCATTATAATGTCAGACGTATAGTAATATAAATAATACTAATAAATAAATAAAGTAAAAATAAAGCACTGTTAAATGTGCAAATACTCATATGTCAGACAGACAGGGAACAGGCCTTTAGTGTCTGTTGTTGATGAGTCTGTGTACAGATGTCTTATTAGCTGTGCTGCAATAATTTGTTCCAGTAATAAGATACAGTGGTATGAAAAAGTATCTGAACCTTTTGGAATTTCTCACATTTCTGCATAAAATCACCATCAAATGTGATCTGATCTTTGTCAAAATCACACAGATGAAAAAACAGTGTCTGCTTTAACTAAAACCACCCAAACATTTATAGGTTTTCATATTTTAATGAGGATAGCATGCAAACAATGACAGAAGGGGGAGGAATTAGTAACTGAACCATCACATTTAATAGTTTGTGCCCCCCCCTTTGGCAGCAATAACTTCAACCAGACGCTTCCTGTAGCTGCAGATCAGTCTGGCACATCGATCAGGACTAATCTTGGCCCATTCTTCTTTACAAAACTGCTGTAGCTCAGTCAGATTCCTGGGATGTCTGGCATGAATCGCTGTCTTGAGGTCATGCCACAGCATTTCAATGGGGTTCAAGTCTGGACTTTGACTTGGCCACTCCAGAACGTGTATTTTGTTCTTCTGAAACCGTTCTGAAGTTGATTTACTTCTGTGTTTTGGATCATTGTCTTGTTGCAGCATCCATCCTCTTTTTAGCTTCCACTGTCTGACAGACAGCTCAGGTTTTCCTGCAAAACATCCTGATAAACTTTTGAATTCATTTTTCCATTAATGATTGCAAGTTGTCCAGGCCCTGAGGCAGCAAAACAGCCCCAAACCATGATGCACCCTCCACCATGCTTCACGGTGGGGATGAGATGTTGATGTTGGTGAGCTGTTCCATTTTTCCTCCACACATGACGTTGTGTGTTCCTCCCAAACAATTCAACTTTGGTTTCATCAGTCCACAAAATATTTTGCCAAAACTTCTGTGGAGTGTCCAAGTGCCTTTTTGCGAACATTAAACGAGCAACAATGTTTTTTTTAGACAGCTGTGGCTTCCTCTGTGGAGTCCTCCCATGAACACCATTCTTGGCCATTGTTTTACATATAGTTGATGTGTGCACAGAGATATTGGACTGTCCCAGTGATTTCTGTAAGTCTTCAGCAGACACATAGGGTTCTTTTTTACCTCTCTGAGTATTCTGCGTTGAACTCTTGGCGTCATCTTTGGTGGACAGCCACTCCTTGGGAGAGAAGCAACAGTGCCAAACTCTCTCCATTTGTAGACAACTTCTCTGACTGTCGATTGATGAACATCCAGACTTTTAGAGATGGTTTTGTATCCTTTCCCAGCTTTATACAAATCAACAATTCTTGATCGCAAGTCTTCAGACAGCCCTTTTGAGCGAGCCATGGTGCACATCAGACAATGCTTCTCATCAAGACAATTCTTACCAGGTGTGTGTTTTATAGTGGGCAGGGCAGCTTTAAGCCACTCATCAGTGATTGGGCACACACCTGACTTAAATTGTTTGGTAAAAATTGGTTTCAATTGCTTTTTAAGTCTCCTTAGGCAGAGGGTTCAGTTACTTATTTCTCCCCCCTCTGTCATTCTTTGCATGCTATCCTCATTAAAATATGAAAACGAGAGATCAGATCACATTTGATGGTGATTTTATGCAGAAATGTGAGAAATTCCAAAAGGTTCAGATACTTTTTCATACCACTGTACGATGGCATAAACATACAAGAGGCTTTGCCCCTCGCCCTGCGTGTTACCTTGAGATTAGACAGTCCTTTAGCTGCTGTGAGGAGCTGGGCCCCCTGCAGAGAGGAGGAGAGAGAGAGGGATTATACTGAGACTTCATGTCATATTGTCAAGCTTACACATGCATACATACATACGTCACAATTCTCTGCGCAGGAGACAAAATGCAGCATTTCAACACGATTCACATATTCACAGAACAAACTAGAACAAACTCATGTAAATAAAGATCAGTACGTTTTGCAAAACAGAAATGCACCACGCACAACATCTACCACTAGATGGCAGCAGAGCACAGCTGCTGATCTTATTGGAGCTGAGAGACAAGTCACTGCAACAATCCAATATCCACAATCCAGTACAATGTGCACAACATATATTTGCAGATTTTCTACCATACCACCCATTCAATTCAGTGTGCTATTATAATCAACCAGCAGATTTTGTTGAGATTAATAATTTGTGACAGTAAACATTGTGCTCACTTTGTCAAAACTATGTTTTTGTACTGTGGAAGTCACAAGCTGCTTTGGTGCATTTTGGAAAAACTTGTTTGCTGCCACCACTAAATTCATGAGCTTTGCTGTTGAAAGACACGACAAACAACACGCAGACATGGATGATGACGGTGAATATGATTGTTTGAGTCACTTCATGTGCTGCAAACTGTTGCTGTTCGGCTGTTCTGGCAGCTGACGTCAAAACAGTCCCTGACTCTCCATTACTACATGACAAACTCATAACTTTAAAGGAGACATTAAAGGAAATCAATATAAAAAAAATTACAAGATTTAATAAAGTGGTTGGCAATAATAAGTGTAGTGTATATCATTTGTGCTTAATGAAGAGAACGCACATCCTTTAATAACTGTGTGTTTGCTTGTGTCCTCTCTGTGAGAGTTTTCAGACATTATGATTGACAGTTTGCAGTAGGGGACATTTTGTCTGGCCCTCACTTGTCCAAAAGGTTGAACAAAGGTTAAGAATTTTCAAGTTTAAAGGGCAACTCCAGCACTTTTACACATCAAGTGAGTTTACAGGGAAAAAAAGAAACCACTCCTCATCTCTGACTGAGGTCAGAAACGTGAGGCTACATTAGCCACTACTAGCATACCACACCCAACTCTCCAACCAAACTGTCCATGGCTGGGTTGCATCCTGGGTGAAGTAGGTGCCCCTTTTTGACAAGGAAGAAGAATGTGTGAAATAATAAGGATGATATCGCTGGTTCCGCTGCATTGATTTGAACCCTTTTTTTAAAAAAGCTGTGCATATTGAGTCCGACAGTTTTACAGGAGCTTCAGATCGGTGTAGTACTCTTTTATGGTTAGAATTAGGTGTAGCTCAGGCTCATGGTTGAGGTAAGGCAGGTAGGTGTGATGCTGAGGGTCGTACTGACCAGGCTGTCGTTGCTCTGAGGCAGGACGATGGTCTTCTCCAGGCTGCTCAGGACAATCCTCCACAAATCCTTCAGGATCCTCTTCAGCACCGTCTTCTCACAGATGTCCGCAAAGATACTGAGACTGGATCACACACAAACACCAAAAATGTGATCTAAAACCTGCTGAGTCAGTGTTCCACCAGTCCTTCCATAATGCGCTTCTTCTTTTTAATTAGTCTCCTAAGTGCTGTACAAAAGAGTGAACATGATGACATTATAAGGGGTATGTACATTGAACACAATGAAATAGGCTTTTTATGCCAGATTTTAATATGTTAGAGGGATGTAAAATCTGTGTACATGTACCGTATGTATTCTGAATGTTTGATGTGTGTGTCAGATGTTATTTAATAGATGTTGTTAATTAAAGAAAAATAACATTTTTTTATGATGTGCTTTCTCTTGGATATCACACTATCGTAGCCTCATACATTCAGATATATTTAAAAAAAAACGTTAGAGCCACACTGGTACAGTCGTCCGCCGGCAGCTTACAACAGGAGCCACTGTGCCATGCTATGACTTACTTCCCATCCAGGAACTCCATGAGGGGCCTCAGTATGGCGTCAGCATCTGCCTCTGCGGTGTTGTGGTTGGGTGGGCCTTTGATCTGGTAGAGGATCTCAGCCATCTGACGCATGCAGCCGTTAATACGAGTCTGGAAACTGGAGGGAGAGGAGACAGAGACAAACTTCCGCATGGCTGGTGGAGGCTTGTTCATACATGTTGGAATACTGTATGTGTGTGCACCTGTGTGTGTATGTGTGTGTTTGTGTTACCTCCTGGCAAATATGGTGCTGAAGTTGTCGAGGACGGTGTTGAGCTTCACCTGCAGCTCATTGAGGATGTCAGCTGCCTCTGTATCCAGCTACAACACATACACAAATCAACAGGAGGAGAAAGGTGATAACAGGTCATTTAAAGCCTTTACAGTCACTACATTGTCACCATCCAGGTGCTCTGAAGGCAGATTTAGTCTTTTTTTTTTCTTTTTTGTGTGTGTTTTATCTCTCTTTTTGTAAGTCTTTCCATCTCACCCTTTCTCTCACAATTAAGGAAACCATCCCTATTAAAACAAACACCCAAAAATATGTAAATACAGCTCAGAACGAGCACTGATTTGATTTTAATGTGGGAGCAGTCAGCCAAAATAAAACATTTACAGTTATTTTATCTCACATACGAGGTCCTTCACCTATACAGCATTTGCACAATCCTGTGAATATGTCGCCTTTCATATGAACAACAAAAAGATTAATAATTAGTCCAGCCCAGAGTCAATCATTAATAATGGCGTGTGTGGGAAATCTGTCAGCAAAACACACCAAAGCAAGCTTTATTTTAGCCTTTGGAACAAACTCAGTTTCAATCTAAACCACCCCCAATAAACATGTCTCCATAACATCATCATAACTCAGAGCAGTCGTGCATGCCTGTCAACACTGGGACGCCCTGGGATCACAGCCCTTACATTTAGTCAAGGGTGCACACAGTAAATACTGAAATCACCAGCAGGCAACCACTTGCATTAAAATATCAAAACAACAAGGAGTGGGTTCACGACTTCCTGCATCAAGTAAGTGACTACAGTCAGGCGGTCAGAATCAGAGACCTGGTTAAATGAAACGCTGTCAACATCCCTGCATGATATACAAGAAAACACACAAGGATAAGATGAGATGAGATGAGATGAGATGAGATGAGATAAGATAAGACTTTATTCATCCCCAGACAGGGAAATTTGAGTGTTACAGGCAGCAGGCAATAGCTGCAGGAATAACAACAGAAATGAAAAATACAAAACACAAAATAAAAGTTGACTATATATATATATATATATGTGTGTGTGTGTGTGTGTATTTTATACAAGAACTACAAGAAATAAAGTGAAAAACATATATTGCCACAAAAGAAAGTATAAAAAATATTGCTATAAAAATATACTGCCAAAAGTTCAATGAGAATTTCACAGTTTCAACAGAAATTGCACATGGATTGAAACTGCACATGGTGGGTACAGACAAGTTTAGGACAGTGTTTAATCTATTACACAGTAATAAATATATATGTGTCACAGTAGAAAAAAAAGTATAAATGCACTGGTTGAGTACTTAAAGAGAATGAAAAAGTAATATTGCACAAGATATTTGGTGTATGTGATTGCAGGCTGAAGTAAACATGAATCACACATTAGTTGAAAACAGTGTGAATATGGACCCAGTGCAACATTAAGCAACGCTGGAGCTGAACACTCTGACAGCTGTTGTTCAAAATAAATGTCCTGATGGGAATATACAACAACTTGCACTTTGAAAAGCGTGTAACTAAAATCCAAACACAGAATATTATCGGAAATAGAATTTGTTAAAAAAAGAAGAGAGAGAATACAATATGTGTCCACATATCCTCCCATGCTGCCTATATCGTAAAATAACACGGATGTCTTAAAAACTCACAAAACCCATTTCAGACAAACTAGCCTGCAATGTTAAATGTGTAGATTTTAGCTGAAAATTTCACTCTCAAGTGACAGTTAATCATGATGTAAAATCGGTCATAAATACCACCCTGAATAAAAAGCCCATGCATGCAAACAGAGGATTTCACGTGTTTACTTTTAGTCTGAACACAAAATCTCTTTACTTCCGGTATCATTCTGGCGGACTTTATTCGACCAATCTGAAAACTGTGAAACATCTTGAATACGTCACTATTAAAGATAACAGACTCAATAAAAGTCCAGTAACATTCTTAAAGTAGCCCGATGAGCATTTATGGTACCCTGCACATGAAGCACAGAGACAGAGATAGCCTTTATGATACTAGTCCCACAGAGGCAGCAGACACTTTGTTCAATTTGCCTGGGTTGTAAATCCCTGCAGTTTATATAGAGGCCTACTTGAATAGAAGGTGTGTGTTGTAGCCACAGTTTGCACTGCTCTGCCGCCTGCAGTGTCTCTCTGTGAGCAGTCTCATGATAAAGACACACAACTCTCCAGCCTTTTAAAGAATAAACAGAAGTGGTGCATCTCACAGTAAAAGAACTGCACTTGGCCGCCTATGTCACCAGCTGACTTATGATATCATCGGGGAGTAAATACCATAACAAGTAGGTTCCAAAGGTTAAGTGATATTTAATTTGCATCTGCACTGTTTGCCAAATTATAGCCTAACTTTGCCCAACTATGACACAAGCTTTTCATTTTTGAATGCATGAATATGCCGCAGCTCTATGTGGTGAGACTCTGCTGGTTTGAGCGGTGCTGTACTTGGTCTTTCTCTCTCGCTCCCTCTTGTCAGCCATGGTGCTGTGGTGTTCAAGCAGACGCCGTCGTGACCACCGTTTGCAATTTAATAAAAGAAACTTGAAAGAGTTCTCCAGTTTGTTGCATAGTCCAGTTCTTCCGTTCCAGGTTCAGTTAGCACACTGTCATCACAAATGACTTACGAGTTCCATAGAATAAAGAGCATCTTTAACAAACTTTTGACAGACTAGCTTGCCGAGTGCCTCTGATGGCAGCCATCTTCCTTAGCGGAAGTAGGACAACGTCTGCGCAGATTACATGTTAGTCACACGTTTGAGATGACTGTGATTGGCAGACAGATTCGACCAATCGCGGATAAGAATATATGAACATTTGATTGGTCTAAATGTGTGTATGTAAACGCAATTTTGGCAGAATGAGCCAATAGACATTCTATCTGTGGAGTAAAGGGCGGGTCCAATTGTAGTATAAAGCACTGAGTTCAGCCGTTGTGCACGCACATACAGAACAGTAAAGTCATTTTTCGGAAGGTCTATTCTACTTTCAGACAAGAAAATGAGGGAAATCGTGCATCTTCAGGCCGGTCAATGTGGAAACCAGATTGGTGCCAAGGTTAGTAAAATTATATGTTGTTCTTTTCATAACTAAATCAATTCACTTTATTCAGAAACATCGCGTTTTCTGCACTAGGAGCCGGTGCTTTGCGGCCGTAACGTTAACGTATGCGTCCCAGAAACCACACCCTGGGAATATCAATGTGTGTCCTCCTTAAGAAAAATAACCCTTTAACGTTTGATCTAAACTTAATTACTTTTTGGGTTATATTTTGGACCATAATGCGTCGAAGTATAGTTGAATAAAAACGATTAATCACATTTCGTCTTGTTAAGATTTATCTAATGAAATAAGGCAGTCTGTCTGTAGTAGTATCAAACATGTTGAAACGATTAGGTATCAGTTTGAAGTTAACGTTGGCCGAGATTTATGTTAACGAAATACTTCACATCACCATTGTTCCTCCGGCAAACGCTACTGCAATGCGAAAAAAAGGAAATGAAAAACGCCATTGCCATCAGGACAAAAAAAGCCACAGTAAGCCTGTAACGTGATGTTAACGGAGCAATATGAAAGTGTCGGTTAACGAAATGTTTCAACTTTTTTTTTTCCAAGGTAAATATACACGGTTTTGTAACTGTTCCTGGTTCTCATTGAGGCCTACTTGGCAATGGTTTCTGAACAGCCCTGTCTGTTGCCTGGAGTAGGAGGTTTTAGCCGTTAAAATTCATAACCCATGAGTCGCAGGCAATAGGGGTCAGGCCGCGCGCGCCGAAGTCGGGAAGTCAGCGGGAAATTGAGATTCAAATGTTCATGAATCACTTTTTACATTAAACGGTAAATGCCTAACTACAGCTTTGTCCATGACTGGATGCATGTTGTTTAGTAATCAGTAAAATGAGTTTGCATATTTTAATATTTCTAATTTCCTGCAGTTTTGGGAGGTGATCAGCGATGAGCACGGTATTGACCCAACTGGTACATACCATGGTGACAGTGACCTGCAGCTGGACAGGATCAATGTCTACTATAATGAAGCCTCAGGTAAGTCTAAAGCTGCTGTTTTCTTTTCCATAAGCTGCTGAGTCTTCTGTTTTTACTCAAATCTTCTCTGTTTCTCGTAGGTGGTAAATATGTCCCCCGTGCAGTGCTGGTTGATCTGGAGCCAGGCACCATGGACTCTGTGAGGTCTGGACCTTTCGGCCAGGTTTTCAGGCCAGACAACTTTGTTTTTGGTAAATTTTATATTCTCTTTGTAACTTTATCCAGAAGTTGTCAACTGCTACTTGTTATGCACCCTTAGTGCTGCAAAGCTTAATTTTGATTCTTGTTTTCTAGGTCAGAGTGGTGCTGGAAACAACTGGGCCAAGGGTCACTACACTGAGGGTGCAGAGCTGGTGGACTCTGTCCTGGATGTGGTGAGAAGGGAGGCAGAGAGCTGTGACTGCTTGCAGGGCTTTCAGCTCACACACTCTCTAGGTGGTGGCACAGGTTCTGGTATGGGCACCCTGCTGATCAGCAAGATCCGTGAAGAGTACCCTGACCGCATCATGAACACGTTCAGCGTGGTGCCTTCCCCCAAAGTATCAGACACAGTTGTTGAGCCCTACAATGCCACACTATCGGTCCACCAGCTTGTAGAAAACACAGATGAGACCTTCTGCATCGACAATGAGGCCCTGTACGACATCTGTTTCCGCACCCTTAAACTCACAACCCCAACATACGGTGACCTCAACCACTTGGTCTCTGCCACCATGAGCGGTGTCACTACCTGCCTCAGGTTCCCTGGACAGCTCAACGCTGACCTGCGGAAGCTGGCCGTAAACATGGTGCCATTTCCCCGTCTGCACTTCTTCATGCCAGGCTTTGCTCCCCTCACAAGCAGAGGCAGCCAGCAGTACAGATCCCTCACTGTGGCCGAGCTCACCCAGCAGATGTTCGATGCCAAGAACATGATGGCTGCCTGCGACCCACGTCACGGCCGCTACCTGACGGTGGCCGCCATCTTCCGTGGCCGCATGTCCATGAAGGAGGTGGACGAGCAGATGCTGAATGTGCAGAATAAGAACAGCAGCTACTTCGTTGAATGGATCCCCAACAACGTCAAGACCGCCGTCTGCGACATTCCTCCCCGTGGCCTCAAAATGGCTGCCACCTTCATCGGCAACAGCACAGCCATCCAGGAGCTGTTCAAGCGCATCTCTGAGCAGTTCACAGCTATGTTCAGGCGCAAAGCTTTCCTCCACTGGTACACCGGCGAGGGTATGGATGAGATGGAGTTCACCGAGGCAGAGAGCAACATGAACGACCTGGTGTCCGAGTACCAGCAGTACCAAGATGCCACTGCAGAGGAGGAGGGAGAGTTTGAGGAGGAGGGCGAGGAGGAGCTGGCCTAAACTGGATTTTTTTTTTTTTTTTTTTGTCAAAGTTCTGTCAATGAAACGTTAAATCTTTCCATTTTTCCTGTTCAGTCTGTTGATATTCATAAAAGTTCACATACTGTGATTGATGCATGTAAACAACACACACATACGCACACACACAACACACAAAATACATTCTCTCTAAGTCCAATTTATGGTTCAGACAAAACACATTGTTTTTCAGTGTTTAGTTTATGGTTCATACACACACGTTCTTCAATGTTCATTTTATGGTTTAATTTTCAATTTGCATCTGATTTAAATAAATATAGTTTTATGAAAAGGAATTGAGTTTTTGTCTTTATCCTATCATAAATCTATGCGGGTCGGTTTTGACCCGTAACACCACAGATGTCACTAGTGTCAATCATTTTGAATAAAATAAAAATCATAGATTTTTTTTAGGTAGGTGTACTCTAATATTAGTTTATAAGACATGGATAATATAATTACTCATTTGATCACTATAGGAAATATAATTAGTGAATTTAAACAGTTTTTGTAATCGAAAAGGAGTGGTATATTGTAAGATAAAAGGTCTGTGGGAAAAAAAATGGAAACAGTTTCCATGGATATGAATACATACTAAGCTAGCTATGAGGTGTAAAACAATTTTGGATGATGACTAGTGTTTTTAATAATTTTCAGGCTGAGTTAAATAACGGGTCAAGTATAGCATGAAACAAACCACAAATGTTCATGTCAGTCTGCTCTGTAATCCAGGCTGGCATGGACCTCGGCAAATTACTGTATAATCCCAGAAGTTTATATACTACAGCACAAACACTACTGCCTCATTCTTGCCAGTGTGTGACTATTGGAATGGCTGAAATACTCTACATCACAGGATAGCACAAGATGGAACATCTGTTATTACCAGAACATCAGATATGATACGAATTATACTGATTTGTATGGGTTATTCACCGACACATTATACAGAAAATAGTCACTGCGTAATACCTCAACCAGCAGTTCAATATGGTTGATCAGTCATTGAATTTCTAGTTGTGGTCACTAGGTGGCAGTGTTGGCTAAGCAGCCATTCTTTTCCACAAGAAGCAGGTGAGGATGCTCATGGCAAGAGCCAGCAGTGTCCAACAGCACACTTTCTTCACCTGGTCTTCCAAGCCCTGCTTCTCTCCAAAGCGTGACACGAAACAGCTCTGTCAGAAACAAATCAGTAGATGAAAGTTTCATTTGAAATTATACATTTCAGTACAATATAATTTGACAATAGGATGTCTTGTACAAAGGGCACATCATTAAGAGCCAATGAAAGGCAGGAAGAGAGCATTCATATATCATTTAGAAGAGAATAGCAACATTTGATGGCAATTTAATTGATCTGAATTATTTTTAATGTAAATTGTTATGTTTTTTTGTTGTTGTTGTTTGTTACAGAAATTGAAGGAGGGTTTTTTGTTTGTTTTGTTTTGAATTTCGTCAAAATAGTGTGCAGTTTTAATACAACTTAAAAGTCACTAGAGGCCAGCATTTTAATGGCATGGTGTTTGCAAAGAGGAGGTTGATGTGCAGCTTAGATTAGTAGTCATGTAACACTGGCAAGTACCTCTAAGAACCCAAAGGTTCTTTAGCTGGTGGTCATTGTATAATTGAAAATTATTTTGAGAATATTGATCATTGAAGTAGCTGCAATAAAAACTGAAATGACAGCAGCCATCATGCTTAACTCATTGGAAGGGACCTATGTCAATTATTATAAGCTTTATTGTTTTGCTTTAATACAATTGAATACATATTTAAAACATACACACGAGGGACTAAAAGTCAGGATATCGTGGCCTCTGCTGCTTCAATTTAAACTTTTTTTCTTTACTCTGTAACATGTCCATGATGTTTATGCACTATTAAATCACTGCAGAGCCCCTGAAAGGAACTGGAACTGTTAGCATGATGGAGCAGGGTTTCAGGAGTATGAATTACTTTAAAATCTAGCATGTATAATGGTATTGTGGTTGTACATGTTTCAAATAGGAGAGTCAGTTTGTTTTGTCTCCTCTAGATATTCACCTGTGAACACTTACCCATCCTCCCTTGTCTCTTATTTCAGGGCAGATGACCCTCTCCACGTATGCCCCCACACACTCTGTGGCAGGACCACCACCATGCCCCTCTCATTGCAATGCAGTGCCATCTGACCAGCCAGCACATACACTGACAGCACTGCACTCCAGGCCAGATCCCTGCGCCGTCTCCCAGGGACAGGAGGAAAGAAGTGCTCGTCCAGGACACTCATGAGCACGGAGCAGGCCGTGTTCTCCGTCACATCCTGGAAGATGCGAGGCCAGCGCCTGAAGAAGATGGGGAATCGAGTGAGGAGCTCGTCTCCGGCGTGGCGCAGGGCTGCAGTGCAGGGTGTAGGGGCGGGACCCATGGCGCCATCTGCCCCCCCTGTGGTTACATACTCTATGCAGTCATAGGTAAAACACCACACAATATGTTTTTCTGGATTATATTTGATGTCACATAAGAGTAGGAATAAATTCAGTGTTTCCTGTTTGCTATTAATCAGGCCTATTATGCTCATATGTGCAGTGTTGTCACAACACTTCATGCTGGAAAGCTTTCTGCATTGTATGCTGGTAACCATACAGGCTGTAGTGAATCTGCAGTAATGCAAAGGAGGACGTCGCAGTGATAAGAATGAATGTGTTCTGTGTCTGCTTGTTTTGCCTAATGTCCACTGTCCACGTATGAGGAGCAGGGTGGCATGCTGGGTAAACATGTCCATCGTGAAAGGGTCACAGGTTTGATCACAGCAACAGACACATGTTTGTGATTGTGATTAAACTCCAGCAATGCATGCATTGAGAGGGACCTGCAACCCTCTCAATGCATGGTCAAATCTGAATGTGATCATCATCTTAATCCTGAATACGTACAGTAAAGGTGATAATGAAGTATTCCTAAGACATTGACTGATCCCCCATCAGTGATGTGTTTGGCTGATCTAAAGTAGACTAACTTAGCTTTTGGTTCAGATAGTAAATGATACATGATGATGGTATTTTCCTGCCAATAAACTTCTATCCGTCAAATAGGATTGTAACACTGGGAAGGGTGAATGTAACAATAAAGGGTTAAAAACCGCTGCAATTACTGCATATTTCCACCAATAAATTCTCCCTTTACCATCGAACAGAACAGCAATAAAGTTACATTCCCAAAGTCACAAACTCCATTAACCTTTGCTTAGTTCAATCTCAAATAATGGCAAATTTGACTATCACAACCTGTCATAATGCCAAGTGGCTGCAGCTGGATCATCAAATAGGTGAACCTGCTGGCTCAGTGATGCTCAGGACTGGATTTCACTTGCAGCAAAGTCATGTTTCTCATATCATTATATTAGACGCACTCCAAAGATTTATTTGGGTTCTATTGATATCTGCCTGCTGAACATGGCCACATGGACTTGCCAGTGGGCCCGGGGCAAAAATAAGCTGTTTGGCCCTTATTAACCTCCTGCTCCCTCCAATGTCTGTGCAATGTGCACAGTTTCTCTGTGCTGAATTAGTCTCTGGTGAGATAAATTGATTGAAACCAAATTAATTTAGGAATATGCTAAATGTAAGCACACAACTGAAATAATAAAGGTCCTGAAACTAGATGTAGACACAGTGACCCTCTTTGAGACTGGGTGTCAAGATCCGGTAGCAGCGGCCCACCTAAAGGTGGCATCAAGCCAGTTGTTGCCTTCTTTAGTGGTGCATATTCCCAAGCACATTTTCAATTAAATGAACAGAAACACGCAGACACAGAGCTCTCACGGCCCCTTGACCTTTGAACTCCACTTGAGTCAGCCACTTGAGGCTGCCTCTAAAATCCCCATAGACCTCCATATCAAAATGTCCAACTATAAAGCAGAAATAAACATGTTCACAGCCTGGAACAAAAAACTATTTTGATCTCTATAGTAGTGCTGGTTTGAAAAAATCGATCCGCCGATTTTAAATCAATTCTCATTTTATTTTTAAAAAATCGATTTTGCCTCAGTATCACAACCCAGGAGGGTTTTTTTTTTCGCCATAATGAGTTCCTTTAGTCAAGGTGAGATCACAGAATATGGCCACAAACTCATCACATGCACTGAATGTCCTGCGTACATTCTGTGTTTTTATTGTTGATCGTTCACACACAATACTTTAGAACTCATTCTAATGCAGTGAAGTTGCAAAAGTAAGATAAATGAATTCTTTGCAGGACATGATATCCATTTTTGCATCTGTCTACTTAATGTTCGAAAGTTAGAAAAGACTGGAAAACCTGCAGGATCTTGTCTGGCTCTCTCATTTCTCATCAGAATATATTGAATCAAAGCTGAATCTATAAGCATGTATTCATGTTTTATGTGACTTATTAAAAACATATAAACCTAACTACTTAAAAAGTACAGAAGAAAAATTGTTGATGTCATAATGATTGAATAATGAAATTGCCTGAAGTGAGAATTGACAAGTTGATGCTGTTTGTTGTTCATGGCAGCTCATCACTGGTCGTGAAGCAGCAGAAGAAGAACTGATTAACACATCTATCCTTCATGCAGTCATTTGTAACAATGACTTCTGGAAATCAGAGCAAAAACTGTCATTAGTGTGTGGGGGGCTTCTTCTGAAACAGTGCTGCTGATCTGAGGCTCATTCGACTCAGCTGTCAGGGTCTTCGTTACTGAGCGGGCCTCAACACTGGAAGACAGTCAAATGACACTTTAACGATGTTCACCCAGCCACAGATAGCCGTGCACACCGCTCATCTCCAAACACACGACTCACCCGCTGTCACTGAGCTGCAGTTTGATGCGCTTACGAGGGTCGAGCTGCAGCACCTCCTTCAGCAGCTTTGTCAGACTGTGCAGATCCAGTCTCTCCTCCAAGTCTCTTAACATCAGCTGAGTGCCCACCTGCTCGATGTCATCCTGAGAGCTGAGCGTGAAGCGTCTGGTGTCTTCACTGTGATACCTGGTGTCATCACTCATCAAGAGACTGCAAAGAGAGGTGGTCAAGTTAGCTCACAGACAGACAGAGAGACAGACAGACACTGTAGATGTGGTGGAGTGATGGTACCTTAAGTCTCCAGAGATTCTCACACAGTTGCTCACTGTTGTTGCGCTTTTTGAGACACGGTTAAGCAGATGATCTGCTGGTTGACCCTGCGTCTCAATGATAAATTTCATCAGGACACCACACAGACAACATGTCACAGCTAGAAAGCATTGTTTCCCACTTCATTTTCAGAATCAGGAGGCTTTTGGAAGTCTGTAAACACTCACCAGGTCATATTCATTCTAATCAGGTTACAAACTTTCTAACTAAGGATTTATCCAATCACACACAAATCTGGGCAGATTGAAATCCATTGAACAACAATGGAAATTAGAGTAATGACCATTCTCCTACTAAATTCTGCCCTTTGTCAGGTTTAGTAAATGATTAATATGTTGTTGGAAAAATTAAAAATGGCCAAAAAAATGCTTCATGGTGGACTTTTATTGTCCAAGAGGCATTTGAGAGCACATTGAGTTGCCACTGCTGTGGCACTTTCCATGGGACTTTCCAAGGTTTCCATGGGACTCTCATCATCGGGACTTTTATTTTGAAGAACATGCAGCGCATATCCTATCCTGAGTCTTGCTGATGTGCGTGATGATTTGGGATTGAATGCGCCAGTTAGCTTGACAGTGTGTTGTTTAGCTAGTTGGGAGGACGCCGTCTTTCTCTGACAGGGTTCTTCTGAGAAAGTAATGTGGCGCTCCCGATGCTAATGTTAGCTTAAGTCAGTGGTGCAGCGATGTCTTCTCCTGACAGCAACACTGTGGGAGGGATTCACGGGCTTCTTCTGAAACTTCACGAATCACTTTCAGACGAAGACACCCGAGCGGCAGCTTTGAAATGTCACGATATAGTCGGTGACTTGGGCCATGAGTGCATGCTAACACCGACCGAGAATGAACTTGGTAAGACGAGGAAGTCCATCAACTTAGTCCTCTCTGTATCTGACAGGAACGCGTCGAGTCCGCACTGAATGAATTACTTTGCAACAAACTTCCTGTAATAGCTTGCTTTCCTGTTTTTGTTGTAGATGGAATTGAGTCGCTATGCCGTCACATTGGGTAAGACCTGCCGTTTCCATCGCAAAAAATGAAGATAAACTGCCGTGAAAACTAACATCTCTGACTGTCTCTTAAACAGCTGGGCTTCGACTGTTTGCCAGACATGCATCCCAGTTCAGCAGCTGCCTTATGGACCACTACAGAGCTTTGTTTGAGGTCATGTCTAAACTCTGCGGACACATCAACCCTGAGATGAAGAAGACAAGTTACTATGCACTTGAGGCCTTCCTCAAACAGGTAGACACTTCAAGGCCGTCCCAGACCAACACGATGCTGACTGAAGTTAAGAGTCAGAATATTTCCAAAATAATTCCAGCATCATCTGCTGTCCAATAATTTGATGGTCATTTGTTAAAGGTTGCAGTGCACTGTCCATTGCCATACGAGGATATGGATTCTTTGCAGCCGTATGTTTATTGCCTTGTTTGCTTTATTCACAGTTTGGTTTCGTGTGTAATCCACTAGATAATCTTAAATGTATTCTTTCATCTTCTGTCGTAGACAGGTAAATAGTCAGCTAAAAGTAATGCGTGAACAGTTGAAATAGCTAAAAGTGAGGGTAAACAGTTGAAATAATCAGCTAAATGTAGCTAATGGATAGCAATTTAAGTTGTTAGCTAAAAGTAAAGGATAAACAGTTGAAATAGTTAGCTCAACATAATGAATGAATAATTGAAATACTGTAGCTAATTGTAGTGAATAAAAAGTTGAAATTGTTAGTGTTTAAAATGGATAAATGGGAGAAATGTCCTCCTTCGTAGTACTACAAATGCAAACCGACCCAAACATTGACTATTCAAGTATGGACAAAAAAATTTAAACATCCACTATCACTTTTATATCATTATTGTTAAAGAATATCCCCTTGAGTTCATCTGATATTAAAGATTTGACTGATTTGGTAAATAATAACCAATGCTGATAGTGATTAACATTTTGTTATCATTATATGTCAATGAATACATTTTCATGCCATCATATACATCAAGATTTTCTTACTGAATTATATTCCTGACAGAAGGACAAAATAATTGTAAGAAATGGTTTTGTATTACCAAAATGCTCAGTGCAGTTGTCCGTTTGTCCCTGCAGGGAGGAAAGTTCTTTGGTGGAGCAGTTTGTCTTTGAAATTCTCGTCATATTTGTCAAAAGTCTGGCTCTTGCACACTCAGATGAGCAGTCTATGGGTAATTGTTCCTCAACTTCATCTTTATAGACGGGACACTCACATTTTTCACATTGTTATCAATGTCTTCTTGTCATTCAATAAATAAGTGGCTCGCAGTGGCAATTTACAGCTCAGAAGCAGGTTGATGGTTATATATCGCCTTATGTCGCCTGTTTTTACTTTCATGTTGCAAAACAACAAAAGCTTTAAGCCACTTGATGATAATTGCTTTGAGAAAGGCATTTGTTCTTTATTTTTGAAGTCGTCATGTTAAAGGTTCCATTGCACATTGACAGAAATAATAATAGAAAGGTATGAAGCTGCTCACGCCACTCTTCCATCCTCAGGTACATTGCAGCAGTGCGGCAGCGCCGTTGATCATCTGAAAAGAATCGTCAAACAAAAGGCCCCCAGCCTCAATCAGCACAGTACTCAGAGACGCGTCCCAAGGTTGGTACACAGTATGCATGCATATCAGTAGGATGTTTGCAAGCTACGAGACCTCCAGTAGTGTTTGCAGTAAATGTTCATGCAATGATGAGATATTATGATTTATGTGCAGAAATGTATGTGAAATTCCTCTTCTTGCAGGGGCTTTCCACCTGATGGGAAGCTGTGCCTCTCCGATGTGGTTTTATGGCTTCTGGAGCAATGAGGCCGGACTCGGACGAAGTGTCGCCACAAATGCATGGAACTCTTCTATGAGATCATACCCCTCCTCCCAGGTGAGCAATCCCACCCAGAGCTTCATCTTCCAAGGTTAGCGTCGGCCTCATGAACATTAAACACAACAGAGCAAATTCATAAAAAGACCTTTGATAATTTAGTAGTCGCATTACTTTTAGTTCATTTTCAGTCATTTACTTTTCTCTGTGGTGTGTGACTGACCGTAGGAAAGAAGTCTCCACCTCAGTGGCTGGATGGCATGCTGAAGGATCATGGCATAGGTTTTGTGATCTCATGGTTTGAGGGTGGAGGTCTCCTCTCCCAGCCCACTCTCAGGGACCTGAAGGGTCCTTTCAGTGTCAGAGCCACCCTGCAGTGGATGGACCTACTGCTGGCGGCCCTGGACTGCTACAACACCTTCATCAACTTGCATGTAATCAAGCCTCAGCACATGCTTAGTAAGTCTGATTTGTGCAGTTCTATTTTATTGTACCAGTTCTTATGATGGGATAGTTGGTGCATACTTGTGTTACGTTGCGACGTGCATTTTATTCATATTGTACCTGCTGTGATACAATTTTTTCAGAAACGCGTATTCTGTCTGCATTAAATGTATTTAAATAGTGTGTAAAACATCTCTTTTTTTTACTTCTTCATTGTCAAGGTTCCAAAGAGAAATCAAGTTTTCTGAAAGCTCCAAGTTTCTTTTTGGCTGAGCTGGCAACCCATTAACTGGCAGTGGCAGAGAGCTGTTTTACTCTTGGCGAGAAGACCTCTCACTTCAGCCCACGAGAGGTGGACCAGTACGACTTCAGCAAGTGCACCATCATTGTCCGCCTGCTGGAGTTCGCCACCATGGTTCTAGTCAAAGGAGACCAGGAGTTTTGGAAGGTATCACTGAGTTTAAGACACTGACATTAAGAAAGTCATGATTGTTCCTTTGGCTCACTGTGTGTTTGATTTATTCACAGCTTCTGGAACAAGACATTTTTGTCTCAGCGTTTTTTGAACTGACTGCACTGGTGGTGTGTGAGCCATCCACTGTAGGTTTCAACATTGCAGATGTGGAGGTAATAAAGAACTAGGGCTGCACGATTATGGAAAAAATGATAATCACGATTATTTGGATCAAAATCACGATTTCGATTATAATCACGATTATGCAAAAGTTTTTTTTTTATTATTTTATTGCACTTCTGTAAAAAACAATAATCAATTATCCAGTGCAGAGTGAATGTAGTTTAAGGCCACAAAATGAAACATAACCAAGGAATTTACTATATGAGACAGTTTTTCTCATCCTTTTTTGAATTAACGACCCCTGAGCCACAACATAGGCCTCCATACACCCTCTTGAACCCTACAACACCTCAGTATTATAATATAAAATGGACTAACTGTCCCAAATGTCACTAAGCACCACCTCTAAGCACCACCTAAGCTGTATCCTTCTCACTGCCTCCCTAGGGCTTCCGAACACACCCTGGGACGCTGTAGCATCCCGGTTGAGTAACACTGACGTAACGGAATAACAAAATAAAACTGAACTGCTGATTTCAGTGAATTGCGGTAGAGCATGAGGACAATAACTAAGGTGGGCCTACAGATTTTTGGCCAGAAAGACAAGCCTGTCCACATGTTCTGGCTTCAAGGATGCCCGATGGCATGTGACTACATTTCCCCCTGTGCTGAACACCCGTTCTGATGGGGAACTGGTAGCAGGGATGCAGAGGTACTTTTTCGCCAGCTTTGACACTCTGGGATACAATTTCCCGTGTTCTTTCCACCAGTCCAGTGGGTCATTTTCGCTGTCAAGGCTGGCACACTGAAGGTAGGCCTGCAGCTCAGATGCCACAGTCTGCTGCTCCTGGTTAGGAGATGTGCTTCCACAAGAGCCTTTGAAAAAGCTCCCCAATGTCTTCCGTCGCTTAGGTCCACTTGGTCCATCCTCTGCATTGCCTGTGGTGCCTCCACATGGATCAGTTGGGCCCATCTCCTTCAAGAGTAAATGATGTTTAAAATAAGAAAAAGAAAACAAAATCAGTCTTAGGCAACATATTTAATAACTGTCTGTATTTACTACCACATTTCAATCATCTTTTAGCAAATTGTAATGTATTTAATCAACATTATTATATTTATTGTACATTCTGTACATATGTATATAATCAAGTCATTTTTACAAACCATGTTTGCAGGGGCAACCATCTCAGAGATGAGCCTGGCCTGGATTGGTGCAATTCTGTTCTCATTCACATATCTCATTTTGAAGCGAGGGTCGACAGCAGATGCCATGTCTAGCAGTTCTTGAGTCTCAGGATCTTGGTATTTCTCCTCCAAGTATGTTAGGATTTTGGTTTTGATGGTATTGGTGAGGGTTGTAGCATCGTCAGTTGTTTTGAGGATGGATGTGCTGAACAGGTGGAGTACTGGTTTAACAAAGGAGATACTGACATACTTCTCACTTGACAGTGCATCGGTGAATTCAAGCAGAGGTTGGAGAGCTTGGTTGATTGATTCCAGGACTTCAGTATCCTGCCATGTTGGGATGAGGGTTCTTGCTTTTCGGTCTGAAGATAGGACATGAGAAATGGCCTTTTGCTGCTCCAGGACTCTTGCTATCATTGCTTGCCTTGATCCCCACCTTGTGGGGCACTCCGTCTTCAACCCATGTTCTGGCAGCTTCAGCTCCTTTTGAGCCCGTGCAAGCTCCCTTTTGCGCCTCCAACTGTAGGAGAAACAGCTAACAAGCTTTTTGCAGACCCCCATGGCACGATCAATGTGTTGATGCTTCATTGCATTCTCTGTGAAACACACACACACAGACACAGACACACAGACACACACACACAGACACACACACACAGACACACACACACACACACACACACACACACATGATGAGTTATCCATAATATGTGCACATTCATATTTGTCTTTGTGTTATACAGTCAAAATAGTTATACTACATTTCATTGTATTTTTATTTTTAATAATTCTTTGGCATTATCACAAACACACTTGCGGTGTGAATGTGTGTTTTACAGGTAAAGGCAAGATAAACATTGTCAAAGATTAATTTAAAATGTTTGCATACCCCACCATATAGTTTGGTTTGATATGGGCCTATGGTTTTATAAAACATATAAATATGGTTTGATAATTGCCTCTGGTTCAGTGAGGGCGAATGTATGTTGTTCTTACTATGGCTCAATGTTCAATAAGATGGAGCCCCACGAATTAAAATGTTAAATGTAACCACACTACTCACCAATTGCTAAGTGGAGCCTATGTCCAAAGCACTGAAGTCTTGTCCACTGATTGAGAGCTGCTGCCTTGACGACATTGGTCCCGTTGTCGGTTGTGATGCAGACAAGTCTCTCCTGTTGCAGGTCCCAAGAAGCTAGTGCTTCTACCAAGCCTTGAGCAATAGCTTCTCCCGTATGATCCTCCGGAAAAAATGACGTCTGCAGGCAGCGAGTTTTAATTTCAAAATCCTCGTCAATGTAATGGATCGTCAGGGACATGTACGGCTCCATGGTCCTACTTGACCATAGATCGGTCGTGGTCGCATAGAACGGGAGATCTGCTATTTCTTTTCGGATTTCCTCCCGGCATTGTTTATACAGCGCTGGCAATGCCACCTTTTGAGAAGTAGTTTCTGGATGGCATCTCGTATCTTTTGTCCAGCGTTTTGATCATCTCTTTGAATGCCTCGTTGTTAACTGTGTTAATGGGAGCCATGGCTTTGGCTATATAAATGGCAACTGCTTGTGTTATTTCTTGGTGTCTTCTTGATGTTGATGCATATGGTGTTGCAAGATTAAGTGTAGCATTTATGGTTGTCTGCGCTGGGTGTTTGGGACGGATATGCGGGGGTTTGGGGACTTTTCTTTTCATACACTCGTCGTATTTTCCCAAATGATTCTTCTTTAAGTGGTTATACAGATTAGTTGTGTTCCCCTGCGGAGCGGACACAATTCGCCCACAGTCTTTACACAACACCTGCTTTTGTTCGACATCACCTTTTCTGAATCCGAAATAGCTCCATACAACAGATGTGTAGCCCTTTCGAGGAACGAGCTCAGACTCCTCACCTCCGGAAGATTGATCAACTTCTGTTCCCACTGTCTGTTCAGTCATTTTCACCAGAACTCATCTTTATTTTCACTGATTCAGAAATCGGCTCTACAATGGTCACTCTACCAATCCCTCTCGCTCTCACCACTTGAATTTGACTGGTATGATAGCACCGCGCTAGGCGGAGAGGAGCTGAGTTTAGCTTGCTTGTTGGTGGCTACTAATGCGATGCGGCGTGCTCTATGACTACGGCCGCCCCCTGGTGGCTGGTGGACAAATATACTGTTTTTCTTTATGCTGCAGTCAGAAGAGCGCCCACTTATAAAATAATACAGAAAATGACAAAAAAGGAAAAAAATCGCGATTTTGGCTTTGTATAATCGTGGCGGCCAAAATCGCGATTTTGATTAAATTTCGATTAATTGTGCAGCTCTATAAAGAACCTACCAGAAGTGTGTGTTCCTTTGCTAAAGGCCCTGCTGGCCTCGCCTTACCGCACTAACATATGAAAATGTTTCTTTAATGATCTCTTAGTGTGGAGGGGTTGTGTGCTGTAGACCTCTACCATTCCAGCACCCTGAGCCACCATGACCAGATGGAAATGGTTCTGTCTTCCTGTAAGCAGATCCACAAAGCCGACTTCCTCGGCTCCATTCTGCACAGCCAGGTATTTGACCCGGGACATAGTCAGGTGTGAGCATGTAACCATTAACCCACAATGAGCTTTATTTTCACAGCACCATTTTTCAGTTATGCAAATGTGCCATTCTGTTCACTTTTGATAACCATTTCACACACAAAACATGTTGAAAATGAGCACAGGTAAAGCATTTTACTTTGTGTGCTGATGGCAGATTTTGGTATGAGAGTGCAGATCTTTTGGATTTTTCCTTGCAGTGATTATTTAGTTAGTTAGTTTATTTCAGTCATATATACACTTCAAAGTATCAAAAGAAAAAAAGAACCACAAAAAAAAAAAACTATTTTGACTGAAAAAGGCTCAGGCAGAAGCAAAGCTTATTAATGCCCGCCTACTATGCATCTTAAGCTACACAATTCATGGTATCAAGTGGAAAGAATAAACAAACAAACAAACAAACAAAATATATATATATATATATATATATCATACATATCTCTTTCCCACTTTTTTAATTACAGCCATAACTCCTAAATATAAATCCACATGATGATTTTTCTGAACATAACAAAAGAAGTACATTGCTTAAGTTTGAGATCAGCACTATTCCACAGCTGAACCCCTTTAAAAGAAATACGTCTTCTTTTAACCTCTTTTTTAGCTTTTGGTAACACAAATTTGCTTCCATCTCTCAACTCATATTTACTCTCAGACACTCTGAAAAACTTACGCACACTGTCTGGTCGTGTTTTATTTTTTACTTTAAACATAATTTGCATTGTTCTATAATAAACCAAGTCTCTAAACTTCAATACATGAGAATTTAAAAATAACAGATTTGTATGGTCATAATAAGCAGCTTTGTTTATGATTCTTATGGCTCGTTTTTGTTGTAACACAATTTTTTCAGTTGTGCTTTTAAATGTAGATCCCCATAATTCCACACAATAAGTTAAATAAGAAATTATCAGAGAACAGTAAATTAAATATAAACTTTTATAATTTAGCATGTCTTTGGTTTTGTACATGATTGCAATTGATTTTGAGATTTTCCCCTTTACATACTCAACATGTTTTTTCCAGTTTAGTTTATGATCGATCACAACCCCGAGAAATTTGGTCTCCCAAACCCTTCCTATTTCAATGTTAGAGATTTTAAATTTAATATGACTTTTAGATTGGCTTCCAAACATCATAAATGTAGTTTTCTTTATATTAACAGATAATTTATTGACGTCAAACCAAGTTTTGAACACTCCAAGTTCTTGTTCAACAGTGTGCAGAAGTTCTTCTAAATTTTCACCGGAGGAGTACAAACTTGTGTCATCAGCAAACATGATACATTTTAACTTATTGGAAACATGACAAATGTCATTTATAAAAAGAATAAACAATTTGGGGCCAATAATGGAGCCCTGAGGCAATCCGCAGGTGACCGGTTTAAATTCGGACATTGTTTGATTCATTTGAACATATTGCTGTCTGCTTTCTAAATAACTTTTCAGCCAGGCATGAACGGTCCCTCTAAATCCATAGTGTTCCATTTTTTCCAGCAAATAATTATGATCAATGGTATCAAAAGCTTTACTTAGGTCTATGAAGATACCTACTGCATGAAGATCGTTGTCGATTGCATCAGCTATTTCTTCAGCCATCTGCATCACTGCATATGTAGCTGTTCTGTTCTTTCTGAATCCATATTGTTGTTCATTTATAATATTATATTTTTCAATAAAATTATCAAATTGTTTTATAAAGTGGTACCTCTCTTTGCATAAGATTTGATGAAATAAGATGAAATTGAAACTACATGTGGTGAGCTGGAGTCAACTGCATCTAATGCAACCAATATCATTGCGTAGTTTATAGAAAAGAAAAATACGACGAATGTGATACAAGTTTACTGCGTGTTTGACTGCTTGCTGCCTCCTGTTGTATTTTACCATTTCTCTGCAGAGCGAGCAGCTGGTGGACTTGTTGTTGAACACCATCATGCTCTCTGTGCCCAAATCTGGAAGCCACAGCCACAACTTCCTGAGCTTCTCGCACGGGGAGTACTTCTACAGCCTCTTCCAGGCGACCATCAACACTGAGCTTCTGAGTCTGGACGCCACAGTGCCAGCCCTCATGAAAGCTTCCTCTCAAAACCCCAGCATGGTAGCCCTTTCTCCTTTCCTTTTAAATTAGTTTCAGAAAAGGTTTATTTAAAGGCATTCCCAAAACAAATATACTTCTAAGAGAATAATGATCAGTGGCATAACATTTTATAGGTTTACTGTAACATGTTAAAAACCTGACAGCTGCTTAGAGTTTTGTGGTCTTTTGTTCTGCTCATGTGATGAGTGAAGTGATCAATGGGACAATCTCCCCAAATGCGTCAAATCAAATGACCCACTAAGATAAAAGATGAGCAGCAGCTGGCAAATTGACATGTGCTGCATAGAAATATGAGAAGTAGATTGTAAATTTAGGTTTGATTGATTGATTGACATTCGATAGTGCAGTAGCATTATTAGACTGGGTGCAGTCACGCTTCAGAGAATCATGGTCAGCACAGATCTATTTTTTATGGACAGATATAGATATTTGCAAGCCTGGCTAGCAGTGATCTCGATTCTTTTGTGCACAGTGCATTGCATTCGTGCACCTGTCAAGGAACAGTGTTGTTCTGCGCGTGAGGTTTTCTGTTGAAATTTTCGTCAGGTGAGTGTGTTGCTGAATGGCATGCTGGACCACAGCTTTAGGGAGCGCTCTGTGAGGAAGACTCGGGGAAAACAGCTGGTCGAAGAGGTGCCGAGACGATGGAAAAGCCTGCAGTCGTGGTGGGAAGGACACTCGTCAACTCCAGAGAGCAAAACTGCCACTCTTCTGCTGCTCTCCAAGCTCCTACAGGTATGATGCTGAAGTTACTGCTTCATGTCCCCGAGCAAAAAAAACCCTTCGTCTCATTCAGTAGAAACTGTAATTGCCAGGTTTGAGAATAAATGAGTACATTAACACCACTACTACTAATAATAATGATCATCGTTTATGTGCCCAGGCCTGAAAAACTTGACCCCCTTTCTTTCCTGATTTCCTCTCATGTGAATTTACATCATGAATACTTTTCCCTCTCTCATCAGATCGACTCCTCTGTCTGCTCTGATATCAACCATGAAGCATTCAGGCCGGTGTTTTCCACTTTCACTATGCTGCTGGTTGACATGAATCTGCCTCTGAACCTCAAGGTATGGAGAGGATATACGGCAGATTACTTCAAATGACTTTTTGATGAAGTAAGAATGACTTTTACTTTTTTTTTTGTTCGAGTTGCTTAACAAAGTAAACAAAGCTGAAATGTAAGTTTCTTTTGTTGAATTCTCTCAACTCTTCAGAGTCAGGCCCTGTTGGTGTTGCCCTTCTTCACAATTCTCCCAGAGGAGCCACTGGCTGAGCTGCAGAGAGCTCTGGACGCCCTGGTAGCTTCCCACTTCCCCATGCAGTCAGATGAGTTTGCTAAGGGCTCGCTTCAGCGCAACAACTACATGGACTGTGTCCGAAAGGTAAAGTGTTTTGGAGATGAGACAGATTAAAGTGGAAAAGTTTATTTGATACAGTTTTGAGAACAAGCAGATGCCAAACACTGAGCAACGACTCTTGTGGTGAGTAAGTAAGTTTTACTTACAGCTGGTGTTTGGGAGGCACCAACCCAACATTTCTTTGTGTCTTTTAGTTGCTGGATGCCCTAGAGCTTTCTCAGAGCCCCCTCCTGCTCAAACTGATACACTTCCGGTTCAGGACACCCTTTTGAGAGGCGATGCACATCATGGCTGGGAGCTGTCAAGTTCCATCGCAGGTTCATTATGTTGCTGTATTGCATTAGATCTTACAGGAGTTGCTTATTTTGTGTCCACTCCCTGTGTTGATGTCTGACTAGGTCAAGCAGCGAGCGGCAGCTGCAGCTAATGTGTGCAGTGTATGGAGTGATCCAGCAGGGCGACGTGCCGATGAGCTCCATGCTGCAGGCCATGGTGGAGAGGGTCCTGCTGCCCCTTGCCTCTAACTGTAGCCCCAAGGCCCTGAATGACTTCTTTGTGGCAAATGTCTCCGACATGACAGCTTTGCTGCTCAGCCGCTTCACTAAGGTTTGCTTCTTAACATTGTTACATGGTACTAGTCAGCCAGTACTATATAACGTAGATCAGTTGAGCGTGTTAGAAATCGATTTATGGCTAATTTGTTTATTGATTTAGTCAAATGAAAGAGAATTTGAGATCCAGTTGCTGAAGAAGAACGGCGGCTACAAGCCGATGGAGCTCCTGTATTCTCGGCTTCCCAAAGAAGAGGTTTACTCCAAGGAATCCCGCATTAATCAAGCCTACTGTCCATCAGACAAAACAGAGGGGAACGAGTTGTCCAAGACCTTGATCAAGTAGGACTCCCCTGTACTTTTAAAAGTCAAGAAGTGACATGACAGAGATGTGAAATGCGTAAATGATGGCTATTGCTGTTATTTCCATTAGGTCGTGTTTTGAAGCGTTCACTGAGAACATGGCGGGTGAGACTCAGCTCCTTGAACTTAGGAGACACTATCACTGTGCTGCGTACAACTGTGCCATCACCGTCATCAGCTGCAGCTTCACTGAGCTTCCTGTTCAGTGAGAAACCAGAGAAGGTCCTCGCTGGCCTTCAGAATTATATCCAAGTCATCTTTCATTTTGGAACGGTGCACTACAATGAACTACACAACGACCTTCAGGTTTTGAATGTTCTGTGGTGTTAATGGTGCTCTTTCTTTGTCCAGAATCAGTTCATCCTGGAGAATATCATCGATGTTGAAAGGACCTACAACTTTCCAGTTGAAATTGAGGTAAGTTTTATTAACAAATCTGCTTGTTTAACAATATACTTTGAGTTGCAGTTGTGGTTAATTTCTTTTTTTCGCTGATGTAGGTCCCACTTGAGAGAAAGAAGAAGTACGTCATGATTGGAAAAGAAGTGAGCGAGGAGAATGGAGGTATTTACTGCTCATTTACTGACTTTGGCTGTCTTTGTCACAGACCAGTTGACATTTTGAAATGCATGTATAATTAGCAGTGTGGCAGGTGATATGCAGTTTAAAAACAGACACATTATAACCTGTTTTTGCTGGTGATGAGGAGAGTTTTTGGTATGTTTGTACATCTAGGAGACAGAGGAGACAAATCCCTCCCAGAACACAGTGGTTGATCTGGAAATGGATGAGTTAAATCAGCATGAATGCATGGCAACCATGACTGGTCTTATTGGGCACATGAAAAGGAACAACAGAACTCCCAAAACTGAACAGGTCAGTGGCACTAAAGAAGAGTTTGAACAGAACTGTCATTTCTCTGGAGACAGAAACAGATGGCTTCACACATCATCATGAACAAGTCTTATTTAATGGAGCTTTTGTCTCTTCTTTTTTTAATCAAACAGGGAAACATGCCGAGTGAGCTTCCTCCATGGATGAAAATTTTACATGGAAAACTAGCAAATCCAGCCACACCTCTGAATATTCGACTCTTCATCTCAAAGCTGATGATCAACACAGAGGAGGTAAGTGTCGCTCGATACAAATGTATTTTATATTATTACTGTCGTTGTAAATAAACCAAATATGATGCTGTATGTGACTCCTCATTCTCTGCTCCTCTAATGGTCACTGTTTGTTTGTGGATTTGGACTTTGTTGTCAATTTTTCCAGGTTTTTGGACCATATGCCAAACAGTTCTTGGGGCCGCTCCTGCAGGTTGTCGTCTCTGAAAACAACGGAGGAGAGGGGGTCCATTTTATGGTGGTGGATATTGTGGTCACAGTTCTGTCTTGGACAAACCTGGCCAGCCCCAAGGTTGCTCATACTTGCATTTTAAAGACAGCAAATATAAATCATTAATACATTTTTATTAGAGGCTGTGTATTTCCAAGGGAATTAAAGCACATTTTAGGATAGAGATATTATCTAAAGACAAAAAAGAAGAACCATTAGTAACAGCATTTTTTCGTCTCAGGGAAACCCCAGAGATGAAGTGCTCGCCAACCGGCTGCTAGAGTTCCTGATGAAGCACAGCTTCCACGCCAAGAGGGCAGTTTTCCGCCACAACCTGGAGATCATTCGCACTCTGGTAGAGTGCTGGAAAGACTGTCTGCATGTGCCTTACAGGTACTACTTGCACACACTCACTGAACAATTGATGTGCAGTTGACACAATCAGTGTAGCTGCATGAAAGTTAAAGTTAAAACGTTAGTAGGGCGTGAACTCCGTCCAAAGTTACAGACTATGTTGAAACTAGACTACATTTGAACTTAAGTATAGCTGGTGCCACCCAGTGCTGGTTCCCACTCTGGGGTTCCTGACCCCCACTTGTCAAAGCTTCACTGGGGGTTACAACACCTTGATTGTAAGAGGTGTAAGAAAACCTTTTGGCAACACTTTATGTTAAGGTGCGCATATTAACCATGGACTAGATTCTCATTAGCATGTATATAATAGTAGCATATTGAGTCTTTATTAGTCAATTATAAACCACCTATTAATGCCTTATTCTGCATGACCACATTCTGCAATTAACTAAAACAAAGAGATTTCCCTCAATAACCTCCTAAGTGCATCTTATTGATAGTCAGAAAGTTGTTGCACATGAATTATGATCTTAATAACATAACCCTAACCCCAAGAATAAGGTCGTAATAAGTCCTTTATTATGATGAATAAAGAGCCAATGTGCAACTAGTATGCATGCTAATAAGCAGCTAGTGAATGGTGAATACTGTGTGTTCTTAATTAGCTAATCCCTGTCCATCCCTCACCAACAAGGGGTGCGTTAGAAGATGATGACAGGTCTGATAGTATACAAGCATAAATTCTGTGTTTTTCATCAAATGGAGTTGAATCGCTCTCTTTTTTTGCCCTTGCAGTTTGATATACGAGCGCTTTTGTGGCACCAACCCAAACAGTAAAGACAACTCTGTTGGACTTCAGCTGCTGGGAATCATCCTGGCCAACAACCTCCCTGCTTACGATGCCTCATGTGGAATTGAATATGAGAGGTAATATTTACAATGTAGCTAAATGGCAGCATACTGTGCACTGAATCACCCGACAGCTTCACTGTTTGAAAACCATCATTTTATTATGAATTTTTAAGATGCAAGTTAAGAGCAGTATATTCTAACAGTCATCTTTTTTGTTTGTTTGTTTGTTTTTCCCATGTGTTGAGTTCACACATGCCATCTTTCAAGGCAGCTGTAAACATCTGAATGTGTTGTGTTTTTCAGGCACATCCAGTCTCTCACCAACAACGTGTCCTTTGTAAGGTATAAAGACGTCTACGCAGCTGCTGCTGAAATTATCGGCCTCATCCTGAAGAATATGACTGAAATGGATGATGTATGAGACTTTCCCAGTTTGGTTGACTTACAGTTATTCTTCTTTTATGTTGGTGTCTGAGGAGAGCTCAAATCACCTGAATAGAAAGAAAAGATTGCAACACAGGGAGAAGAAAATCTGTTTTTCTGTCTGAAATATAAATCGTTCCATTAATCAACGCTGTCTGTAAATCGCCAATTCAGACCAAGGTTTGAAAATTAACCAAGTTTTATTGTAACTGCAACTTTCTTTACAATTTTTCAGGTTTGTCAACTATGTGTTCTTCCTCCTGCCGAAGTCGCACGGCATCTTGAAGACTCATTGTTTGGAGTGCGTGCTGAGCCGAGCTGATGTCATCCCAGACATCTTCCTGCAGCTGAAGACCACAGGCTTCATTCAGACGATGGGCCACAGGTACGTCCTACCCATTATCTCCTCCATGACCTGCATGCTTATTATCTTTCTGGCTTGTTTTTGGTTCATATCCATCATAGAGATCTACAGAAAGGTTGAGACATTAATATATAGAACTGAAAGCACCCTGAATAAATGTAACCATCACCGAAAAGATCCAACTTTACAGGTATGTAGAGCTCTTACAAGCAACTTTCAATCCTTTTTAAAAAATCAGTGTCACACAAAACAGTACGTCCACTTCAACGACAGGAAATCAGAAGAGATTTGACATTCAGGGCCTTCCTCCTTTAGCTTCCAGTATAAGCTAATAGATAACAAGTGCAAATGAGTAACACGTGGACATTTATTTATGCTTCACATCATTCTTCTGTGTCTCCAGGGATGAAGCCAGGCAGAGAGTTTGTCTGGACATCATCCACAAGATTATTGCCCACCTGACCCCAGTTCAGCTTCAGGAGCTCCTGGGGGCTGTCACTGCTTTTGTCTCCCATCCTTCACCAGTGTGCAGAGAGAGGATGTATGACATCCTCATGTGTATCCAGGACAACTACAGGCACTGTGAACCTTTTTGGCTTCCAGTCTCATGCAAATCCTCATTTCCCACTTTTGTGTCTTGTTAAACTAGTTACCACAAACTATGTCACCGTCTTCAGTAACTTTTTCTGATTTGACCCATTTAGTGGTTGCAAAATGTAAACGATCAACCAATGTGGGACCAAACACATCCCATATAGGAAGACTAGGACATGGTGCAAACTGTCCTGCAAAATGGGTTTCCAATTCCCCATTATTAGTCTGTTGCTTTTTATGGTCACTGAACTGCATTATGCTCATGTGTTTGCAGGTTTCCTGTTGCTTGCACTCCATTGGTACTTCTCTGATGTTAAATTTAACGATACTTTGTTTTTTTTAATTCTTCCAGTGATGAAGAGAGCATGGAAGACAACACCTCAGTAGAGGTTTTGAATGCAGCTAAAGAAACACTACTTCAGGGACTGTCTGAGGAAAACCAAGGCCTTCAGTCAGTACCCACTACTCGTGTCCTGTCTTTACTTTTTGCTGTATTTCATATTCTGTCTTTATTTTCTATATAAATTCAGTGTTTTAATTGAAGAAAAAAGCCCATCCCTGTCTGTTGTGTTTTCAGGCTCTATGTTCGTAACTTCTGGAGTCAGGAGAAGCGCCTCCCCACTGCCACCCTGGAACGTTCTCTGTACTCCTGTCAAATAGAAAGGTGTTTCTTGAGCTTGGCTGCCAATCTGCTGCTGGAAATGACCAGCCAGAGTCCTGACTTCAAACGAAACATGTTTGAGTCTCCACTGTCAGAGTGTACCTTCCAGGTGAGTTGAAATCTGCAGCATTTGTCTTTTCTCAGCCAGTTATTTGAGTTGTTTGAGATTTCTCTTTGTAAACTGCTGACGAGCCTGATGTATTGATGACATTTTCCCAGTCTCTAGGACTATGTGATTGATTCCAACTGGCGCTTCAGGAGCACCGTGATGACTCCCATGTTTGTTGAAACGCAAAGCTCTCAGGGCCCAGAGAGTTTAGCAGCATCCCAGTCTGGATCCATGAAGGGGAAGCTCCGAGCCACTCAGATGTCATTAGAGTTCTCCCAAACCCAAACAGCAGGTACCACTGAAATTCAATAACCTGCTATTAAAGCAGTACTAAATATAGATGTGTGTGTGTGTGTGTGTGTGTGTGTGTGTTACACCAGTAGCTTTGCAGACAGTGAATTTGCAGGTTAACACAGGTATGATAATCTTGGAATTGATTTTTTTGTTTTTTCCTTCCAGGTCGACGTACAGCATACAACTGGCTGACGGGCAGCAGTGTGGATACACTAGCAGAGTACACACTTGGCTCTGAGTCTCTGTCTTCATTGCTGGTGTTTGATAAGAAAACTGAGAGGCGAACTACAGCGAGGAGAGCAGTGGGAGAAGGCTTTGGCCTGAGGCGTCTGACTGCATCAACCGATGAGGTGGACGGTCACACCAGAGGTCAGTCTCTGAGAAGAAACCCCCACCTGTCTAAGCATGCAACACTTTCCATCCTTCAGATAATGTCTGATGACTCTTAAGTATGTTCCAAGAGAGATATTTTGGGTTTTTCTGCAGTTTTTACAAGGTTATAACCTCATGTCTGTCCCTACACATTTTGTAAGAGTGTAACTGTCAGTAGCTATATTACACACACATCAGTTTGATACTGAACAAAAAGAACTTTAGGTCCCTTTATGAGTCCTTCTGACCCATTAGTAGCAGTCTGGGTTTTATGTACATATTGTAAATTGTAACTGTAAATAACTGGTGGTTTGTAATTGTGAATTTTGTGTTTATTTTCTTTGCATGTTGTGTGTATTTTTGGTTTGAGATTCCTTTTTTTGTTGTTTGCATCATTTATCATATTCATATATTACAACTGTCATTTACTGAAACCGAATTTTAAAAGAAATGTATTAAATAAAATCTGTACTTTAATGTTTAAAGGTACTGTCTCTGCCCCATATTTGAACGTGGTAAAACGAACCTGTGTGTGCCTTGTGCAGGGTCCTAGGCCTACCCTAGGTGGCGTTGTCGACAACAGTAATACAAATTCTCCTGCAGTTCCCTCGTTATGCCACACAGGCTTCTCCGACATTTTGTCATCGAACACAGTTCAAGCACATTTATTCCAAAATGTTGACTGAGGATTTGTATTTTCACTCAATCTGGATCTTCGGTCCGTCAACTCTGAGACTTTTAGGGACATAAACATCACAGAGAGCGCGAACAGCGGCTTGTGTGGCTTTAATGGGCGCGCGCCCACATACACAGACCACCACACAGCCACAAAAACCCGTTCATGTTGAACGTGCTCTCGTTTTCTTTACATTAAAATTTCGGATTTATTACAAATGACAATATCCACTAAAGTTCGTTGTTTTAAAGCGAGTGACACAGAGCCTGGAAAAAGTTCAGTGAATGACTTTTGTAGAGGCCAGCTCTTTGTGGCAGCTATAGCCGCGGTAATTTATTGTTATTATTGTATTGTCACGTCGGAGTAGGCGGGTCACGTGGTGGTGGTACGTCAGCATCAGAGGTGGTATAGTCAGCTGTTCACCTGGTATTGGGGTTTTTGAACTGAGAGGGGGTGAACGGGAAGTGCTACTTTTTGCTGACCGCTTGATTTTGTCATTGATGGAATCCCTTTCTGATGTAAGTGCTGTTTTAATCACCAATAAATGCACCAAGCAGTATACTTTTGGAGCAGGTTATTCATTGAACACAAACTTCAGCCAGTCGGGCATGGTATGTTTTTCCCTAATTCCGCCTCTCGGCGGCTACGTGGATCAGGATAGTCGCCTATAACTTTTATCAATAAAGTCGCTCATGTCAGTAAATAGAATCTGTATTTTTGCAGAACCGTCAGTGCTGATGTTGTGTCTGTTGCTCACACCTGTTTATATGAACTTTTCTGTCCCTTCACTTTATGAAACACTTGTTATCATCACACATCAGCAGCTTCCACATCTGTGCCACCAGGTGCGGCGCGCATTTTACGCACGTGGCACAGCCGCGGCACCAACCATTTCACTCGTGCTACGTGGCGACGAGATCAGTCAGCATCTAACTGTAATTGAGTTTCCGGGTCTTTGTTGTTCTCACAGAATCCAGGTTTATCCAATAAAAACATCTGGAACATAGAAGCCGTCCCCAGGACGCGTCCAGCCTCATCACAGCTGTCATGTTTCAAACAAACTCATTAGAATGACAACACTGGGACGCCCTGGGATCACAGCCCTTACATTTAGTCAAGGGTGCACACAGTGAATACTGAAATCACCAGCAGGCAACCACTTGCTTTAAAATATCAAAACAACAAGGAGTGGGTTCACGACTTCCTGCATCAAGTAAGTGACTACAGTCAGGCGGTCAGAATCAGAGACCAGGGGCCTGTTGCACAAAACTAGGATAAGGGATTAATCCAGGATATGTTGGTTATCCTGGATCAACTTATCCTTGATCTGGTTGCACAAAAGTGGGATAAGGGGAAGTGGGATATGTTTTGACATAAGTTACCATGGAGATATATTCTGTGGAGCTAGCCTGCTCCAGACCAGGCTAAATTCCAGGATCTATTTAATCTCATCCCTTATCTCAGTCAGCAGTTACCACAAATGGAAACCAATATTTATTCCACCTCCCACTACACATTCCTATCACATTCAACGAGACCCACTGTCATTATTTAAACATTTGTGATCATTAATTGCAATCATATATAATATATATATGCAAATACTATGCTATGCATACTATGCAAATAATGTATCAAGCAAAGAATAACTTACTGCCAGGTAATGTTCAGAAACGGTTTGTGATAGAGAGGGATGTTATAAATTAAGGGGTGAGTCAAATTTTAAGATTCTTAAAGTGCGCACTACATTGAAAAGTTTTTGTGTTACGATCTGTGGAGTAAAACCATGGAACAAATTGTGTGTAGAGATAAAACAAATATCTAACATAAGTCAGTTAAAAAAAAGGTATAAAGAATTGATTCTTGCGTGATATAGTAATGACTAATAGGTATTTGGGTGTGTGTTGTGAATCACAACACTTTTTTCTATACATAATATAACCGTCAATGCCTGCATACTGTGCACGTTATTTATCGGTAATTGCTGAATATATGAATTATGTGTAGGTTGAGGATGAATCAGGATATTTCAGTCATGAGTTTTTTGATAAAAATGTAATAGTACTTAAGGGGTAGGGTTTAATAAGTTTACACTTCTTCCTACTCCCTTTCACTCATGTAATCTGAGATCAACATGAATTGAAGAGGGTGACACCTTTTTTCTTCTTTATTTTTATTATCACTTTTTGTCTGTTTGCTTTGTTTTTTTATTACATGTTTGAAAAAAAGGAATCAATATAAAAATACACATCATACAGTAACATGATGACATGACGTTCCTTTATTGAATAGAATAAATCAAAGCAAGTAATCCATCAGTTCCTTTCAAAAGTGAAGTCACACAGTGCTCTACAAGATAGAAAGCACAGAATCAAAGCCTATCATTCATCGCAAGAATAAATACACATTCTCAAAGGTCTGTATATAAAACACCCTGCATGTCTGCACACTGCAATAAATGCAGGACAAATCCATACTTAACAAATGAACAGACAAATGTCAGGCCTGTACACACAGTACACAGCACAATAGGCCAAATGAATAGCTGTCTGCTATTGCAGGCCATATTCAACTTAAATGTACAGAACGCACTTTAACTGAAATAATTTAAAACATATTGGTCTCTGATCAGCCGACCACTGTCGTCATCTGAGGGCACTCTGGGGGCCCTCTCCTTCCTCAGACAGGCCACATTATGGAGGACAGCACAAGCCACAGTAATATCACACGCTCTGTCTGGACTGACCCTCAGATGGTGCAGACATTGGAAGGTCAAAGGTCATCTCGATCCGAGCCCTTGTCCTGGCATGGGCATTGTTATATGCCTGCTGTGCTCCCTGAGGGTCTGCGTAAGGTGTGAGGCAAAAAGGCTCACAGGCATACCCTCTGTCCCCCAGCAGCGTGCGCCATCAGGCAAAGTGGCCTGGCTTTGCTGATCAGGTAGTCAGCATTGCAGACCATCTGAAATGATAAGATGTAGACTATTAAACCAATCAATGCACATCACAAGCAATGTACAGTGTTCATTAATGTCATAAAGTCATGTTCACCTGAACATTAATGCTGTGAAAGGATTTCCTGTTCACAAAATGTCCCTCATGGGCACCTGAGGGGTTAGGTCAGCTAGTGGTGACCCACCACCCGTGCCTTGCTTGTGGGTTTTTTTTTAATTGCTATAAGTACAGACAATATGTGAGCAGGCACCCTCTGGGTACAAAGTATTTACATGCATAATATTTGTCAGGGCACTTACCGTTCTGCAGGATGTTCTTGTACTTTATCTTGACTTGCTGCCAAGTTCGTTTGGGCCCAGTCATGTTTAATCTGAAAATAATAAATTAAATTAAAAAATTAACAAAGGACACACATACATAATGAATGAAACAACAGAGGAGCATGAGGAGCAAATACGGAGCTGCATTAACATGATTTCACTCACATCTGCAGTCAATTTCACTGGTAGTTCCAGCTGTTTCATAATCAGAATACAACTACGTTTTTGGGAATGTTAACCCATAAGAACCCACGGTGGCACAGGTGTGACACGTCCAAATTTTCCTAAAACATGACATAATCCGAGTTCTCAACGCCCAATGTGACACATCATTTGAGATCTTGGACAGTAGGGGGTGGTGTTTTGAAAAAAAAGTCAGAAATGTGTACATGTGGTCTATTTAGTCTGTCTTATGTCCCCCATAATTTTCCTAAAAGCAGAAATGGGTCCGGGTTCTCATGGGTTAATAAACTATTTGGATTGTAATTGTGATGGTTTCAGTGGAGTCGTGAGTGTGTCTTTGTGCAATACTTACGCATTCAGGCGATCTGCAATACTTTGCCACACTTTCTCTCGTTGTTTTACGACAGTGGCGATGTTTCCTTTTTTTTAATTTGGTCTTTCACCTCTTCATATGTGTCCATAATTATCTCCTGCTCCAACGGGGAGAAGTACGCTGCACGAGATGCCATGGTGAATCAGTGAATCTGTGAATGATTGCGGGCCCTATTTGAGGAGCTGTGTGCTGCAACTTATCCAGGATTGGTTTCACCTGTCTTGATAAATCCGTGTCTACTTATCCTGGCTTGGCGTTTGTGCAACCAATTAAGCCTGAACTCTGTTGTTTTGGATTGGTTGAGCCAGGCTCAATAACTTATCCTGGATGTCTAAATTCTACTTTTGTGCAACAGGCCCCAGGTTTTACTCAGTGAACCTCGAGTTTCTCTGTGTCTCCGCCCTCTTTCAACCACACACCGTATTTCACCTCTTCATTCATTCATTGAGTCGGCAGACGAGTTTTGCCACAGTTCTGCCGTCTGTTATTAAAAAAAAATCATTAAAAATATCAGTCAGTGGAAGTCCATTAGGCACAGTAGGTGGTGACTTTTTTTCGCTGACATGGCATGTCCTTTTGATCATGATCCCGTGGATGAAGGTGCAGCAATACTGTGCAGAGAATGGAATATTCGTCTGGAGATATTTATCAGACCACGCATAGATGCTCTTGCTTTTCCAGACAGTTATCTTTTTGATATTGTCTGTTGCGCTGCGTTTTTTTGCAAATGGGAGTTTTCTTTACAATGTCGGAGATGCAGAGCACTTGAGCAAGGCGACTGTATGCAGGCCGGTGAGAAAAGTGTGCCTGGCCCTGAAACGGCTTTTACCAATCTTTGTCGTTTTGCCTGGACATAAACCCGTCAGAGTCATCAAGGGGGGGTTCCACAGGATTGATGATGTAGAGATCCGTTAAATGAATTTTAAATTATATTTGGTTAATGACGTGCTGCAACCTCAGACTGGGATTAGTCATTTTAATGTCTTCCCAGTGTGATTGGCTGCATAGATGGCACACATATCTCCATCACAGCTCCTTCACATAATGAAGCAGACTATGTGAATAGGAAGTCCATTCACAGCATAAATGTGCAGGTACATGTAGACTGACTACTGTTTCAAAATGTTAAAGACTGCATCATAGTTAAACATCTGTCATTCTCTGCACTGTCAAGATCATATGTGATGCCGGATACATTATTTCCAATGTGGAGGGTCTGTTCATGACTCAAGGATTTATCGTGAGTCTAACCTGAGCAACAGACTGCAACGTGGTAAGCAGCCTAAAGATTTGCACAATTCACTTGTCTCCCTCCTTTAATATACTCTAACTATACATTACAGGAGAGTTTGACGGCCTTCTGCTGGGTGACAGGGGTTACCCATGCCAACCCAGGCTGCTGACCCCTTACCCTGACCCTGAACCAGGCCCCCAACAGAACTTCAATCGGGCTCACTGCAGGACGAGAGCCCGGGTGGAGATGACCATAGGCCTGCTGAAAGCCCGTTTCCAGTGCCTACGTCACCTGAGGGTGACCCCTGCGAGGGCCTGTGATATTATTGAGGCTTGTGTTGCTCTTCATAATATTGCTACTATTACAGGAGAGCAACAACCTGCCCTACAAATGGACGACCCTGATGATGACCCCTTCCACCTGCCAGCTATGCAGGATGGCAGAGCAGTCAGAGACACCATATGCCATAATCATTTCCGAGATTAAGTCACCATCACCACCACCACAGCAGTCAAATAAATCAATAATACACATTTCATTTGGTCTTCTTTATTTCCTACAAATAAAAGAGCTTGTTTATTTAATGTTCCAATAGTTAATATCATTAACATAGTTCACCATGCACCCACCTATAACTTGTGCTCCAGTATTGCAGTTTCTAGATCTGCAATTTTTATCTTGCGGTCCAGGTATTGCATGTCTTTTTCAGTTTTTTGTATTTTTTTCAGGAGATAGATTTTGTAGATTTCTTTTACAGGTAACTGGGAATACATAAGGAGGACATTAAATGATACAGTTGCACACAAATTCCACAGACTGAACCTCTGGTGTTCACTGAATATTCATCTCACTGTGTCAATCTGTGCAGTGGAAGTTGAGGGACCTTCCTGCTGCTGCCCAGCCATGCCCTGTTAAAAAGGATGAGAATGTGTTAATACTTCAGTGTAGGCTAAATGTCACACTCTATATTCCACCAGAATGTCAATAAATGTAAATGGGAAGGCAACTATCAGCAACATATGAAGATGTTACCTCTATAGGCCTTTCTGGATCCCCCTCTGTGAAGGCAGCAGTCAGAGTTTCGTTGTAGTCTTCATCCTAGATGAGTGATATGTTTCAGTATACTTAAATGGACCATTTTGCAAAATCTTTGGAGTATTGCCTACTTACAGTTACAAGCTCTGTTGTGGCTTGACGTGGCTCCACCAGGCAGACAGTACCATCAGAATCTGTTGGGACAAACGGAGAAAAAAAAGACATGAAAGGAAAAGAAATATTTTTATGAATAGGCTTTAAAATATATACATATAGGCCAAGGCATATTACATTTTATGAAGGCACTTGTGTCTTGGGTGGTGGTCTCAGAGGATGAACTCCCTCCAGGGATTCCCTCAGCCACTGGCCCTCCTACATTCTGGCTTAGGGACAGCTCCTCTGCCTCAGTTAGAGGTGGCGGTGCTGGGCCACCACCCGTTCTTCGTGCATCTGCCTTCTTTCTGTTGGCTGAGTAAAAGTCTGTGTTAGTTTAAATACAGGCTTAATTATTTAACATAACATGATATAGATGAGAACACTTTTTTTTCATTTTTAAATTTTATTTCATTCGTTAACAAAAAACAAAACATATGAACACAATATACCCAATTTTACAATGAAAGGTAGCAGAAAGAAGAAAAAAACTTATATTTATGTGTGTGAAAACAGCATTATGTTGGGGATAAAACAACTGCACAAACAGCCACTTAATATTTACTTTACAATGTGAAACATGATAAAAATGAGGTAGCTACCTCCATGAGCTCATGCCGAGGTCTGACTTGTTTGAACAATGTTTTTATATTTCATTTTAAGCTGCTGCCAAGTGCGCTTCTCCCCCGTGGGATTGCCCCTAAATGAAATAAATTAATAGGCAACCATTCAAGCAGTTTTGCCCTGTAATATTATTGTGATTTCAAAGGACCACATTTATACTCACGCATTGACCCGAGCAGCAATGTTCTCGCCGTCTCCCTCTCCTTCGCAGCTGCAGCAGTGTTGGACTTCCGTCTAAAAACGTGTTCATGCTCGCTGTATGAGCGCATTAAAATATCTAATTCCAGTGGCGTGAAGTACGCAGCCTTCCGCTTCCCCGTTGCCATGGTGACTCCTCAAATCGGGGTTCCATTGATGCTGTCTTTTTTATAGTTGCGGTGCACGCGCTTAAGTCGAGGTGAACCTACTCTGAGTTCATCAAACTAACTCAAATCTGCTGTTGTGGAATCGAAAACTCAGAGTTGATCAACTCAGAGTTCAGGGTTACACTCAGAGTTTGTTGAACCTGCTTTGTGAAACGGACCCAAGAACACAATGTAAGCCCGTCACACAGGTCTGATCACTTTGCTTTGACAACTTGTTTTTAAAATCAGGTTCCACCGAGATTTGAACTCGGATCGCTGGATTCAGAGTCCAGAGTGCTAACCATTACACCATGGAACCACTATGCAGCACCTGGCAACTTCACTGGAACACCCGTACATGATATCACCATGTATGGACAAGTATGTTGATGCAGAGAAAAAGCAATCCTGTACTGGCTCGCCCACTTCAGGAAGTGAGCTAATCTTCCACAGACAAGAGGTGATGCAGGAAATTGCAACTAACCGCTCGGCCATCCTGACTATGAAAGTTAAAATGTAGTGGACATTTTCAATATGCAATCATATATCACAGCTCATCCTTCTTCAATAAGGAGCTGTGTTTGCCAAACATGCAAGCGCACAGTCCTGACTGGTTACTTTGGAACATTAGCGCTGCATCTCGACTGTGGACCTGGTGACTGCCGTGATGAAAAACACAGCAACACAACAACAGTTGCTGCCGTCATAACGTTCGAGAAATGAAAAATCTTTGTCAATCTTCTGTATGGATTGCGTTTACACCCGCTCAAGATCAGACCACAATGAAAGCCAGACTACCTCCAGATGTGGTCACGCAGGTCCGATCACATTGCTTTTACAAATCTCATTTGTAAAAAAACAGGTCCCACCGAGATTTGAACTCGGATCGCTGGATAGAGTCCAGAGTGCTAACCGTTACACCATGGAACCAAAAGTTTTTTTTATTATTTCTATTTAATGTTGCTTTATATTTGAACTCCACTACATTTCAAGGAACTCTTGTACTTGCCACTTGACTACAATTAAGCATAAAAACACAGTGATGAGATTTCTGTATTAAATATGGTGAAATTTATAGGTTTAACTACCCAGCAGTATATAATGTCAATGCTTGCTCATCCTATCCAGTCCAATATCAACGATATATTACTGATCATAGGGGTTTGACACTTTAGGTACATTTTCATACATCTATAACTGCTCTCACGTAACATTCTGACCACAGAGCAGTAATTGTACTTGTCACTGATTCTTGGGAATTTGGATAAAACATGTTGTAATTTTGAAAATAAAAAGTTAGTTAAATGACAAAAGCTTAAGGTATATCATTATAGACCAAGGTCTTGGCTGTTCAGCAATGTACTGCAACCTCCTCATTTTGTATTTTCTTTTATAAAATAGGCGTTTTCAAGTTATTGCTTTGTTTTTGTCAACACCGTCAGACACAATAAAAAGCAAATTATTTTATATATATGTGGTCGAATATGTATTTATAGTTTTAAAATCATTATCTGGCATTCTTAGTATACATATATACTGTTAAATGTTGAATACTCACTTTTGTTCATTTTTATACTGTATACATATTTTAGTATTAAAAGAGACTATTACTTTAATAACTCAACAGCACTGAAGAAACATATTGTAAGCATATTCATTTAAAACAAATAAAACTCCCTCTGACGGTGGTGACACTAATCTGACGGTGGTGACAATTACAATAGCAATAACAATCCTGAACACTGTGATAAACATTTTCAAGCAATATAAGGTACAACTAAGCAATATCATTAAAAGCACCCCATCCCCATATAATCAAATATCAAATCATCATAAAAAATAGTCATCACCAGTAGGAATAATGTACAATGCATCACTGACATCATCTAGTGCCCCCTACTCATAAAATAATACATTATATTATTCTGTAAACTGGACTGTAAACTGTATATTGGGCGTGAAGAACAGATAAGAATTGGCTATTATTAATACAAGCACCCCATAAGTAACCCCTCCCCCCCCCCAACTAATATAGATCATATTTCTATAAACTAGACTGTAAACTAGACTATAAACTGTGTATTGGACATGAAGAAAAGGTAAATGAATAACTACGTCTTACAGTCTTTTTCCATTCACTGAAATGTTTCAGAATACAGAACGCATTCTGTGTAAATACCACAAAACACACACATTCATATTTGACCTCCCGTGAGTATTCCCTGACTTTTTTACATCACTCCACCACTCATTTAGCTTTATCGGGAAGTATACGGTGTATATGTTTCTCCTCTATGAAGTCCATGACTTCAGCAGACAGGTCGTATATCTCCCTCGTCCTGCTCACACGACCTGGTGATGACGGTTCCACAAGTTTGACCAGAATATGGTCAAATGGTATGAAGCACATATCCTTTCCAGATGCTTTTGGATAGAATCGTGTGTTGGGCCCATGAGGGTGGAAGAACTCCACTTCCACATCTTGATGATGAGCGTACACAGTGACAGCCTTTGCTAACCACCAGTTCTGGTCATAAATGACCGCAAGCCAATCTCCACAATGAACTAAATCAGCAGATAGCTCTGTCACAGTCCCATCAGGACCACTCTTGGTCAGTGTTTCTTGCTCCATTGGCTCTTGCTCACCTTCCTCCCATTCCATTTCCTCCTGCGTTTCTGGGTGATCTGAGCCCTTTCTCTTACGTTCTCTTGATGCTTTTTGTCTACGTTTCCAAGCCTTTCTCTGACTTCTCTTTTCCCTTTCATTCAAGTCATTGATATTTTTTATCTTCCCTTTCTTTACCCTCTTCTTCCATCTTTGAGGTATTCCTCCTTCAACTCTGCATCACTCTGAATTTTCTCTCTCCGTTTCTTTTGATATTCCCTGTTTCTTCTCCTTCTTTCCTCCACAGATAGCTGCTGCCTAGCCATAACTTCCTAAAATACATAAAGTCAAACTTGAGTGTAATGACTATGAAATTGAGGGGAATTACAGTGAATGTTAGATTTGGTTAAATGTTGTCATGCCATTTTTATTTGGCTTTAGTCATTGGAGATGTAATGACACAAGCCAAATGAACATGGCATAATAGTGACTTGAGAGAGGGGAAGACACATCCCATCCCCTAGGGTCGGACGATATGGAAGAAATATAGGGGGAATTACAAAAAAAAGGGATTAATGAAACATTGCAGGTCATATTGGTATTTATTGTGAACAACAATTTTATTCTAGCCTCCATTAAGGACCTTTTGGAGGTTTTTGTCACCACCGTCAGACTGTATGTCACCATCGTCACCATCCTGACGGTGGTGACAAAAACCTACTCTTTCACATGATATGCATGAGTTGTTATCATTAGCCATCTTGCTTCCCCTCTGTTGCTAGCTACTTCATACCTCTTCTTAAAAAGTATACATTTATGTCAAAATCTAATGTAATATTTTTATACAAAAGAGATGGTGTTGACATGTTATGGTTGCGACAGTAGCAGTTTCCAAAAATATGAACCATTTTAAGAGAAAATTGCTAACTTACAGGAGCTTGAGCGATCTTGAAGCGTGCAGTGGAGCTGAAGGTTTGAAAATGGGGTCCTCAGGAATGTAGCTGACCTTGTAGGTGCCTGATTTTATTGCTTTTTATAAATATCTGACGGTGGTGACAATATGTGGGACACATTTTGAGCAACCACAAAATAATAGTAAATATTGTTCAAACCGCCCAGTTTGTAGTTTTTATACATATTGTAATGACTCTTTCATGTGGTAAATATATTATTCAAGTCAATAATTACTTTTTGTTTTTTTAATCAAGTTGAAATTATTATCTCCTACCTGAGGATAACTGATTTTGTAGGCCATAGGCCAGCATATAATCATTAAATTAATAAAAAATAAAAATAAACCTATAAAAGAACCTTACATATGTGCAAGGACCCCCTGATTATAACCTTGATTCTTTTTTTCATGAAAATGTTAATTATTTCCAACAGAATTAGCACTTTTCTTAGTGGGACATGTTTTTGCCAAAGTTTCAAGAACCAGTGTTGTGATAGAGTTTTTTTTAGATTGGGCTATTACTACATGTACTTCACTGAAGGATCTGAAAACTTCCACCTCTGTATATGTGTCTTTTTTGGGTTGTTCGTTTGCTTGTGAACAACCATGTTTGGTTGATGGTGTTCGTTATTACTGAAGACAAAAGCACCATCCTCTGTCAACACTGATGCATTACAAGCCAGACATGCCGGCACTGGCTTCTGTGTACATATTCTACCACAACATACATATCCTGTAAGAGCATAAAGCTTTTCTGTGTATTGACTGGATTCAGTTTTGTAATCCTGTCAGATGAAGCTGGATCTGATGCACAAAATAATCAAACAGCGTCACCTGCTGGATTCTTGCTGTATGTACACAACAAGAGGCAAAACATTTCAGACACAGTGTGGATGATGTGCACGCTGAAATATATTTTACTGACTCTGTACCTGATATACTTCCCTTCGTATATGTTGACCTCCATCTGGTTGCAATGAGAGCAACTCATTCACGTAGATTTGGTTGTTGAAGACTTTGATCTCTCCTCTAAAATGTCCACACAGCCAATCACACAGATGCTGTCATTAACCTGCACTCGTGCTGATTTGGTCAGCCGAGCTGTCAATCGCCACTGTTCTCAACACACCAAAACAACCACTGGAATATAAAGTGGTCACATCTGTAACCTTTTTCTTCCTATTTACAATTATAAGACACACTTTGTTTTTTTTTTTGCTACAAATCCAATTACTCTATTTCAGGCTGTAAACAATGTTATCTTAACACACAAGACACTTTAGCCACCACATAATTCCATAAAGTCAAATACAGTTGTTGGGTTTAGTTTAATTTGTTTATTTTTCAGAATTATTCATTCTTTGACTCGTCGTGTTGTGTGACCGAGTCTTGGACAAGTTTACAAAAATTAAATATACATAGAAAATGAATGCACTGACACAAGTTAGATTCAAACATTTCTATGTAAACAAAGTGAAAAAGTGCTTTCCTCAATGACAATAAAAATAATGCGCAGTGCATAATGTACTGACACAAGTTAGACTTGTCAAAGTAAACAAAGTGTAAAAGTGCAGTCCATAGTAATGTCATCATGTCCATGATTTAATCTTCAATAACCTTAGCCCGTGGGTCATATTTGGCAAATTTCTTGGGTTTCTGAAAGCCTCGCTGATGTGTGTCAGTCCCGGTGGTTTCTTTGCGGCTGGCTTGCTAACGTTAGCGTCTTTAGCAGCCCGGGCGTCCTCATACGCTTTCCAAACTCCGTCAAAACGATGGTTATGAGTCAGGTGGCTGATCAGGTTTGAAGTATTACAGCTCGTGCTATTTCTCCCTCCTCGTGGAACTCGCTTGGAACATTTCTTACGAATAACCAGCGAACTGTCTCCTTCAGAAACTCTGAAGAAGTCTCACTGTTTTCTGTTTTCAGAAGCACGCTGTGCCGCATGCTGCATTCAGGTTGTAACGTAAATTCCCCCGTTCCCTCGTTTGCTCGTCGTTCTTTCGGCCTATTTCAGTTAATGTTTCTATTTTTTTATGTGTAACGTGTGGAAAAATACTTCGAAGATTAATTCAAGTCAGCAACGAACTAATTTTGATCGAGTTAACGAGTTGTTTTCTGACATGAGGGGGTATTTTGGATTTTCCCCAGTGAGGAAGAGTTTTTCTGATTATGCCTGACGTCACTTGAATGCAGCATAGACTGCAGGCCATTCTGAAAGCACCGCCATGCTGATAAAAATATGAATGGGTACTGTAACCCAGCCCTAATTTCAGCCAGTTCAGGCTGTTATAATGTTTGCTGAATATGTAATGTCCCTTTAATTTTTTACGACAACACCGTAATACGGCTGTTTTACGACCGCCACTGTGTTTGTGACAATGTGCGGGCTCAGACAGTCATTGCTGCAGCAGGATACAGATGTGCTCTACACCTCCTTGCCTCGTATTGCATGCTGATATGAGACTTTCTCACGAGGTGAGCGTTAATACTCACTATGTAATGTTGTCTGCCTTTGTTTAATATGTTGCGTTTATGACGGTCAAGTTTTAATAACTTTGTTAAGGTTATTAGCATGTTAGCCGCGATTTTAGCTAATCGTTAATCAGCCGCCATGCTAGGCAGATGTTGAAGTAATATCTATTCAAATTGTGTTGGTTGAAAAGCAAACATTTAATGGTGATTTAAGCCAAGCTATAAGACAGCGTGTTGTTTTGTATGGTGGGGTTTTGATCATTATTTCATGAGGTAATGTGTGTTTTTGTGTAACATACATTAGATAACACTGTTTGTGACAATGTTACTGGTGGGATCGCGGGCTCAGACAGTCATTGCTGCAGCAGGATACAGATGTGCTCTACACCTCCTTGCCTCGTATTGCATGCTGATATGAGACTTTCTCACTAGACTGATCCTGTTCCCCTGGGGCTATTGAGGAGAAGAACTTCTGGCTTCTGTCACGCCACCTCCTGGACTTCTTTCAGAGTTGCAGGCATTTTGTTTTGTTTCTTTGCTGGCCAGCGCTCTTTTTTGTTAAAGACTCTTAAAGTACACCTTTGGATTTAAAGAGACTCCTGATTGAAGACCATCCGTTTTTTTTTGTTTTTTTTTTGGACTGAGATAACTGCACAATTGTATTAATAATTAAGTTTCCTTTAAGGTTCAGATTTAAAGCATTTTCTTTAAAGTGTGATGAGGTTAGATGAACTTCAGTCCTGTAATTTTTGTAAATAAACTGGATCGATAGTAAACTGCTATCAGACTCTGAGTACACTCTGTTTATTGGTTACAGTACCAGTGCATTTTTCTGCGTTTGTGGCATCCATGTACCTTTACCTGTCGTGTGTTGTATTTTTTGGATGAGCAAAAAACAGACATGGTCATTTGATCACGACAACATTTACTCATCATATATTACATTTTAATATGTAAGAGCTCGGAGTGTGCAGGCCGCTGCTCAGGACTTTTTCTGACTCTGTGGCAGCCTCTGCTATCCTCTACGCTGTCGTCTGCTGGGCCCCGGGCAGCACAGAGCGGGACAGGAAGAGACTGAACGAGCTGGTCAGGAGGGCCAGCTCTGTCCTGGGCTGCACACTGGACTCTGTGGAGGAGGTGGGTGAGAGGAGGCTGTTGGCCATGTTATCGAGACTATTCGTCATGATATCGGACTTATCGGAATGACCTCATAATTTTCCTGTTCTCCCCTAATTTGTGTGCTTTGAAAACTGTTTATACGTAAGTCAGTTTATATATATTATATTGTACCAGTGATATGTCAGAAATTGTTCTCCAGCTGTCTGTATAGTCTTCTTGTGGTTCCATGGTGTAATGGTGAGCACTCTGGACTTTGAATCCAGTGATCCGAGTTCAAGTCTCGGTGGAACCTGATTTGACAGCAGCAGACAAATACAGTGCTGGTGCCTTCTGCCTGTCTGTATCTTACCATGCTTCAAGCAGAGGCTGTGTTGTTTCATAGTCTAACTGTGTGTTGACCAGTTTGTTTTGGGGTTCTTCTGCACTCAACTAGTTTGTCTTTCTGAGACAAACTGAACTAAATACTTTAATTTGTTAGTCCATTTTTCTGTGTTTGTGGCATCCATGTATCTTGACCTGTCGTGTGTTGTATTTTTTGGATGAGCAACAAACAAACGTGGTCATTTGATCACGACAACATTTACTCATGTCTTGATTGTATTTTCAGAAAATGTACAATATCATGAAAAACATCATGATATACTAAATTATTCTGTGATCTCGCCGTACAGTACAGTAGCATGATCGATTATGAGACCACGCACACTCAAACTGAGAAACTCCCTCCTGTACAATATGTGCACAGAGCACCAGGTTGCCTTGAGACCAAAGACTACCTGAGGATGTCAGAAAGCAGCCGTAGCTGCAAGAAAACTGTGTTTTCTCATTTCTCATTGTCTCTGAACATGCAAATAATTGCTGACACGTCTTCCTTGGCGTCAAGTCATTGGCAGCAGTTCCACTTAAAAACAGCAGCTGTAAGAAGTGGGATTCAAACCCACACCTCCAGGGGAGACTGCGACCTGAACGCAGCACCTTAGATATACGGTATATTACAATATAATACACGATGGAATAATGTATCACGACTCATGTTTTGCCACAACGCAACAACATGTAAGGTCACACAGGTCTTATCACTTTACTTTTACAACTGTCACTGACCCTCCTGTGGAACACTCTCATACATGATACAATACAATATGCAAGAATATATCGTGGCTCGTCTTTTGCCACAACGCAACATCATCATGTCAGGAGCTGTGTTAGCCATACATGCAAGTGCAACATTAACACTGGACCTCTACTGTGTACCTCCCGACTGCCGTGATGAAAGCACAACAAACAGCTTTTATTAGAAAACCGCAGTGAGAACAGAGTATGTAAATTATGTGTCGACACACGCACAGAGATACAGGTTGACGAGATGTCAGAGACTGCCAACCCATTCGGGATGAGGATGCAGTAGAAGTGCATTCTGTCATTGACACCAAACACAAATAACTGCTGACAGTCCTCAGGGTCATGTCATAGGCAGCAGCTGCAGTGAAAAACAGCAGCTGTCAGAAGTGGGATTTGAACCCACGCCTCCAGGGGAGACTGCGACCTGAATGCAGCGCCTTAGACCGCTCGGCCATCCTGACTAGAAAGATAAAAACTTTAATTTCACATTTTGTTGAATACCAGGATACAGTGTACTGAACATGTCATCATATATGACTGATCAATACAATATGCAATTACATATCACAGCTCATCCTTCTTCAATGAGGAGCTGTGTTTGCCGACCCAGCAAGCGCACAGTCCTGACTGGTTACTTTGGAACTGCATCTCGACTGTGGACCTGGTGACTGCTGTGATGATACAGACAATCCTGGAAGACATGGCGGGAAATCTGGAGCTTGAGCTGAAGAACAATGTCATGTACGGATTGCGTTGACAGCTACTCGAGATCAGAACACAATGCAAGCCAGTCACACAGGTGTGATCACTTTGCTTTGACAACTCTTGTTTTTAAAATCAGGTCCCACCGAGATTTGAACTCCTGTCGCTGGATTCAGCGATTATACCCCATCCCCATATAATCAAATATCAAATCATCATAAAAAATAGTCATCACCAGTAGGAATAATGTACAATGCATCACTGACATCATCGAGTGCCCCCTACTCATGAAATAATACATTATATTATTCTGTAAACTGGACTGTAAACTGTATATTGGGCGTGAAGAACAGATAAGAATTGGCTATTATTAATACAAGCACCCCATAAGTAAAAAGAAATCAGTACCAACAGCAATAAAATTCATCTTATTAAATTCATCTCTGTAAATGCATTCATGTGTGGAGGGGGATCAATATGTGGCCAGTGGTGTCACGCAAAATTGAGAATAAGTACAGCCTGATAATGGCTTGGGATTGAGCCCATTAGAGAGGGAGGGCATGGGACGTGTTTCCTGTATGCATCATGATGCGGATGGTTTCATAGTCAAAACCTGTGATGTCTCCTCCAGGGAATTTAAGCCTGTGACTGCAGCTGATAAGATGCCAAGATTTTACTTTGAAAAGGTGGTTGAAACATCAGCAAGTGAGCACAAACTGATATTACTGATTATAATCAATCTAAAGGTGTGCCTGGTGGAGTTGCCGCTTCTAAACACTGCAGCATGGAGCATTAATGACTTGAACTCTTCACATTTTAAAACCTGAAGACTTTCCATTTTGGACACTGTTTCTCTTCAAACACCTTTGGCTCCAGAGCTCCCTCTGGTGGAGCTAAGCGGCCACTGACAAACAGGTCACACACTGCAAATCCTCCAAAGCCCACTCAAGATTTGTCATTTTCAGTCATCCAGAAAGGTTTCTTCAATTTATAAATCGACTGTTTGTTTGTTGTTGTTTTTTTCTTCAAACCATATCTTTATTTGAATTGCTAATTATTTAATTACTTCAATTAACTTCATCTCTAAACATACCACACCATTCTGTTTTTAGAGAAAGCATTCAAACATGCAGTTATTCTTATAATTCTTTATCAAAGGTGTTGTACAATAGGAATGCACAACGAAATGCAGTTGGAGCTTCCTCCATGCTACACACACACACAGAAAATGTCTGAAAAGATACACAAATCTTTAATTTAGAGCATAATTTAACAATAAAAGAAAAGACAATAAGTTGTATTATTTAGGTTAAGTTCAGCACACCATTATCTAAGTGTCTCTCACAGGAGATGGACCCTGCACAATGGTCTTTCCTGCCCTCTGGTTGATTTTCTTCGGAAGGGATTGTTTTAACAGTCAAACCGAGCAAAACAAAAGTCACTTCATTAAAGACTGCTTGAGTTTCTTGTCTGTTACTACACCTCACCTCAACCCGACATTAAAGTGCAGTCACTGCCCCGGTCACTGGATTGAGAGTCCAGACTGCTAACCAGAACCACAGATGTGGCTTCACGATGCATGAAAACTTCATTTCCTCAACGATTGTCTTTTTCATCACAGCAGTCAATGCTCCAAAGTAACCAGTCAGGACTGTGCGCTTGCATGTTGGCAAACACAGCTCCTCATTGAAGAAAGATGAGCTGTGATATATGATTGCATATTGTATTGTATTGTATTGTATTGTATTGTATTGCTGCAGTTCTCGTGCATCCTCAGTCAAATTGGTTGGTAGCCTCTGACATCAAGTCAACCTGTAGCTCATCATTTACATACTCTGTTCTGATTCTAACATACACTGATATAACCTCAGTATGAGCTTTTCCAACACGTGTGCTTGTTTCTGTCTAAGACAAACTGCAACAATGACTGTCCAGCATCCACTAGAGACTCAGATATTCAAATGAAGACCTTAGTATTAATGTGTGGACAGAGGTGAGCCTAAATTAGAGTTGTTCCACTGAAGATGTGATTTTTTTTTAATGTCTCCGTGTGTTAAAACCAAACAGACAGTACTGGCACCAGCTGTAAGACAATAATAAAGTTCATGAGTTATAAAGTTTTACTCAGTAACTCTGGGGTTTATAAGAGGAAGCTCCCTCCTGACAGGAAGTTTGCTCTTCTTGGAGCCTCAGAGGACTCATCAGTGCTCCCTGCAAACATACAAGCAGCTCTCCTAATGGGCATGGTATTAGCAAAAAAACATTCTAAAAAATTGGAAAACACCAACTCCACCATGCTTCAAAAACTGGTTGCATGAATTGGTTTCAGCCATTCACTGAGAAAAACTGCGAAATATTAATTTTAAATGCCAACTCACATTAGAGAAAACATGGGGTCCCGTTCTGCAACATTTGGAATCATCCTAATCACATTTGTATTCATTGTTATATCTTTTTTATTGCCTGCTGTTACTCTCTGTACAAAGATGTTTAAGGATTATCATGGAAGTCTTAAGGTACACTTTTTGTGCCCTTTGGCAAGTGTCATCATGGCTTTTTTGTTGTTGTTGTTGTTAATCTGTACCCCTCTCCATCAGTCAGAAGTGCGTGTGTGGGTGTGTGTGTATAGGTGACAGTGTTGGTTTTATTTGTTTGCTTGTTTGTTTGGTTTGTGTGTGTGTGTGGGCGGGGGGATTTGGGGGTATGACTGTTTTCTTTTTTGTTATGATAAATTCGTTAATAAAAATAATAATTAAAAAAAAGAAAAAGTATTGCACGAAAAAAAAATCTACAGCAAATGGCAGTGTGTAGAAAATAAAGTGTACCGTGACTGTAGGCATGACACAGTGAAAAGGGGAAAATTTGTGAAATAGGACTATAAAGAACAAACTATACAGAATAAAATATCAAAATAGCAAGCAGTAAAAAATTATATACATAATAATAAAATATCAAAAGTAGCAAACAGTAGTCATAAGAAATATTGTATATATATATATATTTTAGCTGTTATTGTATAGTGTAATGGCATGTGGCAGGAAAGATTTCCTGTGTCTGTCCCTTCGACAGCGGAGCTGTAGCAGCCTGTAGGAGAAGGTGCTCCGCTGTCTGTCCACTGTGTGATGGAGAGGGTGCTGATCATTGTCCATGATGGATAACAGTTTATTCAGCGTCCTCCTCTCCACCACAGTCTCAAAAGACTCAAGTCTGAGTCCGAGTACAGAGCCAGCCTTTTTGATGATCTTATCAAGTCTGTTGGTGTCGCTGGCTCTGATGCTGCTGCCCCAACATACAACAGCAAAGAAGATGGCGCTGGCAAACCACAGACTGGTAGAAGATCTCCAACATTTTGCTGCACACGTTGAAGGATCTCAGTTTCCTCAGGAAGTAGAGTCTGCTCATCCCCTTCTTGTACACAGTCTCTGTGTTGGATTTCCAGTCCAGTTTGTTGTCGATCACCACTCCAAGGCTTTTGTTGTCCTCCACCTCCTCCACCACCTCCCTTCTGATCCGTAGTGGCTGTGAAGGTGTCTTCTTCCTCCTGAAGTCCATCACCATCTCTCTGGTCTTGCTGATGTTCAGCCTCAGGTGGTTTTGTTCGGACCACTCGGACCACTGCGTCATTAACGTCCATCCCCCGCAGCTTCTCACCCAATAGCAGAGGTTGAATGGTGTTGAAAGCACTGGAGAAATCAAAGAATGTGGTCCTTAGAGCGCCTCCTCCACCATCAAGATGCATATGGGCTCGTTGCAGCAGGTAAATGACAGCGTCATCGACTCCTAAATGGGGCTGATAGGCAAACTGCAGGGGGTCCAGGAATGTCTTCACCTGTGGACTCAGCTGGGCTAGGACCAATCTCTCCAGGACTTTCATCTCATGGGATGTGAGGGCGACTGGGTCAGATGGCCTCGGCTTCTTGGGGACTGGAACCAGGCAGGACGTCTTCCACAGCTTCGGGACTTTCTCCTGACTCAGGCTCAGGTTGAACAGATGTTCCAGTACAGGAGACAGCTGGCGAGCACAGGTCTTCAGGATCCTAGGTGTGATGCCATGACTGCAACACATGTCTCCCTCTATATGTATATGAAACCAAAATCATCATTCGCATCTGGCCTGTGACAATTCTGTTTTCAGTTCACTTTGTGTGTTTTCGTTTGGTCGGACTAATCATGAAAACTCTGATAATTTAAAAGAAGTGCTTCAAATTTAGTACAATGAAAGCAAAACCCACAAATATTGTGTCATAATCTTTGAATTGTGTGAGGTAAAGTAAATGTACATTGCTCTGTAATGCCACTAAATCCATATTCTATCCTCATTTCCCCATGCTCACATTAAGTTTGTATGAATGAAAAGCTTGATCAACTTAAAAACTGAATTGTTTAATTGAGTAGTAATTTAGCTAAATTAGAATTTATCTGGAGAAATCAACAATGCTACCAAGATGTATTAAAGCTCGTGACTCAGAGGTTTAGAAACTGTAAAATGTATTAAATTACGTTTTTGGGAAATAGCTTGAAAAATGAATCATTCTAAACATTACAGGTCCTGTCCTTGCATGAGCAGGCAGGCCATCATGACCAATCTCATGCTCATATTGAAGCACAGGAGGGGGCTGTACTATAAAATAGGTGATAAGAGATTAATGCAGGCCAGACTCTAACTATCCTATAACGAGTTCTCAATGCCTGTGGGAATATTATGATGATGCAAACAGAGGTGATGTCATCTCCTCTCCAGAGAGTCCTACTCTTTTTAAACTCTTTTTAAAAATAGTTCACAAAACTGTCACTGGGTTTAATGACTATTTAGTCAATAAATAAAGGTAAACTATACGCACTAAACATACAGTGCTGTTATCAAATACTGTTCCCTCTTTGTGGTCAGAAAGGAGAGACGATAAGATGTTCATGGAACAAATAGAAAATGAAGGACTGACAAACTTCTCAGACGTGTTGTGATGACGCTCCCTCCTGCTGCAGGTATTTGAACGGCCTCTGGCAGCAGAAAGAAGTCTGTTCTGTGTTTATGTCCCTCAAAATTGAAAAATGAGGCGAGTGGGTGCAGAGAGCAGGGGCAGCCACTGGGGGGCGACACATACTGACAGGCTTCCACCCCAGAGGCGCTTTTACACCGACACACTCCACTGTCAAGTTTCAATGATTTATTAATCACATTTAACTCAGTTTTGTCTCAGTTTTGCAACATGATTAGCTGCCTTTTGTCAGTAAGCTAACGTCATACTGCCACTCAATTAGACGGGACAAAATAAACAGCAGAGAGGGAGACATCGGGAAAAACGATCATAATACGCTGAAAAGAAATCTGATTTCTGGTTTGAAGCCTTGGCTGAATGAATTTAAGTTTGAATAAAACGAGGTTACTGGTGAATAGCGTGTGTATCATTTTCTAGCTCTATGAATGCATCACGTCACGTTGGCAGAGAACTGCGCATGCGCAATTAATTGACACAGTCGTGGGGTCGAAACCCTCGACCAGGTGTCGGCAACCTTTACCACTCCCGTATCCCACAGTAAAGAAAACACGGAGCCACAAAACCCTTTGACATTTAAAATGAAAAAACACTGCATGTAACGTTTCTTTGCCTTTATGCTATGAATAAACATTTATGTTGCATTTATGAAATCAATGAACGACTGCAGAGAAAATGAAATGACATTTCTTCATGCAACAAAAACATTTTGAACTCAGAATTAAAGACGTTGGGTTGAAGGTTACTTTCAAGTAAAATACTCAATGTCTATTTGAGTCCTTGTATTTATGAAAAAAACTCTCCACCGGCCACAAACCAAAAATGCCGTCCACTCTCTGCGTGCCGTCATCCTTTCACTGGCGCGTGCAGTCAGCTGTCAACCTGAATAATAAAAGGACTATTTCACTGAACAATGAAAAAAATCTGAATAAATGTTAAATAATAGGCAATTAAAATATTAATCAAACGTGGTTAATGTGATTTCTGCTCCTGAACCTCAGCGCAGAGCGTCTGCAGCTCAGGGCTGTGCGCCGTCACCTGCATCTGCACAGAGGATCATAAACTGTCATCTGTGAGGCGTGCACGATGTTTGTTTCAAAATGAACGAACTAAAATAAAATACATTTCAATTAAATGCTCATGAATTATTTTCCAGAGGGATGAAAGAGCCGCATGCGCCACCGGAGCCGCTATGTTATAGGCCCTTATACAGCCTGTTGAGATAGACCTAAAAGAAACTGTGTTATTGGCAGTCGGCACCACAGCTATAATAGCAGCATCCAGCCACTGAAAGAATATTTTGTCAAAAGATACAGCACGATGTAAGTACATGTATAAAGTAGATCAATAAGCATAGAGCAGTGATGACTAGTATTGGGCCACTGGATATTTGATACTGGGCTGCTGGTCAACTATAAGATTTAATTTTGCAGTGATTACTATATGACGACCATCTGGGAAGTCATCCGTGGAAAGTGTTTGGAAAGGGGCAGGTGCTTTCATAAAATACCTGGCAGGTGAACCATCTGTGCATCAGTCTGTTGGTCTGTCAACCACACACTGAAACATCTCAACATCCAGAAGATGGATTGCCAATAACATCTGACTTTAATGGTGCCCAGAGGATGAATTCTAACCTGTTTGGTGGTCCCCTAACTTTTCCTGTAGCACCACCATGAGGTTGAGGCTTTTATGAAATAAACTGGAATGAAATTACAATAAAAAGAAAAACATTTCCAAATTGAAAAAAAAAACAAAAAACATTTGCACAAAGGTTAAAGGTCCGTTCTGTAGCTGCGGCGTGACTGTGGAAGGCCTGTGTGCACTTGAAGAAGTGCAACCACAAAAGGCTATTTTAAGGCACCAAACAAACATGCAGCAATTCAATTAAGCTGAGTGAATGTGTGGAGACACAAGTTTTACACAACTGTGAACATCTAACAGAAATCTAAAACTGAACTTGCATTTACATTAAAATGTATATGTACAATCACAAATATTGATTGGCCTGTCCAACCCCCCCACCCCCCCAGGAATTGAACATGAAATAGTATGTTGTAATTATATTATAATACTTCAGAATTAGCTGTAGGAGCCAGTGACTCGTGCGTTGCCCGTGTCCCTAAAAATAGCATGAAATTTCTTTTTTAAAAAAAATCTGGAACCACGTGATCCTGGAATAGCCCCGCCCACCAATCTTTGCCTTGATCAAAACGTCAGAGTTGCAAGCGCGCTGATCTATGATTACACCTGCCGCCCCAACACAGTAGTACTGACTTGCATCAGCTACACACACAAGCGCGTTTTCTTAAGTGTCCTACTACGATCTGCGTACACAATTACACTCTACAACAGACAAATACAGTCCACTAGAGACCAGTACAGTCCGCTACAGACAGTCCAATGGCTTACCGACGCAACCCCACAAACCCGAACCCAAGAAACAGGGATCACTTTGTTGGCCCTGTTTCTCAGGGCAATCCGATCCATCCCGGAGAATTTCTCCGTCTGCAATCTGCTCTTGAGCAAAGTCGCCACCAGAACAACTTTCTGAGAGTCCAGTTGAACCGCGCCTGGTTTGAAAGGGATCAGCTCCTGAATGCGAAGCGCAGACACGTCTACGCTGTATCCAACTTGGAAGAGGAAATACGTAGACTGGAGCGGCGTCTGGAAGAGAAAAACAGCAGTGAGAGCAGCGCATCAGGTGAATCTGACGTCTCCCCCAAAGAGACGAGCGTGGAGTCCCAGGTGGAAAACATCCAGCACCTGGAGAACAGCGAGATGGCAGAGACTCAGAAGAGACTGCAGATGCAGGTGAAGCAGCTGGAGCAGCAGCTGCAGGAGAGGGACGCCCAGATCCTGGACCTCACAGAGGAGAAAGAGCATCTCTCTGAAATGCTCGCAGCGGCCACAGATGGCGCTGAAGTTCTCAAGACCAATTTCACGAAGGAGCTGGCCGAGAGTGAACAGAGCTGGGAGACCAGACTCAAAGAGCTGGAGGCCAGAAACAAACAGCTGTCCGAGAGGGAACAGAGCTGGGAGACCAGACTCAGAGAGCTGGAGGGCAGAAACAAACAGCTGTCCGAGAGGGAACAGAGCTGGGAGACCAGACTCAGAGAGCTGGAGGGCAGAAACAAACAGCTGTCCGAGAGGGAACAGAGCTGGGAGACCAGACTCAGACAGCTGGAGGCCAGAAACAAACAGCTGGCTGACAACGCACAGCGCTGGCAGACCATCGTCCAACAGGTGGAGAAACAGGAAGAGCTCTGCCAGAAAAGGAAGGAGACAGAGATAACAACGGAAAGTTGTAAGACTGGACAGGAAAAGGAAGAGAAAGAGCAGATGAAGGAAAGGAAGAAGAAAGAAAAAGAGGAGAGGAAGGAAAGGGAAAAGAAAGACAAAGAAGAAAAGGAGGAAATGAAAAAGAAGGAAAAAGAAGAAAAGGAGGAAAGGAAAAAGAAGGAAAAAGAAGAAAAGGAGGAGAAGGAGCGAAGGAAAAGGAAAGAAGAAGAAGTGAGGAAGGAAAGGAAAAAGAAAGAAAAAGAAGAGAGGAAGGAAAGGACAAAGAAAGAAAAAGAGGAGAAGGAGGACAGGAAAAAGAAAGAAAAAGAGGAGAAGAAGAAGAAAGCTGCCGGTTGCTCAACCACAATTCCCTCTCCCCCCTCCCTTCCTCCCACCCGCATGTTCGGACCTCACTTATATTTTGACGTCAGATCCACCGACACCCCTTTCCCGTCCTCCCGTCCCCGCCGCTCCATTCCACGCCCCTAAACTCCACCATCACCCCTAACTCCTTCCCCCCTTCCTCCCACCCCCCCATCCCCCCATCCGTCTGTCCTCTAAATTTCCGGACAGCAGGATGGTTTACAATTCGGCATCAAGTGCCAAACAAATAAAAAATCAATCAAATACAAATCAATCAAAATTGTATTAAAATCAATGACAAATCAAAGAGAATCAAATTAAATTCAATCATTAAAAATCTAATAAAAATCAATGAATTCGATTAAAAGGCATGTGTCTGCGTCTGTGAATAAAGATATACGATAGAAAAACAACTGTAAGACATTATGGTGGTTATAAAGAAGAGGTGCTGCTGTCTGTCATCAAATACTGAAACGACACTAAAATCCTGTTTGAACACGATGAACTTCAGCTCATTAAATATGTTTCCAAACGCTCAGTAACAGCAGCTGCTTCTGTACTGGTCAGTGGTGGAATGTAACTAAGAGCATTGACTCAAGTACCGCTGTGAAGTAAGAGTTGGAGGTACTTGTGCACTGTATAACTGTCACTGGGTTTAATGACTATTTAGTCAATAAATAAAGGTAAACTATACGCACTAAACATACAGTGCTGTTATCAAATACTGTTCCCTCTTTGTGGTCAGAAAGGAGAGACGATAAGATGTTCATGGAACAAATAGAAAATGAAGGACTGACAAACTTCTCAGACGTGTTGTGATGACGCTCCCTCCTGCTGCAGGTATTTGAACGGCCTCTGGCAGCAGAAAGAAGTCTGTTCTGTGTTTATGTCCCTCAAAAATGAAAAATGAGTCGAGTGGGTGCAGAGAGCAGGGGGAGCCACTGGGGGGCGACACATACTGACAGGCTTCCACCCGAGAGGCGCTTTTACACCGACACACTCCACTGTCAAGTTTCAATGATTTATTAATCACATTTAACTCAGTTTTGTCTCAGTTTTGCAACATGATTAGCTGCCTTTTGTCAGTAAGCTAACGTCATACTGCCACTCAATTAGACGGGACAAAATAAACAGCAGAGAGGGAGACATCGGGAAAAACGACCATAATACGTTGAAAAGAAATCTGATTTCTGGTTTGAAGCCTTGGCTGAATGAATTTAAGTTTGAATAAAACGAGGTTACTGGTGAATAGCGTGTGTATCATTTTCTAGCTCTATGAATGCATCACGGTCACGTTGGCAGAGAATTAATAGACACAGTCGTGGGGTCGAAGCCGTAGACCAAGGGTCGGCAACCTTTACCACTCCCGTTTCCCACAGTAAAGAAAACACGGAGCCAAACGTGGTTAATGTGATTTCTGCTCCTGAACCTCAGCGCAGAGCGTCTGCAGCTCAGGGCTGTGCGCCTTCACCTGCATCTGCACAGAGGATCATAAACTGTCATCTGTGAGGCGTGCACGATGTTTGTTTCAAAATGAAAGAACTAAAATAAAATACATTTTAATTAAATGCTCATTAATTATTTTCAGGAGCCAGGAGTCACCATGAGGTTGACATGTGTGGTTTTGAGAGAAGTAGCTCAACAGCTCCTTATGGATGAAATTGAATAACTCTGGTGATCCCTTAACTTTTGTTGTACTGTCATATATCTGACAGATATGATTAAATATGAGGTCTTTTTTAAGTGTCTATGAATGTAGCTGTCAACAACTTAAACTTCTCTTGTGAAGTATCTGTAACTGAATGCTGGTGCATAAACAGATAATGACTGGCATCAAAACACAGCTGTGTGTTCATAGAAAATACTGTACATCAATAAGAACATATATTAAAATATGTTATACACACTTGTATTATTTATTATGATAATTGAAGTCAATGATGATGATTATAATAGTTCAGCATTTTTGGTTAAAGAACAATGATATTGTATCATCCTGTGCCTTAACCAGCCATGTTTTGTGAATTATTTACACCAGATATCTTGACTTGTACTTGAAATGATCAGCCTGTGAAGCCCCCGGTCACTGCACCATGTAATGAATAATAGGAAAGGTCACAGTCTGCTTTATTACAATGTTTATTACCAGACAAAACAGACTTTTTATATATTAGTATATGTGCCGAGAGCAGCAGTCAGTGCAGCTGACAGTAACTCACCTCTCGTGAAAACCAGGGATTCCCACAAGAGCAAAGGCGTGATCAGATGTCACCTTATTTTGATGGACACACTTCCAGAGATGTGTAGTGCTGAGGACAATCTCAAGACCACTGACGTGGAGGAGTTGCCCCTTTGTAAGGAAGAGCACACCTCCAAAAGCCAATACCCATGTGCTGACACTGTGTTTGATCCCTGCTGTCTTCTGATGCAGGAAAGAGGATGGGATGTTCCTAGAGATGCATTTTCTGCTGCTGACTGTACACCTTATTGAGATCTGAAGTCCTGCTGAATGTCTGAGGGTGGACAATTCTCTCTGCACTAAGGAGGATCATTGGTGTAGTCTTCAAGGGCTTATTTTTATTGCAGTGATAAACATGCAAGGTATATAATGCTATCAATCCAGTGAAATTGGCGTCTATAACAATGGACTACACGTGCTGCAGCATTAAAGACTGTTTTATGCGCGATACAATGTGCACTTAATTTCTCACCAAATTAATCAGGCGTTGGATTCGCTCGAGCATTAACCTGTTCAACCAAAACTGTTCCTTAGAAAATATCTTAACTCACTGCATATTATTTGTAGTATTGGCTTGCAGGTAAACAACTTCATGAACAGTTAAATCGACCATGCACAAATGAAATTGAAGCACTTTTTTAATATCAAATGATGAACATGTCTTGGTCCATTTGTAATGAAAACTGCACAGATGAGTGATTTCCTTTTTTTTGTAAGTAAACTCAGATTTGTTTTTTCTCTACTTTCTTGTGGGATGTCTTGTGTCTCACCCTGTAATAAATTGAGACAAATTACATTACACCTTATTAATAGACCATCTGAGGTGTAGTCAAACAAGCATAGCCAACCTGCCACGTGCTACATATACCGTGTCTGTGGTGCTTTTATGAAATAAACTGGTATGAAATTACAAAAAAAGAAAAACATTTCCAAATGGCAAAAAAAAAAAAAAAAAAAAAAAAATTTGCACAAAGGTTAAAGGTCCGTTCTGTAGCTGCGGCGTGACTGTGGAAGGCCTGTGTGCACTTGAAGAAGTGCAACCACAAAAGGCTTTTTTATGGCACCAAACAAACATGCAGCAATTCAATTAATCTGAGTGAATGTGTGGAGACACAAGTTTTACACAACTGTGAACATACTTAGAAATCTAAAACTGAACTTGCATTTACATTAAAATGTATATGTACAATCATAAATATTGATTGGCCTGTCCAACCCCCCCAGGAATTGAACATGAAATAGTAAGTTGTAATTATATTCTAATACTCAGGGGCAGGTCCAGAGAATTTTCTGGTGGGGGGCACAGGGGGTGACAAATTTGGGGGGGCCGCCCAAAAGTAACAAAAATGAAGGCGGCCCACTTCAATATTCCATTGCTGTTTTGTGCATGTTTTCATCTTGCTTTTCTTGGCCACATTAAATCTGCTAGGTATACTTTTACCAAGTGGCTAACACACAGAACACTGTGATGTTTGCTGTAGCCTACAGTTAGTCAGAAGTTGGTGCTTTTTTTTTTGGGGGGGGGGGGGATTACGTTTATTTAATTTTTATTGTGTGTCATCTTCATTGACTATTCACCACTAACACATACACTAATAATTACCCATCTCAACAAATCCTCAAAGTGTTCCCTATGACACCAAAATTATTCAAACAGACCTTGTGGTTCCAGATGTACTCATTTTATTAATTATATGCAATTTTCTAGCAGAGGAAAAAAGGCTCAGCAAAGAACAGTACAGAAAAGCCAGTAGCTGAGGTGAACGTTGTCTCTGGAACACAGGGCAGTGAAAAATGCCTACATGCAAAACAAAAAGCACAGTCCTGGCACTGGGAGTATTCCACCCAGGTATAGGTTTTGTACCACGAAGCCCTGAACGCTCTGGTCCTACCCTGTCCGTGCTGGGTGCGAGGGAAGGTCTTCAGGACAGGTTGCGCAGGACCTGCAGCTCTGGTTTGAGAAATGTCTGGAAGTATTAAAAATAAATCCAAAATAAGTCTGTGGAAATTAATACTCATGATCAACACTGACAATTAAAGACAGAAATATGCTTTTGTTATTGTTCCTATGGCAAATGTTTGAAAAATATATGCAAAGATTCTGGAATTGTTAAATGAGGATTTTATTAAACTAATAAAAGTTGAGTTGGATCATTAAGCAACAACAACTCGAAAGTAACATTTTGATTGTCAAGCCCTTTATAATATATAAAGGGACAACTGCATTTCAGCAGAAAATGAATACAAAAGAGTAATTCAGATGTTGCTGGTGATAGGTTAATATTATTTTTAATAAATATTCTACCTTGGGGACCTTTAGGCGTAGCAAAGGCCGGATGAACTGGGGGGTTCCTGTTGCTGCTGGAGCTGCTGCAACTGCTGTAGCTGCAGCTGTTATCTGACTCAGCATGGTCAGACTCATCACCATTGTCAGTCCTCTCCCTTTGTGCATCTGAAAGTATTGATTGACAAAGTCAGCACTTAATTAACTCATTTTTTAATTGAACATACATTATAAAGTGTACATGATTATTTTTTTAATAATATATAGCATGAATATATGAACTGTTTAACAACTACACAATTTTAAGTGTGTGCTGGTTTAGTACCATGGTTAAAAGGAGGTAGCCTATTTAAATTCCTTAATTCACTAAATAACTGTAATTGTGCAGAGAGCACCACACATTACACATTTTAAAGCATTTCCCTATTTCCTGCATTTTCACCTGGAAGTCCATGAGCGCTGTTCTGGCCCTGGAACTTTGGTCAATGTTAGCTTGGCTGCATTCACCCTGAGTCTCACACTCCTCCAGGTCACTCTCCCTAATTTTCTTCTTGGTGAAGAAGCTGGAGATATCTCCCTGCCTCCGTTTCATACTATAGTGTACATTGAAAAACGTGTCCACAAACACAACGAAAAGCAACATGTTATTGTACCGTCACATCACAGTGGCAACATGATACTCTGTTGTTGACTATTAATTCATGTAGCAAAACGCTCAACACACGAAGGATGCTAACGCTACTGAAACAGTGGAGAGATGTTTAGCCTACATTTATCCAGATGGAGAGTTAACTAAAGGAAAACACAGTGAACAATTCCCCATGCCAATTCAACCAAGTGGAACAGAAGTTGGAAAAACACTGTTTTTAAGAACCTGTAGTGTAGTGTTCTAATCAGTTCATCCTTCATCCAGCTGAGCTCCTGCAGACTCTCAGGGTTGGTGCTGATGTTCTTCAGAAGCTGGTTTATTGAGTGGGTGTGCTGCTCACTGCTCACATCGTCGAGCTCCTACAATATATGAAAAAGACATTCTCACTGCGTCTGTGTCCACGACTTCTTTTATTACCTGTTTTTGTACAAATGCTGTCAGACCTCTGTCTCCTGACACGACACATATTATTGGGGCTCTGATCAATAGTAGTTTTGATCAGACTTAATTGCTCAGGCCTCGTGCACATCCATTCAGAGATCAGATTTGACAAATGCTTCACAGTCCATACCAGTAAAACCAGTCCAGACCAGTTTCCCTCTGGTGTGCAGCAATTACATTAAAAATAATGAATGCTCAAACTGGTGTGAGCCTTGTATTGAGACTCATGAGCAGTCACTACAAACCTGCCATGACTGCTTGATAACAGTGAATACAGCATTTCTTAAACCAATACATACTGTGTTCTGTATTATAGGAGCGTCTAATCTTTGCAGCTGCTTAGTGTCGGTGTGTGAAGGTCTGAGAGCAGCCTCTGAGAGGAAGAACATTGTGCTGACACATCAAATGTACCTTCACAGCTGTGAAGTCCTCCCTCAGTTTCTCTTATTGTAGCCACAAGGTGGAAATCTGATGCAAGAAGAATTCAGGTCATGTCAGCTGAGTGCCCCCCTCTACAGAGCTTTACTTTATCATTAGAAGAAATGCTTTAAACATCTGATGCTGAAGCCAGACTTTATCTTCCCTCCTGGCTTGGACCAACAGACTCCTTGGTCTATTGGTGCAACATGTTCCTGACAGACAGCAGGGACCAAAGGTCAGTTTTCTCTTTCCTGTTCAAACAGATTATTTCAGTCTTGAAATCATCTATAGATGCAACAGATAAACTGTAATAGACTGTTGCATTTGGCGATTCACTGCCCTCCAACTCACCTCTTAATCCCTCCACATTCCCAGAGGGGACGGTTCTAGTGCTTGAGGATATTCACAGTTCTGTCTCCAAGGACAGAGGCGCTCAGAGCGTCACGTCTTACAAACTGCTATTGAAATATGTATGACTTTATCACAGAATGTGTCGTCTATGTATACAGCTCTGTGCGGCTCAGTCTTGGCATATTCAGTGTTTAAACTTGTATGAGCATGTCTGAGTACCCGTACAGAAGACATGCAGAGGAAATAGAATAAAAAATGCACTCTTGGTTTTATCATAGCGTCCAATAGAACAGATTTCCTTGCAGCTCGTTGATGTTTGATGACTTTGATCTGTGCTGGTTCAAAGTATGAACAGTGAGCTGGGAGGACTTTTTGGTTCAGGAAATGTAAACAAAGAAGTGATTCCTTCCCTGTCGATCTGTAGCAACTAAGTATGTAATTCTGTCTGAAAAAGAGTTCCAGTGTGAAGTATGTGAATCTTTATAATCAATAAAAGAATGCATCATATCCTCACAAAACAAATTGAAAATGTTTCATAAGCTTTGTTTTGCACTGGCATGGTCAGTCTGGAAGAAGACGAGGTGGATGAGTAGCTAGAACTAGTAACTAGTAGCAATCGCAATACACAAATTAAGCCTCCAACGTATGACAGCTTTCCACAGACACATGATGGCAGCTGGAGGTCAGCTTGGTGGGTCAAGGTCCACACAAGTAAATGCAAAGTAGAGAAGTGTAGTTACCGGACTGCCTCCACTTTCAGCTCCATCTGTGCTGGTACAACAGCAGAAAGCTCCAGCACCTCTCGAGCGGCAGGCACGGGTGGCTTGGTTCCTCTGTGGAAATAATAATGCTCATTAGAAAATCTCAACAGAAAACACAAATTGCATTAAAACCTGTCATTGTCGTTTTGGGGTGAATATTTTTTCCTAACATTCATGAAAACTAAATTTCCACTTTAACCGAGCTGAAGGAAACATTTTATGTGTCGTAATCTTTGGTGAAGTATCAGAATCATTCATGGGTTTCGCTGCCTGTGTGGGAAGGCTGAGAGTGCAGGGCTGCTTGTTGCTCACAGGCTGGAGAGAAGGAAGGAAGCAGAGGGCATCCTCTTCCAGCTCCAGCTGAGGCATCGCTGCTCTTCTAAGCCACAACTTTGTCTGAGGGGACAAACCTCGGCCATGGAAACTGGAACAGGCCAGAGTTGCATGTCAGTTTTTCAGCACTGATAATGGTTGGAATTAATTCTGTAACAATGATAGCTCCAAAGCGACTAGGGGACCCTTTATTATGGGAATGAGAGATCCTTTTGTTTGTTTTTACTATTGACTGTATGTTAGTCAATACATATGCTCACCGACCTGCTGCCACTGCCCATGACCTCCTCAGGTTGGCTGAAGTCCTCTCTTCTGCTGATGACACCTAATGGGGCACCTTGCAGCTTCACACCTCCCAGATCACCAGCTGCTCTTCTTCGTGCGACACAATTGAGCGTCTCTGCTGTCATGGCTCTTCTGCACGTAACATACCAACAGTATAACAACACAATAACATGGGTTAAACCTGTATCAGCAGTTACCTGAATGGATCACCGCATGTCAGCCCACTGAGGTTTGCTAATGGCCGTCTGACCTTGGTCGAGCTGGGGATCACTCACTGACTGCCTTCTGGGAGGGAAACTTAATCTAATTGATTGATTTTTAAATAACATTTGATTGATATTCTTTCTTATACAGAGGAGGCGATTTTATGTGACAATGTTTTGTTTAATGAAATATGTAATACATCTGGAACAATGATAGCTCCAAAACGAGCTCGAGGAAATGATGCTTTGAATTTCCGCTGCAAAAGTTCTGAACAATGCATCTGTTTCTTTGTACCACAAGAGGGAGCCAAAGCTGCATGGACAAACAAAAAGTACCATTTGCATTTTGTAACAGAAAACAGGAAACTGAAACTACTCAGCATGCATGATGTGAAATGAGGAGCATCACTCAGTCCTCTCATCACTGTAGTGATGCATTTTAAGGGAGACTTTGATATTTTTCACCTGAACCCTATTTTCCCATGTTTTTGCTTTTTTGGAATTGGTCCAGCATTGAGCGCTGCAGCTGGCAGCTGCAATGTGTTCTAAATGCGGTGAAATAAACCCTTAATTCACAGAGTTAGATGTGAAAATATTGGGGAAAGACCAAGAGGGAGGTCTGATATCAGAGCCAAAATATTTTCTCATCTAACTTGATCAATTCAGGGTTTATTTTGCTCAAACTGAGCAGCTGATTGCTGGAACAGTGGAAAGAATAACTTAGGTGGTTTTGATAAGGTTTGAGTTTGTTTCTGTGGAGCTTGAAGCTTGAAGTGTCACAATGATCTGCACAGTAAGATTCCTGTTTTTGTCAATAAAGTCTGGTGGTTTTGAGGACAGAAAAATGGAAACTGGATTTTGTGACTCCTGTCAGTCATGTTGTGCTTTCAGTGCAGCATGGCGGTGCCACTTCTCAGTGTAAACTTCCATCCATTATCTATACAGTATATTATCTATACTGGGCCTATCCCAGCAGTCTCTCGGACGAAGGCAGGGAACACCCTGGGCAGGTCGCCAGCCTACCACAGGGCTACACATAGAGACAGACAACCATTCACACCTACGGACAATTTAGAATTATCAATTAACCTCACTGTGGGAGAAAGCCGGAAAACCCGGTGAAAACCCACGCTGCACAGGGAGAACATGCAAACTCCACACAGAAAGATCCCAGGCGGGATCGAACCGGGGGCGATGCTGCTAACCACCGAGCCACCGTGCAGCCCTCAGTGTAAACAATCAAGTCTAATAATTTCACACTACACCCCCTCCTGGAGAAACTTAGACATGGCACAATTTTGTTTTCACATCACATACAGTAAACTGACACAGCAGTGTTTGTATTGTCACCTTTTAGTCTGGCTTTTAATCTAGTCAGTATTTTTGATTTCATTTATATATTTATTTACACTGTGAACTGTATACACATATATATACATGATATAAGAAGAACAAGAAGGTATCAGTGTAAGGATCCTTTCCATGATGTTGTCAGGCTCTTAGAATAACAATCTGAGCCTGTCAGTGGAAAAATCACACACCTTTAGTAGACGTACATTGACGTTCCGTAGCTGCCGCCTCCTGCACTCTCATTCAACACTGAAAAAACTTCAGGATGTGTCTTCCAGGATGTGTGGACTCCGACACCAACTGGAAACTCGGCACGCACAACCTCACTTTCATCAACTGAAAAAGAAATGTAGATCGAGCTGAAACGGGGCATAATTCAAAAACATGGAAAAGGACATTATTTTATTTATTCTGTGAACATTTTAAACCTTTTTTCAAATACATTTATATTGAAATAATAGACAAGGAGTATGTGTCTTCTTGTATTGCTTTTCACTCTTATTGGACGTAATGCACAAAAATAGACTGAACCTATGTGTTTGGTTTTTTTCAAAAAGAATAATCGAACATCATTTTTGGCCGATTTTGACAGTCCTCGTGTACAGTGTACCGATGTAAAGACTTAGCATCATCTTCATCTTGCTGATCAAACACTCAATAATTATGCAACAGCAATGATGTAATTAATGGAGCAAAGAAAATGGTCTGAGTGGTGTGGAAGTGTTTTTCCATTTTGCCAATGAGCTCACTACACAACGTTAGTCCTTGACACAGAACTGCCTCAATCCTGAGTGAGGAGCAACAAATGAGTGAATTGTTTCAAGGTCTCCACCAGAGATCAAAAGAGGCAACGGACAAGTGAGAGCTGTCTACCTATAACATTAGTAGTACGGCCTCAAAATGCATTCAACTCCATCTGCCAAAACTAACACCGCCCTGGTGAGAGGTAGAGATGTAAACCTCAAGCCTAATGTTGTCTTATAAAATACATACAGATCTACTGTATTTAGGATGAAAAGCTGGTTACTTTATATGTCAAACTGTCCCAAATATTTAACACATAGCTAAGTTTTATTCTTGTAATAGTTTACTGATGTGCAGCTGCGGTAAAAGAGGAAACATGTTGGTGTTGGGGAAGGAAAAGAGAAACAGAGTGTTCATGAGACTGCATGGCTAATAAGCTAGCTATGCTTAAAGAAGTGACGTTAGCCTAACACAATATCAGCTAGCTATCTATTATGTGGTTGTCTGACTCAAAGATAACATTAATTATCTAGACATTATGACAGCTTATTTCACCAGCTTGCCCCTACCATAATCAAAGCACTTTTATTTATCCGCTCACCGACTAGTTCACTTCATTTTCTACAGACATAAACAACTGCTTGCTAGCATAGCACCACAGTTAACCTAGCGTTAGCTAAAGCTAACAGGAACCTAGCTACCTAACTAGCATGTTAGTTCTGAACATCACATGACAACTCACTTATACCCAAGGGATGTGTCTTCACCCTGGCATAGTGTCTGAAATCCCAACTGAGTGAATGCAACAGAAAGAGATGATTGATAATATCTTCTCTTGACTACTCTTATTTGGTTTACCGAACCTGTCAATCTTTTAGCTGTATTTACATCATGCCATTGTTTTGTCGCCCTCTGGTGGTTACCACCTGTGTACCTCAGGCATACAGGTGTTGGAACAGCTGAGCAACCTCAATCGTGAGATGTACCGAAGTGTTGCAAATGTGCAAGTGTACATAATTATCAATGATGATTAATTTTTAATATCGGTGACCTACATGTCCCCTAATTGACATAAAAAAAACAGAATTGATTTTCATGCAAACTCATGAGGTGCATCCCTGGTTGGCTCCTTTGGAATTACTCACAATAATAAAATTATTCAATCTTGATATTGTTAAGTAATGCAACCAGATAACAGATAACAAACCCCAGTAAAACAGAATACTATATAATGAAACTGTATTGCTACATCTGCTCAATCAATTTTCAAACACTTAAATTTGCATTTGGCCTTTTGATTGGTTATTCACAAATCATTTATCATCACACATTAATTATGCCTCTGATCTATGTGGAATATAACGGTTTCACTGTCACCACATGAAGTACTCAGATATTTGCGTGCAATACTCTGTAAGTCAGTATTTGCTGTGTTGACTTACAAATCTTTCACTAATTGTCTCACTTCACTACAATAAGCATTCCTCCTCCTCAAGGTCATCTACTGACATGCACATAGATATGTCTCTCTTTCTTATTTAAAAACATTTATTAATACGAATGCTGAAGGAGGCAGATGAACATTCTCAAAAGTCCAGAAGTCCACAGAGCTTTGGTTTTCAGGTCACCGGTCAGGCATATTGGCAATTAGTCTTCGAGTCTTTTGAAATAATCCCTAAAATGCTCCCAGAGGTGTTGAGGTGATGACTCTGTGCTCACATCTGCTCTCTGGAGGATTAAATGACTCACTGCTCCAGAAAGGAACCATTCCTTTGCTCCTGTTGTATCACTGTTTTTGTGGAGTGACCAGATGGGATAATGTGTTTCACTGCTGTCAGATAAACTCTCCTGCAGTCAACTTTTAAGAACATGATGGACAGCAGTTATTAACAGTGAGATATTTTTAGATTGATGGGTTTGCCTTTTTTCTATTTTTATAAAGTCAGTCTTCAGTGGAGTCATTTCATCATTCGGTGCTTGGAGGACAACATCACATAAACAAACTGAGAAATGGTGTTAGTTTAAAGGGATGTGATGCCATCTAGTGACACACACAGGTAACTGCCACAGATATGAGCATCACACTGACCCTCCATCATGAATATAAGCCCTGTCCCCAAAAGCCAAAGACCAGACCAACATTTGAACAGCAGGAGTCACCAGATCATGTGTGAAGCTACAGTAATTGTGTCACTGTAGAAACACTCATTTATATTAAACGTATACTGACTCATGACTCACTGTATGGGGCTCTGAATAAATGCCTCAGCAAATGGAAATGTAAAATAGTGCAGCTGACAGCTTGTCAGGAGGGAGGTTAGTTTTATCCTAATTAGAGAAAGGCTTTGTTTCAGATTCATGGGGGTAATCAGCTATCAGTACGTTTTTGCCTGATGAGAATAAAGGTCTCGAGCCAGAGGAGTCTGTGACCTTGTGCTTTGACTCCCAGCAGGTATTTTTTTCTCATCAATGATGTTCCTTTGAGCAAGGCACTTACACCACTCGTGTTCAGTGTGGCGGCTCAGCAGCAGAGGTATGTGGCGGTCTGCAGGCGTGATTTGAATCAGGTTCAGCATGCTTGCTCAGCAAACACAACTCCATAGATAAATAAAGCTGAAGAAACTTTGAAAACCCTGTTCCCCGTTAGCAATGAGTCAGCCTTGCCCACATCACTGAAACTGACAAATTGCCTCTTTCTAAAGTGCATTCTGTTCTTTTTTTGATGCATAAAACAAACAAGAACACGCGATTATCCTCAAAGCAGTATGATTTGTTTCTGAAATATTACAATCAAATGCACCATGTGCTTAATCGGGCTTTCAAAAGCACCGGGAGTGTCCAACTTAAGGGCCTTTTGATATGTGGACAATAAAAAACCTGTGATAGTACGACTGCAGATGCCACGATACCTAAATCTGTTCCAAGATAAATCATAATTAAGAGCTCTACATTAACAATTACTGTTGCTACTACTCATTACTATGTTATTGTTCATATAGCAGGGACAATGCATACCAATACTGCTGTTGATGTATGAAAGTTGCGTCTCCCCAGCTCTTCAGCAATTAAGGGTTTCTAACGGTTTTCACACACCCTATCTTCATAAAACCACCTCAAACATCAATAACTGCATAGGATTTCAGTTAAAGCAAGTATGGAACAGAAACATCACATTGGTGTCAGATTGGATTTTTCCTGAAAGAAGGGGCATGCAAATGATTCGGAAAAGGCAGCTGCCCAGAACAACTCCCTTCACAACCGAGTTGCCATTTGTGAAAGTACTTTGGTCGGATATTTTCTTTCTAGTCTTTGATCCATCGACACCAATACTACGACTCAAATCCGACGCACAGCTGGATCTGGTTCAAGAGCTCACTCATTAGTTAAGTATCAGATGAGAACAGAGGTTTAGGAAACTTATCAAAGAATTTGAAGCACATGAGGGACATCTGGAAAACCTCTGTGCTGCATTTACTGTATACGCAGTGTGTGTGTGTCTATGATCACCTTGGGAGTGTTGTGTGGTGACAAAGGTCTTGATGAAAGCATCAGTGCTCTGGGAGTAGAGGGAGAGGGCGTAACGCAGTGAAGCCAGTTCAGGACTTTTCTCCACAAACGCCTTCTTCAGCCCGTTTCCTCCTGCATGGAAGTATTGCTGAAGGAAAAGGGAGCAACAGGGTGATGGTGAGAAATCAATCCTCATAGGCAGACAAGAGTTCTTTTATTTTATTTTTATGAACAAAAACATGATAAAACAAAACAATAACCACAAAGCAAAGTCAACACCAGAGTCACACAAAAACACAAAATGAAACTTACACATCCTGATGAACACAAGCACACAACACGAATCATGAAGTGTCACTTTATTCTGGAGGAATATATTGGAACAAAAAAAATGATGGGAACGCCTCACATCAACTTCAGACATATCAATGTGCAGGTCGCCACCTACCTTGATCGTCTCCAGCCCTGCATCGATTATTATACACTGTTTGGGCGTCAAGGTTTTGGCCTCACCACCTCCCTGCAGCAACCAGAGATCACAGACTGACATTAGACAAACTTTCCCCGTAAGAGCAACGCTCAAAATAGATACATAAAAACAAAGCAGAAGCAGAATCAGAGGAAATCCAAGCCTTGATATTCTGTGTCACTTGTTTGTGCTCATAAATCCATCTTGATCATAATTCCATAATAATATGAATAAATTTAACACACCAATGATCTCTCATCGATACATCTACACTGACTGTGAACTTCATCAACAGCCTCCTTCTTTAACTGACTGAAGAAACACATTTCAGAGACTTCTACTCTGTGAGCAGCTCTAGAACAGCAGTTTGTGGTTCAGCTCAACAGTCACTGATGAGGGAGAGGAACACGTCCTGGATTTACTTTCTACCTTGAAATTTTACCCAGTCTTTAAACTGCCGGCTTTATGCAACCTCCTGCATGATGCATTAACAGGCAGCCACCAGCGACTATTGAGGCCGATGTACGAATGTTTTAAGTTGCAGTTCTTCTAACAGCCACTAATACAGATGCTGAACAACTTTGATGTCACCAGGAAAATGTAAAAGTGTAAAAGTCTTTGGTTTTGGCTACTTGACATTGGAGCAGTAGAATAAAATAACATAATAGAATAAAACAATAAGGGCATTATAATGTCAGACGTATAGTAATATAAATAATACAAATAAAGTAAAAATAAAGCACTGTTAAATGTGCAAATACTCATATGTCAGACAGACAGGGAACAGGCCTTTAGTGTCTGTTGTTGATGAGTCTGTGTATAGATGTCTTATCAGCTGTGCTGCAATAATTTGTTCCAGTAATAAGATACAGTGGTATGAAAAAGTATCTGAACCTTTTGGAATTTCTCACATTTCTGCATAAAATCACCATCAAATGTGATCTGATCTTTGTCAAAATCACACAGATGAAAAAACAGTGTCTGCTTTAACTAAAACCACCCAAACATTCATAGGTTTTCATATTTTAATGAGGATAGCATGCAAACAATGACAGAAGGGGGAGGAATTAGTAACTGAACCATCACATTTAATAGTTTGTGCCCCCCCCTTGGCAGCAATAACTTCAACCAGACGCTTCCTGTAGCTGCAGATCAGTCTGGCACATCGATCAGGACTAATCTTGGCCCATTCTTCTTTACAAAACTGCTGTAGCTCAGTCAGATTCCTGGGATGTCTGGCATGAATCGCTGTCTTGAGGTCATGCCACAGCATCTCAATGGGGTTCAAGTCTGGACTTTGACTTGGCCACTCCAGAACGTGTATTTTGTTCTTCTGAAACCGTTCTGAAGTTGATTTACTTCTGTGTTTTGGATCATTGTCTTGTTGCAGCATCCATCCTCTTTTTAGCTTCGACTGTCTGACAGACAGCTCAGGTTTTCCTGCAAAACATCCTGATAAACTTTTGAATTCATTTTTCCATTAATGATTGCAAGTTGTCCAGGCCCTGAGGCAGCAAAACAGCCCCAAACCATGATGCACCCTCCACCATGCTTCACGGTGGGGATGAGATGTTGATGTTGGTGAGCTGTTCCATTTTTCCTCCACACATGACGTTGTGTGTTCCTCCCAAACAATTCAACTTTGGTTTCATCAGTCCACAAAATATTTTGCCAAAACTTCTGTGGAGTGTCCAAGTGCCTTTTTGCGAACATTAAACGAGCAACAATGTTTTTTTTAGACAGCTGTGGCTTCCTCTGTGGAGTCCTCCCATGAACACCATTCTTGGCCATTGTTTTACATATAGTTGATGTGTGCACAGAGATATTGGACTGTCCCAGTGATTTCTGTAAGTCTTCAGCAGACACATAGGGTTCTTTTTTACCTCTCTGAGTATTCTGCGTTGAACTCTTGGCGTCATCTTTGGTGGACAGCCATTTCTTGGGAGAGAAGCAACAGTGCCAAACTCTCTCCATTTGTAGACAACTTCTCTGACTGTCGATTGATGAACATCCAGACTTTTAGAGATGGTTTTGTATCCTTTCCCAGCTTTATACAAATCAACAATTCTTGATCGCATTCTTTTGAGCGAGCCATGGTGCACATCAGACAATGCTTCTCATCAAGACAATTCTTACCAGGTGTGTGTTTTATAGTGGGCAGGGCAGCTTTAAGCCACTCATCAGTGATTGGGCACACACCTGACTTAAATTGTTTGGTAAAAATTGGTTTCAATTGCTTTTTAAGTCTCCTTAGGCAGAGGGTTCAGTTACTTATTTCTCCCCCCTCTGTCATTCTTTGCATGCTATCCTCATTAAAATATGAAAACGAGAGATCAGATCACATTTGATGGTGATTTTATGCAGAAATGTGAGAAATTCCAAAAGGTTCAGATACTTTTTCATACCACTGTACGATGGCATAAACATACAAGAGGCTTTGCCCCTCACCCTGCGTGTTACCTTGAGATTAGACAGTCCTTTAGCTGCTGTGAGGAGCTGGGCCCCCTGCAGAGAGGAGGAGAGAGGGAGGGATTATACTGAGACTTCATGTCATATTGTCAAGCTTACACATGCATACATACGTACGTCACAATTCTCTGCGCAGGAGACAAAATGCAGCATTTCAACACGATTCACATATTCACAGAACAAACTAGAACAAACTCATGTAAATAAAGATCAGTACGTTTTGCAAAACAGAAATGCACCACGCACAACATCTACCACTAGATGGCAGCAGAGCACAGCTGCTGATCTTATTGGAGCTGAGAGACAAGTCACTGCAACAATCCAATATCCACAATCCAGTACAATGTGCACAACATATATTTGCAGATTTTCTACCATACCACCCATTCAATTCAGTGTGCTATTATAATCAACCAGCAGATTTTGTTGAGATTAATAATTTGTGACAGTAAACATTGTGCTCACTTTGTCAAAATTATGTTTTTGTACTGTGGAAGTCACAAGCTGCTTTGGTGCATTTTGGAAAAACTTGTTTGCTGCCACCACTAAATTCATGAGCTTTGCTGTTGAAAGACACGACAAACAACACGCAGACATGGATGATGACGGTGAATATGATTGTTTGAGTCACTTCATGTGCTGCAAACTGTTGCTGTTCGGCTGTTTTGGCAGCTGACGTCAAAACAGTCCCTGACTCTCCATTACTACATGACAAACTCATAACTTTAAAGGAGACATTAAAGGAAATCAATATAAAAAAAATTACAAGATTTAATAAAGTGGTTGGCAATAATAAGTGTAGTGTATATCATTTGTGCTTAATGAAGAGAACGCACATCCTTTAATAACTGTGTGTTTGCTTGTGTCCTCTCTGTGAGAGTTTTCAGACATTATGATTGACAGTTTGCAGTAGGGGACATTTTGTCTGGCCCTCACTTGTCCAAAAGGTTGAACAAAGGTTAAGAATTTTCAAGTTTAAAGGGCAACTCCAGCACTTTTACACATCAAGTGAGTTTACAGGGAAAAAAAGAAACCACTCCTCATCTCTGACTGAGGTCAGAAACGTGAGGCTACATTAGCCACTACTAGCATACCACACCCAACTCTCCAACCAAACTGTCCATGGCTGGGTTGCATCCTGGGTAAAGTAGGTGCCCCTTTTTGACAAGGAAGAAGAATGTGTGAAATAATAAGGATGATATCGCTGGTTCCGCTGCATTGATTTGAACCCTTTTTTTTAAAAAGCTGTGCATATTGAGTCCGACAGTTTTACAGGAGCTTCAGATCGGTGTAGTGCTCTTTTATGGTTAGAATTAGGTGTAGCTCAGGCTCATGGTTGAGGTAAGGCAGGTAGGTGTGATGCTGAGGGTCGTACTGACCAGGCTGTCGTTGCTCTGAGGCAGGACGATGGTCTTCTCCAGGCTGCTCAGGACAATCCTCCACAAATCCTTCAGGATCCTCTTCAGCACCGTCTTCTCACAGATGTCCGCAAAGATACTGAGACTGGATCACACACAAACACCAAAAATGTGATCTAAAACCTGCTGAGTCAGTGTTCCACCAGTCCTTCCATAATGTGCTTCTTCTTTTTAATTAGTCTCCTAAGTGCTGTACAAAAGAGTGAACATGATGACATTATAAGGGGTATGTACATTGAACACAATGAAATAGGCTTTTTATGCCAGATTTTAATATGTTACAGGGATGTAAAATCTGTGTACATGTACCGTATGTATTCTGAATGTTTGATGTGTGTGTCAGATGTTATTTAATAGATGTTGTTAATTAAAGAAAAATAACATTTTTTTATGATGTGCTTTCTCTTGGATATCACACTATCGTAGCCTCATACATTCAGATATATATTTAAAAAAAAACGTTAGAGTCACACTGGTACAGTCGTCCGCCGGCAGCTTACAACAGGAGCCACTGTGCCATGCTATGACTTACTTCCCATCCAGGAACTCCATGAGGGGCCTCAGTATGGCGTCAGCATCTGCCTCTGCGGTGTTGTGGTTGGGTGGGCCTTTGATCTGGTAGAGGATCTCAGCCATCTGACGCATGCAGCCGTTAATACGAGTCTGGAAACTGGAGGGAGGAAACCATCCCAATGAAAACAAAGACACAAAAATATGTAAATACAGCTCAGAACGAGCACTGATTTGATTTTAATGTGGGAGCAGTCAGCCAAAATAAAACATTTACAGTTCTATTTTATCTCACATACGAGGTCCTTCACCTATACAGCATTTGCACAATCCTGTGAATATGTCGCCTTTAATATGAACAACAAAAAGATTAATAATTAGTCCAGCCCAGAGTCAATCATTAATAATGGCGTGTGTGGGAAATCTGTCAGCAAAACACACCAAAGCAAGCTTTATTTTAGCCTTTGGAACAAACTCAATTTCAATCTAAACCACCCCCAATAAACATGTCTCCATAACATCATCATAACTCAGAGCAGTGGTGCATGCCTGTCAACACTGGGACGCCCTGGGATCACAGCCCTTACATTTAGTCAAGGGTGCACACAGTGAATACTGAAATCACCAGCAGGCAACCACTTGCATTAAAATATCAAAACAACAAGGAGTGGGTTCACGACTTCCTGCATCTAGTAAGTGACTACAGTCAGGCGGTCAGAATCAGAGACCTGGTTAAATGAAACGCTGCCAACATCCCTGCATGATATACATGAAAACACACAAGGATAAGATGAGATAAGATGAGATGAGATAAGATAAGATAAGACTTAATTCATCCCCAGCCAGGGAAATTTGAGTGTTACAGGCAGCAGGCAATAGCTGCAGGAATAACGACAGAAATGAAAAATACAAAACACAAAATAAAAATTGACTATATATATGTGTGTGTGTGTGTGTACATTTTATACAAGAACTACAAGAAATAAAGTGAAAAACATATATTGCCACAAAAGAAACTATAAAAAATATACTGCCAAAAGTTCAATGAGAATTTCACAGTTTCAACAGAAATTGCACATGGATTGAAACTGCACATGGTGGGTACAGACAAGTTTAGGACAGTGTTTAATCTATTACACAGTAATAAATATATATGTGTCACAGTAGAAAAAAAAGTATAAATGCACTGGTTGAGTACTTAAAGAGAATGAAAAAGTAATATTGCACAAGATATTTGGTGTATGTGATTGCAGGCTGAAGTAAACATGAATCACACATTAGTTGAAAACAGTGTGAATATGGACCCAGTGCAACATTAAGCAACGCTGGAGCTGAACACTCTGACAGCTGTTGTTCAAAATAAATGTCCTGGATGGGAATATACAACTACTTGCACTTTGAAAAGCGTGTAACTAAAATCCAAACACAGAATATTATCGGAAATAGAATTTGTTAAAAAAAGAAGAGAGAGAATACAATATGTGTCCACATATCCTCCCATGCTGCCTATATCGTAAAATAACACGGATGTCTGAAAAACTCACAAAACCCATTTCAGACAAACTAGCCTGCAATGTTAAATGTGTAGATTTTAGCTGAAAATTTCACTCTCAAGTGACAGTTAATCATGATGTAAAATCGGTCATAAATACCACCCTGAATAAAAAGCCCATGCATGCAAACAGAGGATTTCACAAGTTTAGTTTTTTTTACTTTTAGTCTGAACACAAAATCTCTTTACTTCCGGTATCATTCTGGCGGACTTTATTCGACCAATCTGAAAACTGTGAAACATCTTGAATACGTCACTATTAAAGATAACAGACTCAATAAAAGTCCAGTAACATTCTTAAAGTAGCCCGATGAGCATTTATGGTACCCTGCACATGAAGCACAGAGACAGAGATAGCCTTTATGATACTAGTCCCACAGAGGCAGCAGACACTTTGTTCAATTTGCCTGGGTTGTAAATCCCTGCAGTTTATATAGAGGCCTACTTGAATAGAAGGTGTGTGTTGTAGCCACAGTTTGCACTGCTCTGCCGCCTGCAGTGTCTCTCTGTGAGCAGTCTCATGATAAAGACACACAACTCTCCAGCCTTTTAAAGAATAAACAGAAGTGGTGCATCTCACAGTAAAAGAACTGCACTTGGCCGCCTATGTCACCAGCTGACTTATGATATCATCGGGGAGTAAATACCATAACAAGTAGGTTCCAAAGGTTAAGTGATATTTAATTTGCATCTGCACTGTTTGCCAAATTATAGCCTAACTTTGCCCAACTATGACACAAGCTTTTCATTTTTGAATGCATGAATATGCCGCAGCTCTATGTGGTGAGACTCTGCTGGTTTGAGCGGTGCTGTACTTGGTCTTTCTCTCTCGCTCCCTCTTGTCAGCCATGGTGCTGTGGTGTTCAAGCAGACGCCGTCGTGACCACCGTTTGCAATTTAATAAAAGAAACTTGTAAGAGTTCTCCAGTTTGTTGCAAAGTCCAGTTCTTCCGTTCCAGGTTCAGTTAGCACACTGTCATCACAAATGACTTACGAGTTCCATAGAATAAAGAGCATCTTTAACAAACTTTTGACAGACGGGCTTGCCGGGCGCCTCTGATGGCAGCCATCTTCCTTAGCGGAAGTAGGACAACGTCTGCGCAGATTACATGTTAGTCACACGTTTGAGATGACTGTGATTGGCAGACAGATTCGACCAATCGCGGATAAGAATATATGAACATTTGATTGGTCTAAATGTGTGTATGTAAACGCAATTTTGGCAGAATGAGCCAATAGACATTCTATCTGTGGAGTAAAGGGCGGGTCCAATTGTAGTATAAAGCACTGAGTTCAGCCGTTGTGCACGCACATACAGAACAGTAAAGTCATTTTTCGGAAGGTCTATCCTACTTTCAGACAAGAAAATGAGGGAAATCGTGCATCTTCAGGCCGGTCAATGTGGAAACCAGATTGGTGCCAAGGTTAGTAAAATTATATGTTGTTCTTTTCAAAACTAAATCAATTCACTTTATTCAGAAACATCGTGTTTTCTGCTCTTGGAGGCGGTGCTTTGCGGCCGTAACGTTAACGTATGCGTCCCAGAAACCACACCCTGGGAATATCAATGTGTGTCCTCCTTAAGAAAAATAACCCTTTAACGTTTGATCAAAACTTAATTACTTTTTGGGTTATATTTTGGACCGTAATGCGTCGAAGTATAGTTGAATAAAAACGATTAATCACATTTCGTCTTGTTAAGATTTATCTAATGAAATAAGTTAGTCCGTCTGTAGTAGTATCAAACATGTTGAAACGATTAGGTATCAGTTTGAAGTTAACGTTGGGCGAGATTTATGTTAACGAACTATCTTCACATCACCATTGTTCCTCTGGCAAACGCTACTGCAATGCGAAAAAAAAGGAAATGAAAAACGCCATTGCCATCAGGACAAAAAAAGCCACAGTAAGCCTGTAATGTGATGTTAACGGAGCAATATGAAAGTGTCGGTTAACGAAATGTTTCAACTTTTTTTTTCCAAGGTAAATATACACGGTTTTGTAACTGTTCCTGGTTCTCATTGAGGCATACTTGGCAATGGTTTCTGAACAGCCCCGGCTGTTGCCTGGAGTAGGAGGTTTTAGCCGTTAAAATTCATAACCCATGAGTCGCAGCCAATAGGAGTCAGGCCGCGTGCGCCGAAGTCACCATGGCGGGAAATTGAGATTCAAATGTTCATGAATCACTTTTTACATTAAACGGTAAATGCCTAACTACAGCTTTGTCCATGACTGGATGCATATTGTTTAGTAATCAGTAAAATGAGTTTGCATATTTTAATATTTCTAATTTCCTGCAGTTTTGGGAGGTGATCAGCGATGAGCACGGTATTGACCCAACTGGTACATACCATGGTGACAGTGACCTGCAGCTGGACAGGATCAATGTCTACTATAATGAAGCCTCAGGTAAGTCTAAAGCTGCTGTTTTCTTTTCCATAAGCTGCTGAGTCTTCTGTTTTTACTCAAATCTTCTCTGTTTCTCGTAGGTGGTAAATATGTCCCCCGTGCAGTGCTGGTTGATCTGGAGCCAGGCACCATGGACTCTGTGAGGTCTGGACCTTTCGGCCAGGTTTTCAGGCCAGACAACTTTGTTTTTGGTAAATTTTATTTTCTCTTTGTAACTTTGTCCAGAAGTTGTCAACTGCTACTTGTTATGCACCCTTAGTGCTGCAAAGCTTAATTTTGATTCTTGTTTTCTAGGTCAGAGTGGTGCTGGAAACAACTGGGCCAAGGGTCACTACACTGAGGGTGCAGAGCTGGTGGACTCTGTCCTGGATGTGGTGAGAAGGGAGGCAGAGAGCTGTGACTGCTTGCAGGGCTTTCAGCTCACACACTCTCTAGGTGGTGGCACAGGTTCTGGTATGGGCACCCTGCTGATCAGCAAGATCCGTGAAGAGTACCCTGACCGCATCATGAACACGTTCAGCGTGGTGCCTTCCCCCAAAGTATCAGACACAGTTGTTGAGCCCTACAATGCCACACTATCGGTCCACCAGCTTGTAGAAAACACAGATGAGACCTTCTGCATCGACAATGAGGCCCTGTACGACATCTGTTTCCGCACCCTTAAACTCACAACCCCAACATACGGTGACCTCAACCACTTGGTCTCTGCCACCATGAGCGGTGTCACTACCTGCCTCAGGTTCCCTGGACAGCTCAACGCTGACCTGCGGAAGCTGGCCGTAAACATGGTGCCATTTCCCCGTCTGCACTTCTTCATGCCAGGCTTTGCTCCCCTCACAAGCAGAGGCAGCCAGCAGTACAGATCCCTCACTGTGGCCGAGCTCACCCAGCAGATGTTCGATGCCAAGAACATGATGGCTGCCTGCGACCCACGTCACGGCCGCTACCTGACGGTGGCCGCCATCTTCCGTGGCCGCATGTCCATGAAGGAGGTGGACGAGCAGATGCTGAATGTGCAGAATAAGAACAGCAGCTACTTCGTTGAATGGATCCCCAACAACGTCAAGACCGCCGTCTGCGACATTCCTCCCCGTGGCCTCAAAATGGCTGCCACCTTCATCGGCAACAGCACAGCCATCCAGGAGCTGTTCAAGCGCATCTCTGAGCAGTTCACAGCTATGTTCAGGCGCAAAGCTTTCCTCCACTGGTACACCGGCGAGGGTATGGATGAGATGGAGTTCACCGAGGCAGAGAGCAACATGAACGACCTGGTGTCCGAGTACCAGCAGTACCAAGATGCCACTGCAGAGGAGGAGGGAGAGTTTGAGGAGGAGGGCGAGGAGGAGCTGGCCTAAACTGATTTTTTTTTTTTTTTTTTTTTTGTCAAAGTTCTGTCAATGAAACGTTAAATCTTTCCATTTTTCCTGTTCAGTCTGTTGATATTCATAAAAGTTCACATACTGTGATTGATGCATGTAAACAACACACACATACGCACACACACAACACACAAAATACATTCTCTCTAAGTCCAATTTATGGTTCAGACAAAACACATTTTTTTCAGTGTTTAGTTTTTGGTTCATACACAACTACACACATCTGCCTGACACCATATTGTTTTTCAGTGTTTAGTTTATGGTTTAATTTTCAATTTGCACCTGATTAAAATAAATATAGTTTTATGAAAAGGAATTGAGTTTTTGTCTTTATCCTATCATAAATCTATGCGGGTCGGTTTTGACCCGTAACACCACAGATGTCACTAGTGTCAATCATTTTGAATAAAATAAAAATCATAGATTTTTTTTAGGTAGGTGTACTCTAATATTAGTTTATAAGACATGGATAATATAATTACTCATTTGATCACTATAGGAAATATAATTAGTGAATTTAAACAGTTTTACATTGTGAGATAAAAGGTCTGTGGAGCAAAAAAAAAAAAAATGGAAACAGTGTTTCCATGGATATGAATACATACTAAGTTAGCTATGAGGTGTAAAACAATTTTGGATGATAACTAGTGTTTTTAATAATTTTCAGGCTGAGTTAAATAACGGGTCAAGTATAGCATGAAACAAACCACAAATGTTCATGTCAGTCTGCTCTGTAATCCAGGCTGGCATGGACCTCGGCAAATTACTGTATAATCCCAGAAGTTTATATACTACAGCACAAACACTACTGCCTCATTCTTGCCAGTGTGTGACTATTGGAATGGCTGAAATACACTACATCACAGGATAGCACAAGATGGAACATCTGTTATTACCAGAACATCAGATATGATACGAATTATACTGATTTGTATGGGTTATTCACCGACACATTATACAGAAAATAGTCACTGCGTAATACCTCAACCAGCAGTTCAATATGGTTGATCAGTCATTGAATTTCTAGTTGTGGTCACTAGGTGGCAGTGTTGGCTAAGCAGCCATTCTTTGGTGAGCAGGTGAGGATGCTCATGGCAAGAGCCAGCAGTGTCCAACAGCACACTTTCTTCACCTGGTCTTCCAAGCCCTGCTTCTCTCCAAAGCGTGACACGAAACCGCTCTGTCAGAAACAAATCAGTAGATGAAAGTTTCATTTGAAATTATACATTTCAGTACAATATAATTTGACAATAGGATGTCTTGTACAAAGGACACATCATTAAGAGCCAATGAAATGCAGGAAGAGAGCATTCATATATCATTTAGAAGAGAATAGCAACATTTGATGGCAATTTAATTGATTTGATTTGAATTTTTTTTAATGTAAATTGTTATGTTTTTTTTTTTGTTGTTGTTGTTGTTTGTTACAGAAATTGAAGGAGGGTTTGTTTTGTTTTGAATTTCGTCAAAATAGTGTGCAGTTTTAATACAACTTAAAAGTCACTAGAGGCCAGCATTTTAATGGCATGGTGTTTGCAAAGAGGAGGTTGATGTGCAGCTTTGAAGGCTTGATTAGTAGTCATGTAACACTGGCAAGTACCTCTAAGACCCCAAAGGTTGTTTAGCTGGTGGTCATTGTATAATTGAAAATCATTTTGAGAATATTGATTCTTGAAGTAGCTGCAATAAAAACTGAAATGACAGCAGCCATCATGCTTAACTCATTGGAAGGGACCTATGTCAATTATTATAAGCTTTATTGTTTTGCTTTAATACAAATGAATACATATTCAAAACATACACACGAGGGACTAAAAGTCAGGATATCGTGGCCTCTGCTGCTTCAATTTGAACTTTTTTTTTTACTCTGTAACATGTCCATGATGTTTATGCACTATTAAATCACTGCAGAGTCCCTGAAAGGAACTGGATTTCCACTGCTGGCATGATGGAGCAGGGTTTCAGGAGTATGAATTACTTTAAAATCTAGCATGTATAATGGTATTGTGGTTGTACATGTTTCAAATAGGAGAGTCAGTTTGTTTTGTCTCCTCTAGATATTCACCTGTGAACACTTACCCATCCTCCCTTGTCTCTTATTTCAGGGCAGATGACCCTCTCCACGTATGCCCCCACACACTCTGTGGCAGGACCACCACCATGCCCCTCTCATTGCAATGCAGTGCCATCTGACCAGCCAGCACATACACTGACAGCACTGCACTCCAGGCCAGATCCCTGCGCCGTCTCCCAGGGACAGGAGGAAAGAAGTGCTCGTCCAGGACACTCATGAGCACGGAGCAGGCCGTGTTCTCCGTCACATCCTGGAAGATGCGAGGCCAGCGCCTGAAGAAGATGGGGAATCGAGTGAGGAGCTCGTCTCCGGCGTGGCGCAGGGCTGCAGTGCAGGGTGTAGGGGCGGGACCCATGGCGCCATCTGCCCCCCCTGTGGTTACATACTCTATGTAGTCATAGGTAAAACACCACACAATATGTTTTCCTGTATTATATTTGATGTCACATAAGAGTAGGAATAAATTCAGTGTTTCCTGTTTGCTATTAATCAGGCCTATTATGCTCATATGTGCAGTGTTGTCACAACACTTCATGTTGGAAAGCTTTCTGCATTGTATGCTAGTAACCATCCAGGCTGTAGTGAATCTGCAGTAATGCAAAGGAGGACGTCGCAGTGATAAGAATGAATGTGTTCTGTGTCTGCTTGTTTTGCCTAATGTCCACTGTCCACGTATGAGGAGCAGGGTGGCATGCTGGGTAAACATGTCCATCGTGAAAGGGTCACAGGTTTGATCACAGCAACAGACACATGTTTGTGATTGTGATTAAACTCCAGCAATGCATGCATTGAGAGGGACCTGCAACCCTCTCAATGCATGGTCAAATCTGAATGTGATCATCATCTTAATCCTGAATACGTACAGTAAAGGTGATAATGAAGTATTCCTAAGACATTTGACTGATCCCCCATCAGTGATGTGTTTGGCTGATCTAAAGTAGACTAACTTAGCTTTTGGTTCAGATAGTAAATGATACATGATGATGGTATTTTCCTGCCAATAAACTTCTATCCGTCAAATAGGATTGTAACACTGGGAAGGGTGAATGTAACAATAAAGGGTTACAAACCGCTGCAATTACTGCATATTTCCAATTATAAATTCTCCCTTTACCATCGAACAGAACAACAATAAAGTTACATTCCCAAAGTCACAAACTCCATTAACCTTTGCTTAGTTTAAACTCAAATAATGGCAAATTTGACTGGTTCCGCTCTGTGGGGTCCAGACCTGTTGGCACCACTTCCCCACCTTTAGCCTGAGATCAATCCCAGCACATCCTGCCGGCTCTGTTTGCACAGCTTGCTGCCCAACACTCGTACTAATACAATACATTACCTCAAAGCAGAACAAACTATCACAACCTGTCATAATGCCAAGTGGCTGCAGCTGGATCATCAAATAGGTGAACCTGCTGGCTCAGTGATGGTCAGGACTGGATTTCACTTGCAGCGAAGTCATGTTTCTCATATCATTATATTAGACGCACTCCAAAGATTTATTTGGGTTCTATTGATATCTGCCTGCTGAACATGGCCACATTGACTTGCCAGTGTGCCCGGGGCAAAAATAAGCTGTTTGGCCCTTATTAACCTCCTGCTCCCTCCAATGTCTGTGCAATGTGCACAGTTTCTCTGTGCTGAATTAGTCTCTGGTGAGATAAATTGATTGAAAACAAATTAATTTAGGAATATGCTAAATGTAAGCACACAACTGAAATAATAAAGGTCCTGAAACTAAATGTAGACACAGTGACCCTCTTTGAGACTGGGTGTCAAGATCCGGTAGCAGCGGCCCACCTAAAGGTGGCATCAAGCCAGTTGTTGCCTTCTTTAGTGGTGCATATTCCCAAGCACATTTTCAATTAAATGAACAGAAACACGCAGACACAGAGCTCTCACGGCCCCTTGACCTTTGAACTCCACTCGAGTCAGCCACTTGAGGCTGCCTCTAAAATCCCCATAGACCTCCATATCAAAATGTCCAACTATAAAGCAGAAATAAACATGTTCACAGCCTGGAACAAAAAACTATTTTGATCTCTATAGTAGTGCTGGTTTGAAAAAAGCGATTTAAATCAATTCTCATTTTATTTTTAAAAAATCGATTTTGCCTCAGTATCACAACCCAGGAGGGGTTTTTTTTTTGCCATAATGAGTTCCTTTAGTCAAGGTGAGATCACAGAATATGGCCACAAACTCATCACATGCACTGAATGTCCTGCGTACATTCTGTGTTTTTATTGTTGATCGTTCACACACAATACTTTAGAACTCATTCTAATGCAGTGAAGTTGCAAAAGTAAGATAAATGAATTCTTTGCAGGACATGATATCCATTTTTGCATCTGTCTACTTAATGTTCGAAAGTTAGAAAAGACTGGAAAACCTGCAGGATCTTGTCTGGCTCTCTCATTTCTCATCAGAATATATTGAATCAAAGCTGAATCTATAAGTATTCATGTTTTATGTGACTTATTAAAAACATATAAACCTAACTACTTAAAAAGTACAGAAGAAAAATTGTTGATGTCATAATGATTGAATAATGAAATTGCCTGAAGTGAGAATTGACAAGTTGATGCTGTTTGTTGTTCATGGCAGCTCATCACTGGTCGTGAAGCAGCAGAAGAAGAACTGATTAACACATCTATCCTTCATGCAGTCATTTGTAACAATGACTTCTGAAAATCAGAGCAAAAACTGTCATTAGTGTGTGGGGGGCTTCTTCTGAAACAGTGCTGCTGATCTGAGGCTCATTCGACTCAGCTGTCAGGGTCTTCGTTACTGAGCGCGCCTCAACACTGGAAGACAGTCAAATGACACTTTAACGATGTTCACCCAGCCACAGATAGCCGTGCACACCGCTCATCTCCAAACACACGACTCACCCGCTGTCACTGAGCTGCAGTTTGATGCGCTTACGAGGGTCGAGCTGCAGCACCTCCTTCAGCAGCTTTGTCAGACTGTGCAGATCCAGTCTCTCCTCCAAGTCTCTTAACATCAGCTGAGTGCCCACCTGCTCGATGTCATCCTGAGAGCTGAGCGTGACGCGTCTGGTGTCTTCACTGTGATACCTGGTGTCATCACTCATCAAGAGACTGCAAAGAGAGGTGGTCAAGTCAGCTCACAGACAGACAGAGAGACAGACAGACACTGTAGATGTGGTGGAGTGATGGTACCTTAAGTCTCCAGAGATTCTCACACAGTTGCTCACTGTTGTTGTGCTTTTTGAGCCACGGTTAAGCAGATGATCTGCTGGTTGACCCTGCGTCTCAATGATAAATTTCATCAGGACACCACACAGACAACATGTCACAGCTAGAAAGCATTGTTTCCTACTTCATTTTCAGAATCAGGAGGCTTTTGGAAGTCTGTAAACACTCACCAGGTCATATTCATTCTAATCAGGTTACAAACTTTCTAACTAAGGATTTATCCAATCACACACAAATCTGGGCAGGTTGAAATCCATTGAACAACAATGGAAATTAGAGTAATGACCATTCTCCTACTAAATTCTGCCCTTTGTCAGGTTTAGTAAATGATTAATATGTTGTTGGAAAAATTAAAAATGGCCAAAAAAATGCTTCATGGTGGACTTTTATTGTCCAAGAGGCATTTGAGAGCACATTGAGTTGCCACTGCTGTGGCACTTTCCATGGGACTTTCCAAGGTTTCCATGGGACTCTCATCATCGGGACTTTTATTTTGAAGAACATGCAGCGCATATCCTATCCTGAGTCTTGCTGATGTGCGTGATGATTTGGGATTGAATGCGCCAGTTAGCTTGACAGTGTGTTGTTTAGCTAGTTGGGAGGACGCCATCTTTCTCTGACAGGGTTCTTCTGAGAAAGTAATGTGGCGCTCCCGATGCTAATGTTAGCTTAAGTCAGTGGTGCAGCGATGTCTTCTCCTGACAGCAACACTGTGGGAGGGATTCACGGGCTTCTTCTGAAACTTCACGAATCACTTTCAGACGAAGACACCCGAGCGGCAGCTTTGAAATGTCACGATATAGTCGGTGACTTGGGCCATGAGTGCATGCTAACACCGACCGAGAATGAACTTGGTAAGACGAGGAAGTCCATCAACTTAGTCCTCTCTGTATCTGACAGGAACGCGTCGAGTCCGCACTGAATGAATTATTTTGCAACAAACTTCCTGTAATAGCTTGCTTTCCTGTTTTTGTTGTAGATGGAATTGAGTCGCTATGCCGTCACATTGGGTAAGACCTGCCGTTTCCATCGCAAAAAATGAAGATAAACTGCGGAGAAAACTAACATCTCTGACTGTCTCTTAAACAGCTGGGCTTCGACTGTTTGCCAGACATGCATCCCAGTTCAGCAGCTGCCTTATGGACCACTACAGAGCTTTGTTTGAGGTCATGTCTAAACTCTGCGGACACATCAACCCTGAGATGAAGAAGACAAGTTACTATGCACTTGAGGCCTTCCTCAAACAGGTAGACACTTCAAGGCCGTCCCAGACCAACACGATGCTGACTGAAGTTAAGAGAATATTTCCAAAATAATTCCAGCATCATCTGCTGTCCAATAATTTGATGGTCATTTGTTAAAGGTTGCAGTGCACTGTCCATTGCCATACGAGGATATGGATTCTTTGCAGCCGTGTGTTTATTGCCTTGTTTGCTTTATTCACAGTTTGGTTTCGTGTGTAATCCACTAGATAATCTTAAATGTATTCTTTCATCTTCTGTCGTAGACAGATAAATAGTCAGCTAAAAGTAATGCGTGAACAGTTGAAATAGCTAAAAGTGAGGGTAAACAGTTGAAATAATTAGCTAAATGTAGCTAATGGATAGCAATTTAAGTTGTTAGCTAAAAGTAAAGGATAAACAGTTGAAATAGTTAGCTCAACATAATGAATGAATAATTTAAATACTGTAGCTAATCGTAGTGAATAAAAAGTTGAAATTGTTAGTGTTTAAAATGGATAAATGGGAGAAATGTCCTCCTTCGTAGTACTACAAATGCAAACCGACCCAAACATTGACTATTCAAGTATGGACAAAAAATTTTAAACATCCACTATCACTTTTATATCATTATTGTTAAAGAATATCCCCTTGAGTTCATCTGATATTAAAGATTTGACTGATTTGGTAAATAATAACCAATGCTGATAGTGATTAACATTTTGTTATCATTATATGTCAATGAATACATTTTCATGCCATCATATACATCAAGATTTTCTTACTGAATTATATTCCTGACAGAAGGACAAAATAATTGTAAGAAATGGTTTTGTATTACCAAAATGCTCAGTGCAGTTGTCCGTTTGTCCCTGCAGGGAGGAAAGTTCTTTGGTGGAGCAGTTTGTCTTTGAAATTCTCGTCATATTTGTCAAAAGTCTGGCTCTTGCACACTCAGATGAGCAGTCTATGGGTAATTGTTCCTCAACTTCAGCTTTATAGACGGGACACTCACATTTTTCACATTGTTATCAATGTCTTCTTGTCATTCAATAAATAAGTGGCTCGCAGTGGCAATTTACAGCTCAGAAGCAGGTTGATGGTTATATATCGCCTTATGTCGCCTGTTTTTACTTTCATGTTGCAAAACAACAATAGCTTTAAGCCACTTGATGATAATTGCTTTGAGAAAGGCATTTGTTCTTTATTTTTGAAGTCGTCATGTTAAAGGTTCCATTGCACATTGACAGAAATAATAATAGAAAGGTATGAAGCTGCTCACGCCACTCTTCCATCCTCAGGTACATTGCAGCAGTGCGGCAGCGCCATTGATCATCTGAAAAGAATCGTCAAACAAAAGGCCCCCAGCCTCAATCAGCACAGTACTAAGAGACGCGTCCCAAGGTTGGTACACAGTATGCATGCATATCAGTAGGATGTTTGCAAGCTACGAGACCTCCAGTAGTGTTTGCAGTAAATGTTCAAGCAATGATGAGATATTATGATTTATGTGCAGAAATGTATGTGAAATTCCTCTTCTTGCAGGGGCTTTCCACCTGATGGGAAGCTGTGCCTCTCCGATGTGGTTTTATGGCTTCTGGAGCAATGTGGCCGGCCTCGGACGAAGTGTCGCCACAAATGCATGGAACTCTTCTATGAGTTCATACCCCTCCTCCCAGGTGAACAATGCCACCCAGAGCTTCATCTTCCAAGGTTAGCGTCCAAGGTTTTGCTTTTTCTCGGCTGGACACTACCTATGCCATATCCCTCGGGTCCAGACTTCTAATGACAGTGTATAAAGGTATAGCACCTGGTGAGGACAGGATGGCACTTCCTTCCTTGGACATAAATACCAAAAGGCTAGCAGACGGCCTGCTTCAGCTTGCCTTTTCTCTTAGTCAACAGGTCAGTGGTACCTCTCTTTGCATAAGATTTGATGAAATAAGATGAAATTGAAACTACATGTGGTGAGCTGGAGTCAACTGCATCTAATGCAACCAATATCATTGCGTAGTTTATAGAAAAGAAAAATACGACGAATGTGATACAAGTTTACTGCGTGTTTGACTGCTTGCTGCCTCCTGTTGTATTTTACCATTTCTCTGCAGAGCGAGCAGCTGGTGGACTTGTTGTTGAACACCATCATGCTCTCTGTGCCCAAATCTGGAAGCCACAGCCACAACTTCCTGAGCTTCTCGCACGGGGAGTACTTCTACAGCCTCTTCCAGGCGACCATCAACACTGAGCTTCTGAGTCTGGACGCCACAGTGCCAGCCCTCATGAAAGCTTCCTCTCAAAACCCCAGCATGGTAGCTCTTTCTCCTTTCCTTTTAAATTAGTTTCAGAAAAGGTTTATTTAAAGGCATTCCCAAAACAAATATACTTCTAAGAGAATAATGATCAGTGGCATAACATTTTATAGGTTTACTGTAACATGTTAAAAACCTGACAGCTGCTTAGAGTTTTGTGGTCTTTTGTTCTGCTCATGTGATGAGTGAAGTGATCAATGGGACAATCTCCCCAAATGCAACAAATCAAATGACCCACTAAGATAAAAGATGAGCAGCAGCTGGCAAATTGACATGTGCTGCATAGAAATATGAGAAGTAGATTGTAAATTTAGGTTTGATTGATTGATTGACATTCGATAGTGCAGTAGCATTATTAGACTGGGTGCAGTCACGCTTCAGAGAATCATGGTCAGCACAGATCTATTTTTTATGGACAGATATAGATATTTGCAAGCCTGGCTAGCAGTGCTCTCGATTCTTTTGTGCACAGTGCATTGCATTCGTGCACCTGTCAAGGAACAGTGTTGTTCTGCGCGTGAGGTTTTCTGTTGAAATTTTCGTCAGGTGAGTGTGTTGCTGAATGGCATGCTGGACCACAGCTTTAGGGAGCGCTCTGTGAGGAAGACTCGGGGAAAACAGCTGGTCGAAGAGGTGCTGAGACGATGGAAAAGCCTGCAGTCGTGGTGGGAAGGACACTCGTCAACTCCAGAGAGCAAAACTGCCACTCTTCTGCTGCTCTCCAAGCTCCTACAGGTATGATGCTGAAGTTACTGCTTCATGTCCCCGAGCAAAAAAACCCTTCGTCTCATTCAGTAGAAACTGTAATTGCCAGGTTTGAGAAAAAATGAGTACATTAACACCACTACTACTAATAATAATGATCATCGTTTATGTGCCCAGGCCTGAAAAACTTGACCCCCTTTCTTTCCTGATTTCCTCTCATGTGAATTTACATCATGAATACTTTTCCCTCTCTCATCAGATCGACTCCTCTGTCTGCTCTGATATCAACCATGAAGCATTCAGGCCGGTGTTTTCCACTTTCACTATGCTGCTGGTTGACATGAATCTGCCTCTGAACCTCAAGGTATGGAGAGGATATACGGCAGATTACTTCAAATGACTTTTTGATGAAGTAAGAACGACTTTTACTTTTTTTTTGTTCGAGTTGCTTAACAAAGTAAACAAAGCTGAAATGTAAGTTTCTTTTGTTGAATTCTCTCAACTCTTCAGAGTCAGGCCCTGTTGGTGTTGCCCTTCTTCACAATTCTCCCAGAGGAGCCACTGGCTGAGCTGCAGAGAGCTCTGGACGCCCTGGTAGCTTCCCACTTCCCCATGCAGTCAGATGAGTTTGCTAAGGGCTCGCTTCAGCGCAACAACTACATGGACTGTGTCCGAAAGGTAAAGTGTTTTGGAGATGAGACAGATTAAAGTGGAAAAGTTTATTTGATACAGTTTTGAGAACAAGCAGATGCCAAACACTGACCAACGACTCTTGTGGTGAGTAAGTAAGTTTTACTTGCAGCTGGTGTTTGGGAGGCACCAACCCAACATCTCTTTGTGTCTTTTAGTTGCTGGATGCCCTAGAGCTTTCTCAGAGCCCCCTCCTGCTCAAACTGATGGCAGGGATTCTGTGTCGAGATAGAAAACACATCATGGAGGAGCACTTCCAAACCTGTTTCCAAAGAATTGCAAAGCGGTTAGTAAAGGCTTCAAAACCATTCTTCAGTCAGAAGTCATGAGGTAACACAAGGTTTCCTTCTTTCTTACTTAAATGGAGTTGCATTTGTTTTAATAGATTAAAATTAAATAAATGTTTTAAATGGTATTATCAAGTGTAGTTTTAGATACACATTTAGTTTAGAATATGAACCCAATCCCCAAGTATCACGTCTCAGCTTTTCACATAAACCTCAGTTGGAAAGAAAACACACTCCCGGTTCAGGACAGCCTTTTGAGAGGCGATGCACATCATGGCTGGGAGCTGTCAAGTTCCATCGCAGGTTCATTATGTTGCTGTATTGCATTAGATCTTACAGGAGTTGCTTATTTTGTGTCCACTCCCTGTGTTGATGTCTGACTAGGTCAAGCAGCGAGCGGCAGCTGCAGCTAATGTGTGCAGTGTATGGAGTGATCCAGCAGGGCGACGTGCCGATGAGCTCCATGCTGCAGGCCATGGTGGAGAGGGTCCTGCTGCCCCTTGCCTCTAACTGTAGCCCCAAGGCCCTGAATGACTTCTTTGTGGCAAATGTCTCCGACATGACAGCTTTGCTGCTCAGCCGCTTCACTAAGGTTTGCTTCTTAACATTGTTACATGGTACTAGTCAGCCAGTATTATATAACGTAGATCAGTTGAGCGTGTTCGAAATCGATTTATGGCTAATTTGTTTATTGATTTAGTCAAATGAAACAGAATTTGAGATCCAGTTGCTGAAGAAGAACGGCGGCTACAAGCCGATGGAGCTCCTGTATTCTCGGCTTCCCAAAGAAGAGGTTTACTCCAAGGAATCCCGCATTAATCAAGCCTACTGTCCATCAGACAAAACAGAGGGGAACGAGTTGTCCAAGACCTTGATCAAGTAGGACTCCCCTGTACTTTTAAAAGTCAAGAAGTGACATGACAGAGATGTGAAATGCGTAAATGATGGCTATTGCTGTTATTTCCATTAGGTCGTGTTTTGAAGCGTTCACTGAGAACATGGCGGGTGAGACTCAGCTCCTTGAACTTAGGAGACACTATCACTGTGCTGCGTACAACTGTGCCATCACCGTCATCAGCTGCAGCTTCACTGAGCTTCCTGTTCAGTGAGAAACCAGAGAAGGTCCTCGCTGGCCTTCAGAGTTATATCCAAGTCATCTTTCATTTTGGAACGGTGCACTACAATGAACTACACAACCACCTTCAGGTTTTGAATGTTCTGTGGTGTTAATGGTGCTCTTTCTTTGTCCAGAATCAGTTCATCCTGGAGAATATCATCGATGTTGAAAGGACCTACAACTTTCCAGTTGAAATTGAGGTAAGTTTTATTAACAAATCTGCTTGTTTAACAATATACTTTGAGTTGCAGTTGTGGTTAATTTCTTTTTTTCGCTGATGTAGGTCCCACTTGAGAGAAAGAAGAAGTACGTCATGATTGGAAAAGAAGTGAGCGAGGAGAATGGAGGTATTTACTGCTCATTTACTGACTGCAACCATGACTGGTCTTATTGGGCACATGAAAAGGAACAACAGAACTCCCAAAACTGAACAGGTCAGTGGCACTAAAGAAGGTTTGAACAGAACTGTCATTTCTCTGGAGACAGAAACAGATGGCTTCACACATCATCATGAACAAGTCTTATTTAATGGAGCTTTTGTCTCTTCTTTTTTTAATCAAACAGGGAAACATGCCGAGTGAGCTTCCTCCATGGATGAAATTTTTACATGGAAAACTAGCAAATCCAGCCACACCTCTGAATATTCGACTCTTCATCTCAAAGCTGATGATCAACACAGAGGAGGTAAGTGTCGCTCGATACAAATGTATTTTATATTATTACTGTCGTTGTAAATAAACCAAATATGATGCTGTATGTGACTCCTCATTCTCTGCTCCTCTAATGGTCACTGTTTGTTTGTGGATTTGGATTTTGTTGTCAATTTTTCCAGGTTTTTGGACCATATGCCAAACTCTTCTTGGGGCCGCTCCTGCAGGTTGTCGTCTCTGAAAACAACGGAGGAGAGGGGGTCCATTTTATGGTGGTGGATATTGTGGTCACAGTTCTGTCTTGGACAAACCTGGCCAGCCCCAAGGTTGCTCATACTTGCATTTTAAAGACAGCAAATATAAATCATTAATACGTTTTTATTAGAGGCTGTGTATTTCCAAGGGAATTAAAGCAAATTTTAGGATAGAGATATTATCTAAAGACAAAAAAGAAGAACCATTAGTAACAGAATTTTTTCGTCTCAGGGAAACCCCAGAGATGAAGTGCTCGCCAACCGGCTGCTAGAGTTCCTGATGAAGCACAGCTTCCACGCCAAGAGGGCAGTTTTCCGCCACAACCTGGAGATCATTCGCACTCTGGTAGAGTGCTGGAAAGACTGTCTGCATGTGCCTTACAGGTACTACTTGCACACACTCACTGAACAATTGATGTGCAGTTGACACAATCAGTGTAGCTGCATGAAAGTTAAAGTTAAAACGTTAGTAGGGCGTGAACTCTGTCCAAAGTTACAAACTATGTTCAAACTAGACTACATTTGAACTTAAGTATAGCTGGTGCCACCCAGTGCTGGTTCCCACTCTGGGGTTCCTGACCCCCACTTGTCAAAGCTTCACTGGGGGTTACAACACCTTGATTGTAAGAGGTGTAAGAAAACCTTTTGGCAACACTTTATGTTAAGGTGCGCATATTAACCATGGACTAGATTCTCATTAGCATGTATATAATAGTAGCATATTGAGTCTTTATTAGTCAATTATAAACCACCTATTAATGCCTTATTCTGCATGACCACATTCTGCAATTAACTAAAACAAAGAGATTTCCCTCAATAACCTCCTAAGTGCATCTTATTGATAGTCAGAAAGTTGTTGCACATGAATTATGATCTTAATAACGTAACCCTACCCCTTAATAACCCTAACCCCAAGAATAAGGTAGTAATAAGTCCTTTATTATGATGAATAAAGAGCCAATGTGCAACTAATATGCATGCTAATAAGCAGCTAGTGAATGGTGAATACTGTGTGTTCTTAATTAGCTAATCCCTGTCCATCCCTCACCAACAAGGGGTGCGTTAGAAGATGATGACAGGTCTGATAGTATACAAGCATAAATTCTGTGTTTTTCATCAAATGGAGTTGAATCGCTCTCTTTTTTTGCCCTTGCAGTTTGATATACGAGCGCTTTTGTGGCACCAACCCAAACAGTAAAGACAACTCTGTTGGACTTCAGCTGCTGGGAATCATCCTGGCCAACAACCTCCCTGCTTACGATGCCTCATGTGGAATTGAATATGAGAGGTAATATTTACAGTGTAGCTAAATGGCAGCATACTGTGCACTGAATCACCCGACAGCTTCACTGTTTGAAAACCATCATTTTATTATGAATTTTTAAGATGCAAGTTAAGAGCAGTATATTCTAACAGTCATCTTTTTTGTTTGTTTGTTTGTTTTTCCCATGTGTTGAGTTCACACATGCCATCTTTCAAGGCAGCTGTAAACATTTGAATGTGTTGTGTTTTTCAGGCACATCCAGTCTCTCACCAACAACGTGTCCTTTGTAAGGTATAAAGACGTCTACGCAGCTGCTGCTGAAATTATCGGCCTCATCCTGAAGAATATGACTGAAATGGATGATGTATGAGACTTTCCCAGTTTGGTTGACTTACAGTTATTCTTCTTTTATGTTGGTGTCTGAGGAGAGCTCAAATCACCTGAATAGAAAGAAAAGATTGCAACACAGGGAGAAGAAAATCTGTTTTTCTGTCTGAAATATAAATCGTTCCATTAATCAACGCTGTCTGTAAATCGCCAATTCAGACCAAGGTTTGAAAATTAACCAAGTTTTATTGTAACTGCAACTTTCTTTACAATTTTTCAGGTTTGTCAACTATGTGTTCTTCCTCCTGCCGAAGTCGCACGGCATCTTGAAGACTCATTGTTTGGAGTGCGTGCTGAGCCGAGCTGATGTCATCCCAGACATCTTCCTGCAGCTGAAGACCACAGGCTTCATTCAGACGATGGGCCACAGGTACGTCCTACCCATTATCTCCTCCATGACCTGCATGCTTATTATCTTTCTGGCTTGTTTTTGGTTCATATCCATCATAGAGATCTACAGAAAGGTTGAGACATTAATTTATAGAACTGAAAGCACCCTGAACAAATGTAACCATCACCGAAAAGATCCAACTTTACAGGTATGTAGAGCTCTTACAAGCAACTTCCAATCCTTTTTAAAAAATCAGTGTCACACAAAACAGTACGTCCACTTCAACTACAGGAAATCAGAAGAGATTTGACATTCAGGGCCTTCCTCCTTTAGCTTCCAGTATAAGCTAATAGATAACAAGTGCAAATGAGTAACACGTGAACATTTATTTATGCTTCACATCATTCTTCTGTGTCTCCAGGGATGAAGCCAGGCAGAGAGTTTGTCTGGACATCATCCACAAGATTATTGCCCACCTGACCCCAGTTCAGCTTCAGGAGCTCCTGGGGGCTGTCACTGCTTTTGTCTCCCATCCTTCACCAGTGTGCAGAGAGAGGATGTATGACATCCTCATGTGGATCCAGGACAACTACAGGCACTGTGAACCTTTTTGGCTTCCAGTCTCATGCAAATCCTCATTTCCCACTTTTGTGTCTTGTTAAACTAGTTACCACAAACTATGTCACCGTCTTCAGTAACTTTTTCTGATTTGACCCATTTAGTGGTTGCAAAATGTAAACGATCAACCAATGTGGGACCAAACACATCCCATATAGGAAGACTAGGACATGGTGCAAACTGTCCTGCAAAATGGGTTTCCAATTCCCCATTATTAGTCTGTTGCTTTTTATGGTCACTGAACTGCATTATGCTCATGTGTTTGCAGGTTTCCTGTTGCTTGCACTCCATTGGTACTTCTCTGATGTTAAATTTAACGATACTTTGTTTTTTTTATTCTTCCAGTGATGAAGAGAGCATGGAAGACAACACCTCAGTAGAGGTTTTGAATGCAGCTAAAGAAACACTACTTCAGGGACTGTCTGAGGAAAACCAAGGCCTTCAGTCAGTACCCACTACTTGTGTCCTGTCTTTACTTTTTGCTGTATTTCATATTCTGTCTTTATTTTCTATATAAATTCAGTGTTTTAATTGAAGAAAAAAGCCCATCCCTGTCTGTTGTGTTTTCAGGCTCTATGTTCGTAACTTCTGGAGTCAGGAGAAGCGCCTCCCCACTGCCACCCTGGAACGTTCTCTGTACTCCTGTCAAATAGAAAGGTGTTTCTTGAGCTTGGCTGCCAATCTGCTGCTGGAAATGACCAGCCAGAGTCCTGACTTCAAACGAAACATGTTTGAGTCTCCACTGTCAGAGTGTACCTTCCAGGTGAGTTGAAATCTGCAGCATTTGTCTTTTCTCAGCCAGTTATTTGAGTTGTTTGAGATTTCTCTTTGTAAACTGCTGACGAGCCTGATGTATTGATGACATTTTCCCAGTCTCTAGGACTATGTGATTGATTCCAACTGGCGCTTCAGGAGCACCGTGATGACTCCCATGTTTGTTGAAACGCAAAGCTCTCAGGGCCCAGAGAGTTTAGCAGCATCCCAGTCTGGATCCATGAAGGGGAAGCTCCGAGCCACTCAGATGTCATTAGAGTTCTCCCAAACCCAAACAGCAGGTACCACTGAAATTCAATAACCTGCTATTAAAGCAGTACTAAATATAGATTCCAGGTCGACGTACAGCATACAACTGGCTGAAGGGCAGCAGTGTGGATACACTAGCAGAGTACACGCTTGGCTCTGAGTCTCTGTCTTCATTGCTGGTGTTTGATAAGAAAACTGAGAGGCGAACTACAGCGAGGAGACCAGTGGGAGAAGGCTTTGGCCTGAGGCGTCTGACTGCATCAACCGATGAGGTGGACGGTCACACCAGAGGTCAGTCTCTGAGAAGAAACCCCCACCTGTCTAAGCATGCAACACTTTCCATCCTTCAGATAATGTCTGATGACTCTTAAGTATGTTCCAAGAGAGATATTTTGGGTTTTTTTGCAGGTTTTACAAGGTTATAACCAGTTCACTATCTGAATACGGGCAGTTTCACCATAAAAGATTATATGCATTTCTGAAGAAAACCCTCTTTCTAAATACACTTTCTGATATGTTTTGTTGCATGTTTGTGCAACTATCAAATTGTAACAGGTTACATGATTACAGCACAGAGGGTGCTGAATGTGAAGCTTCCTATCAATCTGCTGGTATTTGGCATCCAAATGTTTTAGGGTTAATGTTTTCAAACTGATGAATCTGACTTGTCATGTGTGCAGTTTTAACTTCACAGTTAACAGTTTTAAACTAAAATAAAAAAAACATGACCAACAGACCAAGAACCTGAGTTTAAATGTTCTTGTAGTGATGATTTGAGAAGACTTGAGTGTTGAAAACTTCTTGTGCAGGATGATTATTTGAGACCTTTGAAGCCATCATTCATAACTGTTAGATGTTCTGTTAATGTGAGTATCTTTTGTGTCGACAGCACAAAACGAGCAACGTAATAACATCCTGAGACTGAGACGCAGATTTCTGAAGGATCAGGAGAAAGTCAGCTTGACATTTGCACAAAATGAGATCCAACACCAAAGACAGAAAAAGGTATCAAACATTTAAGACAACACAAGACGTTGATCTGTAATTATTTTTTGAAATGCTGGGTGGCAGTACATAAAAGTTAAGTACGATTGGTCGCAGTGTAGTCCAGTGCTTACTGTCACTGACACCATCAGTGGTTCTGTTTGGAGTCTCACAGGAAGAAAAAGCTGATCAAAGGCTGCGAAAAGAGGCTCAGGTGACTCTGTAACTACAGAGTGGGAGACTTCCCAGACATCCAGATCTCCTACAGCAGCCTCATCACCCCCCTTCAAGCACTAGCCCAGGTAAGACTGCCAGGGCTCTCTGTGTTCTTCCCACTGAGTAGTCAGGCTCTAAATATACCAGACATGAATGAATGCAAATAAAACATATGTCCAAATAACAAATAACTACATAACAGCTTTGATCACAGATTTTTTTTTCTTTGTATATTCCTTTAGAGAGATCCAAACTTGGCCAAACAGCTGTTCAGCTCCCTGTTCGCTGGAATCCTCCAAGAAATGGACAAACACAAATCGAGAGGGGAGAGCAGGAGCATTAAAGATGAGCTGTGGTGCAACATGAACACATTCTTGAGCAAGAGTACCCTGTGTTTCCCTCCATTCATAGCATGTGTGCAGGTACGACCGTCACAAACTGTGTCAGTATTTTCACTCTGCTGACAAAGTCTTGAATCTGTAAAATGACAGTGGCGTTCATTGAGTGTCCAAATGAAAGCAGTGCCTATATTATCTACACTGACTACATTTACATCCAAAGTGACCCTGTATTTGTGGCCAGTGAGAAAAATTAATAAAAAATAAACACTCTCACTTAACACACTTAAAATGAACACACTACTGGTTGTGTTGTTAGGACATGTGCTACCAGAATAAGGAGCTGCAGCAGATCCATCCTGCATCCATCAGCTCCACTTGCCTGGTGAGTCTCCAGCAGCCGTCCGGCATCCTGCTGCCGGAAGAGGGCTTGTTGCATGGTGGTGGCCAGGATGAACCTCCAGCCAAACGCTCACGAGGACTCAAAGAAATCCCCCCAGACACCAATAAATGGATCCATCTCACAAGGTATTTCAATGTTGACCTTTGATACTGGTTCTGTCAGTGCTGGCTGGGAGCTCAGTGTAAGGACTGCAACGTTTAAGGGTTTGTGTGATGTATTTGTCTGCTTTTCCAATGGACACATAGGCATTCACACATTCCTGCACCTTATGTCTGTCCCTACACATTTTGTAAGAGTGTAACTGTCAGTAGCTATATTACACACACATCAGTTTGATACTGAACAAAAAGAACTTTAGGTCCCTTTATGAGTCCTTCTGACCCATTAGTAGCAGTCTGGGTTTTATGTACATATTGTAAATTGTAACTGTAAATAACTGGTGGTTTGTTATTGTGAATTTTGTGTTTATTTTCTTTGCATGTTGTGTGTATTTTTGGTTTGAGATTCCTTTTTTTGTTGTTTGCATCATTTATCATATTCATATATTACAACTGTCATTTACTGAAACCGAATTTTAAAAGAAATGTATTAAATAAAATCTGTACTTTAATGTTTAAAGGTACTGTCTCTGCCCCATATTTGAACGTGGTAAAACGAACCTGTGTGTGCCTTGTGCAGGGTCCTAGGCCTACCCTAGGTGGCGTTGTCGACAACAGTAATACAAATTCTCCTGCAGTTCCCTCGTTATGCCACACAGGCTTCTCCGACATTTTGTCATCGAACACAGTTCAAGCACATTTATTCCAAAATGTTGACTGAGGATTTTGTATTTTCACTCAGTCTGGATCTTCGGTCCGTCAACTCTGAGACTTTTAGGGACATAAACATCACAGAGAGCGCGAACAGCGGCTTGTGTGGCTTTAATGGGCGCGCGCCCGCATACACAGACCACCACACAGCCACAAAAACCCGTTCATGTTGAACGTGCTCTCGTTTTCTTTACATTAAAATTTCGGATTTATTACAAATGACAATATCCACTAAAGTTCGTTGTTTTAAAGCGAGTGACACAGAGTCTGGAAAAAGTTCAGTGAATGACTTTTGTAGAGGCCAGCTCTTTGTGGCAGCTATAGCCGCGGTAATTTATTGTTATTATTGTATTGTCACGTCGGAGTAGGCGGGTCACGTGGTGGTGGTACGTCAGCATCAGAGGTGGTATAGTCAGCTGTTCACCTGGTATTGGGGTTTTTGAACTGAGAGGGGGTGAAGGAGAAGTGCTACTTTTTGCTGACCGCTTGATTTTGTCATTGATGGAATCCCTGCCTTTCTGATGTAAGTGCTGTTTTAATCACCAATAAATGCACCAAGCAGTATACTTTTGGAGCAGGTTATTCATTGAACACAAACTTCAGCCAGCGCGTCAGGCATGGTATGTTTTTCCCTAATTCAGCCTCTCGGCGGCTACGTGGATCAGGATAGTCGCCTATAACTTTTATCAATAAAGTCGCTCATGTCAGTAAATAGAATCTGTATTTTTGCAGAACCGTCAGTGCTGATGTTGTGTCTGTTGCTCACACCTGTTTATATGAACTTTTCTGTCCCTTCACTTTATGAAACACTTGTTATCATCACACATCAGCAGCTTCCACATCTGTGCCACCAGGTGCGGCGCGCATTTTACGCACGTGGCACAGCCGCGGCACCAACCATTTCACTCGTGCTACGTGGCGACGAGATCAGTCAGCATCTAACTGTAATTGAGCTTCCGGGTCTTTGTTGTTCTCACAGAATCCAGGTTTATCCAATAAAAACATCTGGAACATAGAAGCCGTCCCCAGGACGCGTCCAGCCTCATCACAGCTGTCATGTTTCTAACAAACTCATTAGAATGAGTAACAAAAGCAGGCTCACAGTCATTATTTCACTGATCTATATTCCATCATATTTAGATAAAGATGAAAAGAAAATCAGTGTTAAACTTAATGAGGTGCATTTGACGTGATTCCAGCAAACCTGAATTCTCGCTCTCATAGTTCACCTCCAATGTTGTGCTGCTCATTATAAAGCTGGGTTAGCCTGTGCACCTTTTTTATTCAGGCATGTAATGTCAACTGTAAACATGATATAATTGAAATGGCAATGACATGTTTTTTTTACTATTAATGCAACCATCTTAAATGATAGGCCTTTGTCAGCTGCTGTTTTACCTTGGCTTTAGTGTTTGCCTTCATTACTGATCTGTTTTTCCTGTACATTCATACATGCACACATGTTGACCTGGACCAACTGGTGCTTTTTAATTGTTTTCCTTCATGTTTCTCCTTTTTTCGGTGGCGTGAGTCGGCTTATAGTGGAGGCTAGGCACGTTAGAGGGGTTCCCCTCCCGGTTTGTAGTGTTAAAGTTCACCGGGACACAGTTTGCAGTGGTGCACCATTTGCAGTGATTGCCAATTTCAGTGAGCATGCGTGGTGGGTGAGTCGTTGCACTCCTGGAACACACCCTTAGGTAGGCTGCCTCCCTTTAGCTGGCTTCTGTCCACTCTTTTTGTTATTTTGGAATTAGTGTTTCAAAAAGAACCCATCTTACTGTTTCATAAAATTTTAAGTTGTTCAGAGAGTAGTTATATTTTGTTCAGATATATGTATGTATATATGTTCATCATTGCCCCCCCATATGGATGTATGTATGTATAGTTTAATGTAAACGTTTGTGCTCTTTCTTCAGAAAACCCACCTGTCACATCTGGTTATTATAAACACAGATGTTTAAAATACATATTTTAATATGCATCATCACAATAACAGTGTTACCTACATTGGTAGCAGTAAATCTAATAAAATCATCAGAAAAATACATCCGTTGGTTTGGTGCTTATCTATGTCCTAAACATAAAAGGAGCAAACATTTCTAATCATCACATTAAATATGTTGTTTTTGATGCATATTTGTCTTCCAAATACATGAGTGCGTGTGAATGGGTATATAAAGCGTATTAACTTAAATAACTTTGTAAAAAGGCACTTTATAAAGTTCGGTCCATTTCCTTGCATAAGTTTTGGGGCAGATCTTATCCAATATGGCGGACGCGCTGACACATCGCAGCAACGGGCCAACCCGCTTGATGAGGCGTCTACATTTTATATGTCTATGGTCTCGCCTCATACCTTTCCTCTTCTTACCCTCGGCCCTCGGCTGTAATTAGTCCAGCCCAGAGTCAATCATTAATAATGGCGTGTGTGGGAAATCTGTCAGCAAAACACACCAAAGCAAGCTTTATTTTAGCCTTTGGAACAAACTCAGTTTCAAT